>NW_004524599.1:13838418-13852791 GCF_000260255.1 Octodon degus
TGAACAAATGATTCCTGGGGTCATTATTACCCCTGAATAAGTTAATGGCCAAGATGAAAACGTGCCACGGGTGATTGTGGTTGTGCTGGTTCTGTACCCCTCAAGCTGAGAAGGAAAGTGTAGGGCTGGGCGGGCGTAGGGCTGGGATTGACAGGAAAAGCGGGGGTACGTCTGCAGACAGCACGCCCAGCGCAGAAGGTGCCCAGAGAAGCCCGCGGTGCACTTTAGCTCCCGCCGAGCTGTCCCGGCAGAAGGCAGGCAGCTAGCAGCCAGCCCAACAGCAGTGGCCGCGGGCGCCTGGGCTGCCCCTAGGCCCTGAGGGTTTCCAGGTCTGGTTCCTGTTTTGGTGCCCAGGATGCCTCCTGCAGGTCGGAGAGTACAGCGTTGGGCAGGGTCGGGAGAAGGCTGGCAGGGTTCTGCGTACCCAGGCACGCTCCCCGAGGCCTTCCCTCCTGCGCACCTCCACAGAGCTGCTGTGTCCCTTTCTGCGGGGGAATCCTGTAGGGATGCTATTAGAAGTGCCCTATACCGCCTGTTTCATGGCAGTACCATCAGAGCTGGGAGTCTTTTCTTTTTACTGGTTCATTCTTTGCACTGTTTTGTGGGTTTTTTTTTTGTTTTGTTTTCTAATTTTTAAGGACAGCTTTATATTTACAGAAAAAACAAGCAGCTAATACATAATTTCTGCGCACTTCCTGTCAGAGAGGCAGAAACACAGAGACAACTTATCCTGCTATCATTTCTTAGTATGGTACATCTGTTACAGTTAAGGAACCACTACTGATACATTATTAACTCGGGTGCAAGCTTTCTTTCGGCATTCTTACTATTCCCCTGAGGTCCTCTCCCTGCAGGCTCCCATCCAGAATCCCAAGGGACCCTTTGTCCTCCTGGCTCCTCGGGCTCCTTATGTCTTGCCAATTTCTCAGACTTCCCTTGCTTTTGACAACAGTGAGATCTTGGAAGAGAACCAGTAGGTGGGCGGCAGGCTGCCCCTCTGCTGCAATTCATCTGCTTTTCTTCCAGTCAGACTGCAGTTAGGGATTGGGGACAGGTCAGATGCCACCATCAGCACATTTTATCGAGGACCTAAGCTCAGCATGACTCAGGACCGTCAGTGCTGCCTTGGTCACCTGGGAGAGCAGAGTTTACCCAGCGTCCCCACCTTGCGGTGTCTCCTTTTCTCCCTGCCTTCCCTGGGTTCTTTGGAGGGTGGCCCTGGAGAGGCTCGCGCTTCCGGAGTGGGGGGCCGCGCGCCCCGCCTTCTTCAGAATCCTGAGGAGACTTATCTCCTCTCTGCTCCTGAATTTGTTCAGTTGTTGACTCATGGGTTTAAAAAGTATTTTCAGGGCCAGCCTGATAGCTCAGCAGACTAAAGCACCTGCTTAGACAGAGCGCAGTGGCCGGGTCCAACCTCCCGCACGCAGCGCCGGCCCCACTCCCAGGGCGAGCTGAGATGGCGATTGAGACTGGGCGTGGGGGCGCGCGCCTGTAATCCCAGCACTTGGGAAACTGCAAACAGGAGAATCACTACGAGTCCAATCTGCGTAGTGAAACCCTGTCGACCCTGGACTACATACAGATAAATAAATAATATTTCCAGTTACTGCCCACTACTGCTTTATTTTTGTTGATTATATGGTTCTCTGAGCACTGCGAGTTCTTTCCTTCGGCTCCTGTGGCCTTTAGCACGCTCCATCAGGGCGTGGGCGTGGGCGTGGGCGTGGGCGTGTGTGTTGCTGCTGCACACTGCCTTTCTTCCTGGCATCACAGCACACGCTGATCGTTTTCCCCTCCCTCCCGCACGCTCTTCACCCTCCCTCTTCCTTTTGTCTCATCATTGCCCTTCTGCTTTCACAGCACCTCAGTTTTATCTTTTAATTATTTGGAGGGTTCCACATATGAGAGAAGACATGTAATATTTGACGTTCTGAATCCAGATTTTTACACTTAATGTGATCGTCCTCCAGGTCCACCCATTTTCCTGCAAATGATGTGATGTCATTCTTTTTTGTGGCTGAATAATACTCCATCGTGCCCATCTTCTCCATCCATTCTGCTTCCATAGTTTAGCCGCTGCAAGCTGTACTGCAATCAAAACGAGTGTCCTGGGATCTCTAGGGCTCTATTATGCTTGCGTCATCTGACAGTGTACTCCTACTAATAAAAAGAAGTCCCTGGTGATACGGCTCTGCGGTGTCAGAGCAGTCTCGCGCATCTTGCCTTTACTGTGGCTCCTGATCGCATCGTGCGCTCTCGTTCCCTCTGGTCTCCTGTGCCTGTTCTTGCTGGTTCTGGAAGAGTAGGTGAATTACACATCGTGGGGACCATTGAGTCTTGGGGTGCAGGTGGCCGAGCCATCGATGTCACACAATGGTGAGACCTCCTGAGGACGCCTCTCTCATGGTACGTGTGGGTATGTAAAGCCTGATTGTGTGTCGCTGGCGTGGGGAGATGCAGTGGAGAAAGACAAAGGCTCCACCTGCTCTGCGGGATGAGGCTTTGGCTTGCTGTAGCCCCAGCCGAGCAGGAAACGGGTGTCACTGAAGCTTGAAATATGATTTATTACTGTTAAGTTGAATAATCTCAGCTACAGTAGGCTTGGCCTGATACAAGAGAATTTTTTGGTGTTCTCACTACTAGATCGGACTCATAGTGATCAGCCTGTTTACAAGCCTCCCAAGACCTGGGATTACAGCTGTTTGCTGCCACGCCCAGTCTCAGTTGCAGTCTCAGCGTGGCCCGGGGGGCGGGGCCGGCTCAGCAGGCCCGGGGATCAAACCCTCGTCCATGCGGCTGCTTGCAGGCGCTTTAATCCGCTGAGCTATTTGGCCGGCCCTGATACAAGAGTTTGAAAAGACCGAGTTGAGACATTTGCGTAATGAAGTAACATAGAACTTCAGAGACAAGTGTCAAGGGCTTTCTGGGGGAATAAAATGACCAGGGCAGCTCAGACGCTTTCTGCAGAACCTGCCGAGATGTAGGGACCGGAGAGACCACCCTGGACGCTGCAGAGTCCAGAGCGGGGGCCAAGCTTCTCCTCAAGCGCAGTGAAGAGCCCGGCTGCGCCGGAGAGCAGGCAGCCTGTGGGACTCATTTCTGGAAACGACTGGAGGCCAGTCGCTTCTCATCAGAGAAACAGGGCGCAGTTTTCCGACCTCCCGAGGCGGGGCCTTCTCTCCTGCAGGCGCGGCCTCTGTTCCACCACGGAGCATCCCGAGAGTCACTGAGTTTGCGGTAATGTTTGCTGAGCATCTGGTTTCTACTTCATACGGTTACTGAGGGGTTGTGAGAACAGTGGTTGATGACCGGGCTCATGATGTGTCCTGAGGGTGACTGGGGGGCCGTGGCCAAGGAGCTGAGTGAGTGTGCTGCAGGGGATGGACTCTTGGTTCTCCTGGAGAGCAACAGCACCTGGGAATTTCTTGTTCTTGGGCTGCTCCCCCTGCCCCTCTGTCTCTCCCCTGGCCCCCGATATACCATTTTGGGAAGACCCTGCCTAGCAGGACACCAGCTCTCTGGCTTGAGCTTCTGAGGCACCGTCTTCCTCTAATGATGAGTGGAAACCTTTTCTTAGGAGAGAGTTCTCCTGTTAGAAACAACTCCTTGCTTAGTTGTTGTCCTGTGCCCTGTGGATGCAGTTCACCCGTCCCTTCTGTAGCATGATGATCCTTAGCTGAGGACAGCAAGCCTCACGGGAAGGACTCAGTCACTGGAATGTCAGGAGCGACAGATGCGGGGTCTGGGAATCTGGGCCATCGCTCTACTGGCCCTGTGAGCTCTTTCCAAGGAGGAATCAGGCAGACAAAACCAGCCAACTCCTGTAGACATTCTTTGTTTCCCTCGGCTAATGATGAAAGTCTTGGCCCTCTCGTCTGCGAGCAGTTCTCATCTGGCTTTCATTTCAGATAGCAGCAGGCAGCCAGAGAGCAGCCCTTGCTTGGGCCCGGCTTCCTGACTGTCACCTGTGCAGAGGCCCAGGGAGGATGTGGAGGCCGAGAATGGGGGCAACAGGTCCCTCGCCTGTGCAAGCACTCAGAATCTGGGGTGTTTGTCGTAGGTGCCCAGAGGTGCTCCCACACCCCTTTTTTCCTGTGGGAAACATTTGAGCCCAGGATGCCTTCTGAACCCTTAGAACTTGTCTCTCTTCCTCAACTGGTAAACTTTTCCCTTGTTCCATTTTGAATCCATTTTAAAATTCTCAGAATAAAAGTACAGTCAGTATATTTATATTTGATGTCATAATAGAACCTGACATCTCTGAGCACCTGCAGTGCCTTCCAGCAGGCTGAACACTGCCTACACATTGTGTTAGTTAAGACCCACAGAACACCCTTGAGCAGATGGGGTTCACATTTTACAGATAAGGCTGGAGAAAGGAGGGGATCTCAAGGTGACTGGCTAAGTAAGCAGTTAAACCCAAAGGACTGATTAAGCTTGATTCCGTGGCTGGAGATCCCGTTGGTGAATCCAGGGCCTCTTGTTTGCAAGGCAAGTATTGACCACTGAGACCTACTCCCAGCCGCTATAACTGGAGAGTTTAAGTAGCAACGTTTGGTCTGTCACACAAATACCTGTTAGGTAACAAATATCCCCAAATTTTGTGATGTCACATAACAGTTTGTTATTTCTCATGAGCTTGCCAGGTAAGCAGGAGATGGTTCTCTCTGGCAAGATGGTGGGCGGGTTGGCTGGAAGATGCACAGTGGCCTTCCTCCAGTGAAGCTGGTGACAGTAATTGGTTCTGTGGTTATCTGGGCCTACTGGGCAGAAGCCGTAGTGCTCCTCTCTATGAGGCTTTCTGTGGCTGCTTGTGCTTCCTCACAGCATGGTGACTAGGTTGCAGAAAAGAACATTTCAGAAAGATGAGCCCCTACCTCCAGCTGCAATACACTTTCACATGGCCCAGGGACCAAAGTTAACCTTGCGGTCAAGTTTTCAGTGAGGGACTTACTCACTGGGCCACCAAAGTAACAGTCTATGGTAGACAACATGTCATAATATTTTGCATTGTTGAGAAGCACAGTTGCTTTCCTCTTAAACTAAAAAGCAAAGGTAACTAATTAGAATTTCAAATTGAGCTTATAGAGCACAATAAGTTTTAAAACTTGGGAAATATTCAGAATGGTGTTGTACTAATTGATAATTGGCTAGTTATTTAAGAATTTAGTACTCCACACCTTCAGTCTAGTGAGAGAAATAGAGGAGTAATACATGCGTGTTATGTACTGAACTAGCCAGCTGAGGACAGGAGCCATCCTGAGGGCAGTTGTATTCTGGAGTGAATGTCCTTTCTCTCTTCAGGAGACTGAGAGGTCTGCCTGATGTACCCTCTTCCTTCTCCTCCGCTGCCATATCGTTGTATCTAGGCAAAGGATCAACTTAAAGTCCCTCAAACAGCAAACCTTCTTGGACATTGCTGTCCTCCCTCATGCAAACTTTCCTTGCGCTCACCCTGTGGCCTCTAGTCACAGCTATTCCTTTAGGAGCCCTTCCCAGCAGTCCCTGAAGGGACAATTGACGCCTCTCGTCTGGGAGTCTGGGCACTGTACACCCTGAGGTTCCGTGTTGCAGAGATTTCCAGTCTACGTGGAGATGAGGAGTAGCCTCGTGGGCTGCTAGGTGGGGCTTTCTCAGAGGTGGCTGATCTGGAATGTGCCATGCTGAGATTAAGGGGGTGTGATTCCTAAACCAGTCCACTGATTGTTTTGGCACCTGTCCTAAGCCGGGTAGCCTAGATAGAACATAAAAGGTCAGAAAGAAGCTGTTGTCACTTGCTCTTGCTGTCTTCTGCCTGCCACAAACTGTTCTCTTCTATGATGCCCCTCTCCCATGCCACCCTGCTTTGGAACCAGCCAACTATGAGCTGAAACCCCTATAAACTGTGTGCTAAATCATCTTATTCTTTCTTTTTTTTAATTAATGTATTTGATATAGGGTCCTGCTCTGCAGCTCGGACTTGTAGTGATCCTCCTGTTTTCAGCCTCCCTAGTGCTAGGTTCACAGGCACGTGCCACCATGCCTAGTCTCAGTGGCCAGCTCAGCACACCCAGGGGTGGGGTCTGATGCAGCATGTGAGGCTGGGGATCGAACCCGGGTCCCTGTGCTTGCCTGAGCAGGTGCTTAGTCTGCTGAGCTATCTCCCCAGCCCAAAACCTATTCTTTGTAAACTTTCAGTGTTGGTCATTTTGTCTCAGTAACAAGAAAAGTAACTAAGACAGGCTGCATCCTTCCCATCTCTGTAGTATAAAACAGAGGTAAAACAGTATACACAAGGAAAATAATTTTACCATTTTACCTTTTTATGCTACAGTTCAGTGGTATTATGCATAATCATGTTGTTTGCAGGCACTACCGCTGTCCATTCCCAGAATTTATTCAGTATGTCCTCAGACAAAAAGTCTGCTCCCATTGCAGTTTTTTCCCCATTTTCCCTTGACTCAAACCAATGCAAATCTCTATTTTACTTTGTGAATGTATTGCTGAGTTTGTAAGTGGGAGACTACACTATTTGTGCCTGTCTGATTGGATGTTCTCACTCAGCAGTGTCTTCAAGGCTTGTCCATGTTGTATCCTGCATCAGAATTTCCTTTATTTTTTTTTAAATATGTATTTGGTACAGGGCCTCACTATGCAGCTTGAACTCATGGTGATCCTCCTGTTTCAGCCTCCCCAGTGCTGGGATTACAGGCATGCACCACCACACTCGGTTTTGGTGGCCAGCTTGGGGTACCTGCGATGGCATGTGGTACCGGGGATTGAACCTGGGTCCCTGTGCTTGCCTAAGCAGGGCTTAGACCACCAAGCTATCTCCGCAGTGCTTTCCTTCATTTTTGAAGAAACATATACTTTTCATTGTGTGGAGATAAAGCATGTGAATCTTTGTTTTCCCAGCTTTTGGAAAACACTCAATGTTTCATTAAGAGTAAATAAATACTTGAGGAGCTGTGAGCTAGTAAAAGTTGAATGTGTGGCTTAGTCACTTAACAAATGTCCTCCAGGTTCACCCATGTTGTCACAAATGACAAAATTTCCTTCTTTTCAAGACTGAACTAGAGTGAACAATTTCATTGTAAGTTATATGTATCATTTCCTCCCTGCCCCACGGTACTTTGGATAGAACCCAGGGTTTTGCACTGAGCTATATATCTACCAGCGCTATGTTATTTTTTGTCACCAGACACGGCCTTGCTAAATTGCCCAGGATGGCCTCATAGTGCAGTCCTCCTGCCTCAGCTTCTGAGAGTGCTGGGATTATAGACATATAATCAACATAGACATATAATATAAAAGACATGTAATAGAACCACTGTGGCATCCCTCCCACATTTCTTTATCCATCCCTTCCTTGATGAATATGTCCTACCTCGAAAATTGTGAATGCATGCTGCAGCGAGCATGCGGGCTGCAGAGGTCTCTTCAACATACTGACTTTGGTTCCTTTGGGTAAATACACCCAGAAGTAGGATTGCTGGATCACATGGTACCTCCATTTCTAATCCTTGAAGAACCTCCATACTGTTTTCCATAACGTAGGCACTAATTTACATTCCCACTAGCAGCAAGCAAGGATTCCCTTCCCCCACATCCTCACCAACACTTGCTACCTTTCTTCTTTTTTATCACAGCTGTCACACAGTTCTAATGGGATGTCTGAGACCCTCCTCCTGCTGCCCTTTGAGCCAGACTGGAACATGGAAACTCCCTGCTTTCTTCTGGTCATAGCTGAAGCCCTGCCGCTGGAGGTACTGTGGTGCTCCTGGGGCAGGATGAGACCTGCTGAGGACAATAAAGATCCTTAAAGCCACATAATAGCAATAGTAAATAGCTTCCCCTGAGGAAACCAGTCTCCTCACTGCCTCTGCTTGGCCTTGCCCGGACACTTAGCCTCTCCTCCTAGCCCACAGTCATTGTCATTATTGTTCCTGGACATACCGACTGCCCTTCAGCCACTGTCCTTAACGCAGATGTAATCAGTAAACACAAAGGCTCTGCCTGCCTCACGGCCTTCTTCCTGGGAATGCCGGGCCATGCCAGGTCCCAGTGGCACCGCCAGCCCACCTCTTGCTCTTTCTTTTTACTACGTGCCTTAACACTTTGCAGGACATTGAAAGCTCAGTGCAGGGGTCCCCATACGTACTTTTTCTTTTGAGAAATGTCTACTCAGGTTCTTTGCCATTTTAAAATCAGATCATTATTATCATATTATTATTGATTACTGAGTTTCTTTTATAATTTAGATGTTAACCACGCAGCAGACTATGTTTTACAAATATTGGATGTCTCTTCCCTTCGTTGGTTATCACCTTTCCTGTGCAGAAGATTCAAGTTTGTTATCATTCCAGTTTTTTATTTTTGTTGCCCGTACTTTTCTGTGTTTGTTTTTAAATTTTGCTCATATTTTTCTAAGTCATAAAAATTCATTACCATGACTGATGTTATTGGACTTCTACCTTGTTTTCTTCATTAGTTTTACAAATTCAGCTCTTCAGCATAAGTCTGTAATCCATTTTGTGTTGAGTTGTGCATACAGCTGAGGTCATGGTTTAATCTCCTTTGGCATGTAGGAGTGTTCCCAGGACCCTTTATTATAGAACCTTTTCTTCTGTGTGTTTTGTATCACTGTGAAAAATCAACACATGACAAATGCAGACTTGCTTCTAGACTGTCTGTTCTGTTACACTGGGCAGTGTCAGTTTTTATGCTAGTGTCGTCTGATTTTAATCATAATGGCTATGTAAGTAGATTTCAAAGCCAAATAGTGTAATGCCTCTGCTGGTCTTTTTGCTCAAGATTGCTTTGTCACTTATGTCTTTTGTGATTGAATGCAATTGTTTTGTCTATTTCTGTGGAAAAAAATGTCACTGGATAGAAATTATACTGAACTTGTACATAATTTTGTATACTATGAATATTTTAAAGATATTGACTCTTTCAGTCCAAGAATATGGAATATTTTGCCTTTATATGTGTCTTCTTCAACTTCATCACTGATTTATAATTTTCATTGTAGAGTTATTTTACCTCCATGGTTAACTTTATTCCTCAACATTTTTGGCTAACAGTGGGATTTTCTTGACTTTTTTGGGATAGTTTATTGTAAGTAGATCAGAATGGAATTGATTTCTGTATGTTGTTTTTTTAAAATGAGAGTACAAATTAGAATTAAAACAGAAAAAAGTACAAATGATACAGATTTTTCACCTACAGTCCTACCAAATTAATATGAATTTCACAGCATTTGTTGTAATACATAGTGTTGTCTTCCAACCAGTTACTCATATTACCAGATATATGCATGTAAAAATGGAAGAAGAAAGAAATATATAAGAAATTAAGAAGACAAAAGGGAGAAACAATTGAAAAAAAGGAGATGAGACAAATTAAAGCATTAACAGCAGAAATGCACAGTACAGTTGTGCAAACCATCCTGCTTGCATACATAGATAAATCTCTTTCCCCCACTCCCTCTGCTGACCTTTTCCTCAACTCAGTAACTCTTTCCTTTTGAATGAGTTCATTCCCTTTTACCAATGTCTGTTGTGCCCTTCAGATTGCATTTTTCTCTTTCAGGTTCTCACATTATGGAGACAATATGATGTTTGCATATGTGGGTCTGATTTATTTCACTTAAGAATATGTTCTCTGAAAAAAAAAGAGTATGTTCTCTGGTTGCATCCATTTATTGACAAATGACTCAAATTTATCCTGTTTTATAGCTGAATAATACTCCATTATGTAAAAATACCACATATTTCTCATCCATTCTTCAGTTGATGGGCATCTGGGGTGTTTCCAGGATTTAGCTATAACAAATTGTGTTGCTATGAACATGAGTGCACATATATCACTGTAGTATGAAGTTTCCAGTTCTGGGAAAATACCCAGGAGGGGATTAGCTGGATTAAATGGCATTTCCAATGCTAGCTTTTGAAGGAATCTCCACACTGATTTCCATATTGCAAGTGCAGACAGGTTCCTTTTTCTCTACAGCCTCTCTCGCATTTGGCTGACTTCTTATTATTTTTTGGCTGACCGTTATTGGCTGACTTCTTGATGTGTACCATTTTTTTCTGGGGTGAATGGAACCTCAGTGTTTTTTAATTTGCATTTCTTGAATGACCAGTGATGTTGAACAATTTTTCATATATTTGCTTGCCATTTGTATTTCTTCCTTTTGGATTGGGTCTTTGAATTTGGGGGGAATTGATTTCTTTTCATTCTTTGTATGTCCTAGGTAGAAGGCCTTTCTCTGAGGGACAGTCAGCTATAATTTTTTTTCCAGTTGGTTGGTTTTCTTTTTACTCTGTTGATTTGCTTTGAAGTGCAGAAACTTTTTTAAAAGATAAGATCCCAGTTGTTGATTGTTTGAAGTATTTCCCATGCAGTTTGGTTGTTGT
The DNA here is from genome assembly GCF_000260255.1 of Octodon degus. Classification (NCBI taxonomy): domain Eukaryota; kingdom Metazoa; phylum Chordata; class Mammalia; order Rodentia; family Octodontidae; genus Octodon; species Octodon degus. Next base: position 13,848,819 of record NW_004524599.1, read on the forward strand.
TCATGAACTCTCTACCTATTCCTACATCTTACTCAATTTTTACCTACATTTTCCTCCAGAAGATTGTGTTTCTATTTTAATATTTAAATCTTTGATCCATTTTGATTGTAGCTTTGTGCATGGTGATAGGTATGGGTCTAGTTTTAGCTTTCGGCATGTGGAAAGCCAGTTTTCCCAGGACCATTTATTAAAGAGGCTATCTTTCTTCCAGTGAGCTTTTTTGGCCCCTCTATCAAAGATAAGGTGGCTAAATGTGTTTGTAGTTGAGTCCACATCTTCTAATCTGTTCCATTGATCCTCAGGTCAGTCTCTATGCCAGTACCATGTTGATTGTATCACAGTAGCTTTATAGTATAATTTCAGGTTAGGGATTGTGATATTTCTTGCCTTTTCTTTGTTTCCCAGGATTGCTTTTGATATTCTGGGTCTTTTCTGGTTCCAAATGAATTCAAGGAATGTTTTCCCTAGCTCTGGGAGGTATACTAGTGGTATTTTAATGGGGATTACATTGAATCTGTATGGCAATTTTGAAAGTATGGCCATCTTCAGAATGTTGGTTCTTCCTGTTCAGGAGCATGAAATATTTTTCCATTTTCTCTAATCCTCTTCAATCTCTTTTCTCAGAGAACCATAATTTTCACTGCATAAATCTTTTATGTACTTTGTGACCTTGCAATATTGATTCCTAAGTATTTCTCTTTTTTGGATGTTATTGTGAAAGGCATGGTTTCCCTAATTTCCTTCTCAGTATGTTCATTGTTTGTATACAAAAGTGCTACTGATTTTTAGGTGTAGACTTTGTATCCTGCTACATTGCTAAATTTGGTGATTAAATCTACAAGAGTCTTGGTGGAGTTTTTAGGGTCTTCTATGTAGATTATCATGTCATCTGCAAATAATAATTTCACTTCTTCTTTTCCAATCCTGTTTTTTTTTTTTGTTTGTTTAATTTTTGTAAGGGTCTACAGGGTCTCACAACGTAGATCGGACTCATAGTGATTCTCCTGTGTTCAGCCTCCCAAAAACCTGGGATTACAGGTGCGCACCAACATACCCAGTCTCAATAGCCATCTCAGTGTGCCCTGGGGGTGGGGCCTGCATGGCATGCCAGGGATCGAACCTCAGCCTCTGTGTCTGCCTGAGCAGGCTCTTTAATCCACTGAGCTATTTGGCTGGCCCTTTTTTCTAATCCTTATTCCTTTTATTTCTCTCTCTTGTCTAATTGCTCTGGCTAATATTTCCAGAACTATATTGAATAGCAGTGGAGACAGTAGACATCCTTGTCTTGTTCCTGATTTTAAAGTGAAGGCCTTCAGTCTTTGCCATTTTGTATGATGTTGGCTGTTGGTTTCTCATACATGGCTTTTATCAGGTTGAGATATAGACCATCTATTTCAGTTCTCTGTAGGGTTTTTATCATGAATGAGTGTTGGACTTTGTCAGAAGCTTTTTCTGCATTTATTGAGATGATCATGTGGGTTTTTTCTTGGTTCTATTGATGTGGTGTATTACATTAATGGATTTGCATATGTTGAACCATCCTTGCATTCCTGGAATGAATCCCACTTGGTCATGATGTATAATCTTCTTGATGATTTGTTACATTCTGTTTGCTAGTGTTTTACTGAGGATTTTTGCATCTATATTCATTAGACAGATTGGTCTGTAGTTTTTTTTAGTTGGGTCTTTCTCTGGTTTAGGAATCAGAGTAATACTTGCCTCCAGGGATAAATTTGAGAGAATCACTTCCTTTTCTATTTTATTGAAGAGTTTAAGAAAAGTTAGCATTAAATCTTACCAAAATTTCTTGTAGAATCCTGCAATGAGTCCATGGGAACCTGGATTTTTCTTTGTTAGTAGGTTTTTTAAAATTACATTTTCAATTTCTTTTCTCATTATTGGGTAATTTAGAGTTTGTATGTCTTCTTGACTCAGCTTTGGTATTTCATATGTATCTAGGAAACTGTCCGTTTCTTCTGTGTTTTCCATCCTGCAAGAGTAAAAATTTTGAAAGTAGGCATTGATGACCTGAATTTCTCTAGAGTCTATAGTGACTTCACCCTTTTCATTCCTCATTGCACGAATTTTGGGTTTTTTCTCTTCCTTTTTTTTTTCTTTTTTTTTTTTTTTTTTTATTATGTTGGCTTGTGGTTTATCAATTTTATTTATTCTTTCAAAGAACCAACTTTAGGGGCTAGGGAGATGGCTCAATGGAATAAGCACTTCCCTGGCAAGTGCAAGGGCCTGAGTTCAATCCCCAGTTCCGGAAAAAAAAATCAAAGAACTAACTCTGATTCATTTATTCTTTGTGTTGTTTTCTTCATCTGCAGTGCATTAATTTCTGCTTTAATCTTTATAATTTCCTGCCTCCTTTGGGATTTGAAGTTCACTTGTTCTTCTTCTAGGAGCTTGAGGTGCCACATAAGATAATTTATTTGAGCTTGTTCTGTTTTCCTAATGTGCAAATATATCACTATAGATATTCCTCTTAAGACAGCTTTCATTGCATCCCACAGGTTTCAGTAATTTGTACCTGCATTTTCATTTGACTGTAAATATTTTTAAATTTCCTCCATAATTTTATCTGTGACCTACTGGTTGTTTAGGAGATCGCTATTTAATTCCCATGTGTTTATGGTGTTCTTGTAGTTTCTTTCATCAATAATTTCCAGTTTTATTGCACTGTGATCACATAGTATGCATGGGATAATTTCAGTTGCTTTGCATTTACTTAATAGTGTTCTCAAAGGCCAGCCAAATAGCTCAGCAGATTAAAGTGCCTGCAAGAAGGCACAGGTGCCAGGGGTTTGATCCCCAGGCCTGCTGTGCCGGCCCTGCCTCAGGGGCGCATTGAGATGGAAATTGAGACTGGGAGTTGTGGTGCATGCCTTTAATCCCAGCTCTTGGGAGGCTGTATACAGGAGGATCACTAGGAGTCTGATCTAGTAGTGAGACCCTGAACATCCTATAGACCCTTCCCTAAAAATAAAAATTAAAAAAAAATGTGTATTTTGTTGCTGCTGGATGAAACACTCTATCAAGGTTTACTAAGTCAATTTTTTCATAAGTTTGGTTTACTTCTGTTATTTGTTTGTTAATTTTTTGCTTAGTTGATCTATGTCTGTGTGACAGTGGCATGTTAAAGTCCCCTATTACTATTGTATTATTACCCATTTGATTTTTCATATCTGTTAAAATTTGTCTTATGTAGGAGTGTGCTCCTACATTGGATGCATATATATTATTGTTATATCTTCTTCTTGCAGTTTTCCCTTAATAAGTATGTAGTGACCTTCTTTATCTCTTTGGATGATTTTTGTTTTGGGGTTGATATTGTCAGCAATCAGGATAGCTACCCTTGCTTTTTTCTGATTTCCTGTGGCATGGAGGATTGCTTTCTATTCTTTGAATTTCAGTCTGTGAATTTAATTTGAATTAAACATGTTTCTTATATGCAGCATATTGTTGGATTTTGTTTCTTAATCCACTCTGCTAGTCTGTTGCTTTTGATTGGTGAATTGAGGCCATTTACATTGATGGTTATAATTGGTACATATTGGCTTATTGTTGTCATGTTATTTTCCTGTTACAGGTTTTGTAGTTTTTCTCCATTTTTAATTACTTGCTCTGTTTGGTGGTTCTTTTCTGTTGTTCTTGAAGCTGTGATCACTCTGTCTCTTTCTAGAATATCTGTCAGTATTCTTCATAAGGTTGGTTTAGTAGTTTTGAATTTCTTCAATTATTCTCTGTCATGGAAGGATCTTATTTCACCATTGAATACGATAGATAGATAGTTTTGCATGGTATATCAATCTGGGTTGGAAGTTATTTTCTTTCAGGACCTGAAATATTTCACTCTAAGCTGTTCCTCCTCTTCTTCTTCCTCTTTCTCTTCCTCCTCTGCCTTCTCTTCTTCTTCTTCTTCTTCTTCTTCTTCTTCTTCTTCTTCTTCTTCTTCTTCTTCTTCTTCTTC
>NW_004524599.1:13852980-13856128 GCF_000260255.1 Octodon degus
TTCTTCTTCTTCTTCTTCTTCTTCTTCTCCTTCTCCTTCTCCTTCTCCTTCTTCTTCTTCTTCTCCTCCTCCTCCTCCTCCTTTTCTTTCTTTCTTTCTTTCTTCTTCCTTTTTTGTATTTTGTTCAGCATCTCACTACACAGTCCAGATTCATAGTGATCCTTGTATTTCCAGTGTATCAGTCAGGGTTTTTTTTTTTTTTTCAGAACTGGGGATTGAACTCAGGCCCTTGCACTTGCCAGGCAAGCATTTATTCTACTGAGCCATCTCCCCAGCCCCAGTCAGGGTTTTACTAGAGGTTCGTATATAACACAGGAGGTATAAATGTATAAGAAATTCCAAGATTGGCTTACAATGGTCAGCCACAGAGTCAGATGAGGAAGCATGTAGAGGGCGTCTGCACACTGGAGACTGAAGGATTCAGTTCAAGGTTTGCAGATCTGTACAAGTCCATATCAGGATGCCAATGGATCTGCGATTGAAGGCTGATGAATCTACATCAGAAGGCTGAAGGATCCAAGGCAGAAGCCAAGAGTCTGCACTAGAGCCAGGAGACAATGTCCCAGCTGATGGCAAAGACTGGAGCTCCTCCAAGGAAGAAAGGGACCCTCTGTCTTTCCTCATTCTCCTTTTAAGTGATGAGTCTCTCTAGGGTGAGGCCTCCATATCCTAGGGTGTGGAATTGCTGAGACAATTTAGTTACGCTCTTAGCTTCTCAAGTTGGTATATTCAATCAATCACTACAATAGCTTTCCCAGTACTGGGATTACAGGTGTGTGCCACCACCCTTGGACTCAGTTGTGGGCTTAGTGTGTCCAGGGGTGAGGTCAGCATGGTACGTGGTGCCAGGGATCAAACCCTGGCCCCTGCTCTTGCCTAAGCAGGCTCTGAGCTATCTCACCAACCCCTTTCAGGATCTTCTTCCTTTGGTGGTTTGTGTTGAGAAATCTGTTGTGATTCTGATGGGTTTTCCATTGTAGGTGATCTGTTTCTTCTCTCTAGCAGCTTTTAATATTCTATTCTTTTCCTGAATTTCTGAGATCTTGATTATGTGTGTAGATATAGATTCATTGTGATTATGGCTGTGTGGAGTTCCATATGCCTCATTTGTCGATATGTCAGGTTCTTTTGTCATGCTTGGAAAATTTTTCAGGAAATAGTCTTTTTATGTCATTTGTGCAGTCTCCTGCTGCTTCATTGACACCTATTATTATTTTCTTTTTTTCCCCATAATTTTATTGAGAAAAAATAGCAATGAGACAGTTTCAAACCAAATTGGTAGGACAGTTTCAATAATTAACACATTGCATACATTCTTCCTAGTGGTTAACTGCTGTACAAGATGTGAACATGATATCCTATTCACAAACACCATTAGAACTAATCCCTCTATTCATTAAGAGAATGTAACTATATATCTATCCTAACCACTTTGAATACACAGATACAAAATGATCATTCCTCTGTATCCCCTTTTTTTGTTTAGTTCCATTATTTGAATATTAAAGGTGTGTTAACTCAGCAAATATTCTAAAAGAGTCCAGTGGTCCATAACAGTATTGGGGGAGTGCTGCGCGCTACCTGCCCAGTCTGGTGTCCCCTTCTGGCACCCCTACCCAGCCCTCACACTGTCGAGCCCCACGTCCCGGGCGTACGGAGCCCACGAAACCTGGTGCCACGGAGGCATGGTGTGCTGTAGGGCATGCCCACTGAGCGACCCTGACCAAGAGCTGCTGCATTGAGGTCATCAACTGTGCAGTTTCACCCTCCTGAGGGCTTCTGCAAACAAAATAGAACTAAAAACAAGGAGGCCAGACAAAGAGACACCCTTGCAACACACACTTGAACCCGGAGTCCAGCTGTTCCCATCGTGTGTTCAGCATTAAACTAGTGAAGGCTCTGCTTCATACGAAGGGGAACAATGTTTGGCAGCTGGTTCCATACCAAGATGCGAAGTTAACATACTGGTTAAAGAACTATTTCACTGGAAAAGGAAAGGTGCAAATGATTGTGTACATGAATCCCAAGTCCACCAATTACAGAGAAAACCTGTGATTTCTGAAAAAGGACTCGAAGATGCTTACCTTTTACAGACCACATTTGCTTTGTGGTGCAGCAAGTCATGAGATTTGCACAAGTGGCCCACGAAGTGGAAGTCGCCGGACAGGTAGACAAGGCCACATGTGGCTACTGCCTGGGAAGCAATCCAGAAAGCAGATACGAGGAGACCTGGATGGAGCCTGTACATTATGGTGTTGAAGCATCTACCCACTGGTTGGTCTGGCTCTTAAGTTTTGAAAAAAATGACTTTATGTAAAGCAACTGTTTATATTCCTTCTTTTCAAAAACCAAATGCAAAAAGAAATTTAAACCAGGAGATAAGATTAAAATGCCGTGACTCATTGCTGTGGGGCTCTGATTGCACTTCAAGCTTGTTTAAGCTACTGTCCCAAGACGGATGAAGAGCTTAGAGAAAAGACATCATCTGCCACAAAAGGTGAAGGATGGGTTGAAAACAGAACAATTGGGAAGGCACAGCAAGACGGTGGAAAAGAAGGTTTGCTTTGGGGTCCTGCAGTGGTATCCTTGCTCTTAACTCTTGGAGCACTGCTGCTGTGGCTTCCTGTGTATCGGGTGAGGGCAGAAAGTTCCTTCATACAATGTCACATCTGTCGTGAGGCATAGGCAGCAGGAGCCAGAACACAGTAACACTTGTTTCACGTCAGACCGAAGGCGAGGGATGTGCTGGAGGGAGGGTAGGCAGGAGGTTCCTAGGTTCAGGAATGGCATAGCCACACAAGAGGAGCTTGCTGCAGGGTCAGCGCCGAGCAACATCGCAGCAATAGATTTGCTCTCTTTGCTTTTTTGTAACTTGGTTCCCAAAGTTCAGTGGAAAGACAGGCAGGCTCCATTGTGAACAAGGATAGTTTCCTGTCAGCAACTGAAAGGTGGAATGACCCTGAAATCCAGGCTGGGCTCATCTGAAACAGCCTGAATACATCTGGATCCAGGAAAAGCAGGTCAGTTTGGCTGGTCCAGAACAGTCTGTGCTTTGCAGCTGCAGAACTTAATCAGTTTTGCACAGAACTGATACGCGGAAATGTCTCCATTTGCTTTTATTTTTTACTTTGCTTTTTATCTTTTTGCT
>NW_004524599.1:13860955-13865364 GCF_000260255.1 Octodon degus
CACTCTGAGTTCCTCTATATCTTTCTGCTGTTGCTTATTTACTTTCAATGCTCTTAATTCATACATCTCAGCTGAGCTAGTGTCCTCCACACTTGTTCTGGGTGGGCATTGGGTTTCCTCCACATGTTTCTGCATTTGATTCTTTACTGCAGATGCTATTAATTCAGGGGTATCTTTTTTTTTTATTTCCAGTCTGAGTTCCTCTATACCTCTCTGCAGTTGTTTTTTTATTTCAGAAGATCTTGATTCATTGATTTGAGCTATGCGATTTTCCATTTTGTTCTGTATTAGTGTCCTCTGTACTTGTTATGGGTGGGCTTGTGGTCTGATACTGCATTTTGCTCCTTCTCATTGTCATGTTGTATAGCACTGTCTTCTGACCTTTGTTGTAGAGCTTTGGTACAGTTATAACCTTAGCACCTACTGAAATTCAGGTGCAGATCTACAAAGCTTTGGCTTATGCAGTTGTGCTTGGCTTGGGTCTGGCTGCTGTCCTCAGGTCCTTCCTGCTACTGCCCTTGGGGGTGGACCTGTTGTGCCCCTCTGGCAAGATGTTCTGCTCCTGGACTAGCTGGTTGGTGCTGTCCCCTACTCTCTGCAGGGACTGCAGCTGCAGAGTTTCACCCCAGGCCTGTAGGCCAAGCCTGAGCTGAGTCTCAAAGGGACAAGGTAGAGTAGCTGAGAGAGGAAGTTCTCCCACACACTCACCGGGCCTTGGTTAGGGCTGTATCTAGGGGTTCAGAGAATGCGGCAGAATTTCTTACTCACTGGGAGTGTGTGTGTGGGGAGGGCTGCGGAGTGGTGGTGGGGGCCCCAAGGGCACAGAAGAGGGTCTCACTCATGCTGCGCCTGAGCTTTGACCGGACAGGTCCCACGGGCACAGAGTAGCCGAAAGCTTTCCCACACACTCACTAGGCCTGGGCTAGGGCTGGATCTGGGGGTCCCGAGAAAGTAGCAGAAGTTCTCACTCACTTGGCGGGTATGTGTGGGGGGTGTTTTGGCATTTATGAAGCTGCCATTAATTACCCAGATAGAGTCCTACAGGCTGCCTAGAGTCTGCCAACGTTCTTAAATCGGTCCAGGAAAGCTCCGTGCCTGTGCGCACTTATATGTTGATTTTTGTATCCTGTTTTTATCATAAAAGGATATTGAGATTGCTGGAGGGATGGCTTGGTGGTCTTAGTGCCTGCCTGGCAAGCATGAGGACCTGGGTTTGATCCCTGGTACCTCATGCTGTGCCAGCCCCACAGCATTGGGTGTGCCACGCTAGCCACTGAAATCAGGCATGGTGGCACACACCTGCAATCCCAGCACTGGGGAGGATGAAATTGGAGGATCACTACGAGTCCAAGCTGCATAGCAAATCCTGTACCAAATAAACAAATAAATATTAAAATAATAACTAAAAGCATATTGAGTTTGTTCAGGTGTCTTTTCTGCATTTGTTGAGATCGTATGTTTTTTGTCCATTCTGCTTATGAGGTATATCACATTTACCGATTTGCACATGTGGGACAATACTTGCATTCCAGGACTAAATTCCCCTTTATCCTGGTGAGTTGTTTTGTTTTTTTTGTTTTTTTTTTTACTGTATTGGGGATTGAACTCCGGACCTTGCATTTGCCAGGCAGGCACTTATGCCACTGAGCTATCTCTCCAGTAAGTGATCTTTTTAACATGTTCTTGTATTTAGTTTGCTAATAGTTTGTTGTGGATTTTTGCATTTATGTTCATAAGGGATATTGGCTGTAGTGTTTATTTTTTCTTCGTTATCAGGATAATACTGGCCTCATACAATTTCTTTTCCCTAAAAATTGCTCTTGTGTTAGAGGCTCCCTGTCATTTCCCCCTAAATCTGGGCATTGCTGATGAAATCATGAATTTGGGGTTGACGTCATGACCAGCCCCCGAGCACTTAGGCATTCTGTATTTTGTAGACAGCTCCCTCTTTGTCCACTGTAAGAGGACAAAGGAATTGTTTTCTATGCAGCACAGTGATTAGCTCTCAGTCAAAAGCCCAAGATGTGACTTTAAAGCCTCTGCATAGCACTGCTGGGCTAGGGACTACCTGGAGTGGGCAGCGGGACGCTGGATCCCCTGGGCCTCCCCAGACGCCACAGAGTGAGGCAGCGCCATGGGTGCTCTGCAAGTGCAGTGGGGACAGCCCTCGGACCCTCAAGGGAGCAGCTGCAGACCCCTGAAGTTTGGCTGTGGGATGTTGAGGTTTTGGATTTTTCTATAGGTTTGTGGATCCTCACAAGATGGCTAAGGATTGAATTCTAAGGAATGCCATGTTCCAGGAGGTGAGAATTCCCACAGTGATCGTGTGCCAGGCATCTCTCTGCAGCTGCAGGCTTTTGCTCCATCAGCTCTCCTGAGGACCCACATCGACCACCTGTCCCTTGACCCTGGATCTGGCTCTGAAGGCTGAGGAGTCCACATGGTGCAGTTGTGCCTGGGTGGGTGCACCTCAGCCCCGCGCCTCAGCCCAGTGGCTCACAGGGATGCACAGCACACAGCTGACATGGTAGTGCGAGGGAAGGGGACTCGGAGACATGTGTTGGTTGATAAATGATGTGGAAAGAGGTAGCCTTTGGAAGACACGAGTCTGCACGTTGTGGGAGTGTGGAAAGATGGGAGGAGAAGGGAGTGCACAGGACAAAGTGATACTCGGGCTGGGAGCTGCTGCTGGGCCAGGGACTTGGCTCCACAGGGCTATAACAGAGCCACCTAATGTCAGGCATCCTGAGTAAGATGTTCCCTCTGGCTTTGCCAAGTGGTGTGGTGGGAACTGTTGGCCGTGGGGTTCCTTCAAGTCCCATGGGACACAGGTTCCAGATTCCTCCCTGTCCTGAAAGGGTTCTTCTGGCTGCACTGCCTGCTGGGGACTCGGCTCTAGGCCAGCTCTCTCTCATAAAGTAGAGGGAGGAAGGAGAATCCTTCAAAAGCTTTAGAAAAATCTCAGGTAAATGAAAGGGTGGAAATTCCTTTCACAAAATGCTATTTTTCAAAAGGAAGCCAGATATATTGTCAGCAAGATGAATATTTCATAGCACCTGGGGATGTTCCCATACAGTCTCCTTTTCCCCTCCCCTGAAAGTTGAAAAAGAGACAGAACTAAACTAGTCTACCTCATTCTTTCTTTTTGAAAGATAGCAGACGGAGTTGCCGCTTGGCATAAGCCCAAGCCCTGGTGACTAAGTAATGCAGAGCCTTGCGAAGCCAGCAGACAGGCGGACTGGTTTTCTAATGACTGCTCCTCAGCCCAAAGGGGGAACTGAGGGGACCTTCTGAGGGCCTGACAGCAGCTTCCAGAGTCATCCACAGTCTGCCCGAGGCACATGCAAGGAAAAGCACTCTTTAAGGAGCCTAACTCTTATAAAAAAAAAAAAAAAAAACAAGTCCTTGAGTAGGCTGCAAAGGGCCTGCCAAGAAGGAAAACTCTCCCTTGAAATCTTTGATTTGTATCCAAATTCGTTTCATCAAAGACCTGGCACCCACACAGTCTGCCCCATTTGAGGAACAACACAGACACTTCTGCTGCGCCTGAGAAGCGGCCTCAGCTCCCCAGGCCACCGGAGCCAAAAGCAGTAACTTGGTTCTGAGAATCAGGCGTCGGATTTCCCCAGGCCAGGATGTCACACAGTCAAGTTCAGCTGAAAACGGAACTGTGGGGCCGCAGCTTCCTTGGCCACAGCCAGATGGGGCCTGCGGCTGGGGCTGGGGCTCCGGCAGAGCCAGCGCTCAGCCCCGGGGGCCAGGGCTCTCACTCTCTTGCTCCCCTTATCCCCCCTCTTCACTTCCACTGTTCCCTTTGGCTCCCTCAGCAGCACATTTCTGGAGCGCCTGCCAAAACCCTCGCTAGCCAGGAAATAAATAACCAGCTGGAGTCTGCAGAGCCATTCCATTTCGCGGTGATGTTTTCATTCAGAATTTTCTGGACTCTCAACCCCATCCTGTGTTCTTCAAGGCACTTGGACGACTGAGGCAACCACATGGGAATGCCTTTCCTCTCACATAGAAGGGGAACAACACACACGGGGCCCAACAGGAGGGCAAGATGGGCCACTCCAGCTGCCTCAGGGAGAGGGTTGGGCTCTGACACTAAGCTCTCCGCTGGGACACAAGATAGGATTTCTGAGAGCGCAAAGCAGGAACAGATGCAAAGTAGTGGTGCAGACAAATCTTCCTCCCTCCCATGGTAGACGGCCAATAAGTGTAGTTGAATGAAATTATTGGTTGAAAAGATTGTCTTGCTGATGTGAAAAATCTTTCACTCTTCTTTTTTTTGGTACCAGGATTTACTTAGGACCTTGAACTTCAAAGGAAGGTGTTATGCTGTTGAGCTATGTTCCTGGCCCAAATCTCTCTCTCTCTCTCTCTCTCTCTCTCTCTCTCTCTCTCTCTCT
>NW_004524599.1:13865464-13871524 GCF_000260255.1 Octodon degus
TCTCTGTCTCTGTCTCTGTCTCTCATGCCTGGGATCGAACTCAGAACCTTGCTCTTGCCAGGCAGAAGCTTATGCTGCTGAGCTATCTCCCTGGCCCCTTAACTCTTATTTTACACTTGGAAAGGCCAAGTTACTTATACTGAGCAGATTACTCCAGACAAAGCTCCTCCGGATGGCTTTAAGACAACACTGTGCTGATCAAAAATATTGCATTTTGTCTCCGATTCAAGTAAGGATGTCAAGGAGAAAAACCAACTCTATGGATAATCTTCTTTGAAACAATTTATTTAAATTGTGGTAAACCATGTAACACAAAATGTACAATTTAGGCCATTTTTAGTGCATAGTTCAGTTGTACTGAATATAGGTCACAGGCAGGGGCTACAGCTCAGGGGTAGAGCATTTGCATGGCATGGGGAAAGGTTCAATCTCTGTCATCTTTAGAGGTGAGTTCTAGAGAGGAGAGAACTAGATGCCAGCTCTTATGAGAAGTCCCTCACAACCAGTTTTGGCCACACCTGATTGTCCTGTCCCAGTTCCACCTGCACACTCCTGGGGGTTGCACCGACCCGACCGGAGCCTTGTGCAGCGGCCTCAGGCTGCCTGCTGTCCCTACCAGGTTCTGTTTCCCAGAGTCTCCAGTCTGGCCGGGCCAGGACAGAATGTGTAGCTCTCCTGCACCACCCTGACTGTCCTCCATGTGCCATTTCCCGAAGTACCTGTTCCACTTTTGCAAACTACACACCTGGCAGCCATCACTCTTTGTTTCTGCCATCAGAATCCATCAGAGGCCAAGTGTGGCTGGTTTTACTTCAGAGGCATGTTTGTAAAAGTCCTGAGTGGTTCTGCTACTGGATGGGGGCTCCTTCCAGATTTTTGGTATAACAAAGAATTGGACAAGACCCAGAAAGGACAGGAAAAGTGCATTTATGGAGGACGGAACAGAAGTGCGGCCGGGGAGATGGCTCTGCAGCCAAGGAGATGGCTGGCAGCACAAGCACCCATGTGGCAAGCGCAAGGTTCTGAGTTTGATGCCTGGTTAAAAAAAAAAAAAAAGAAAAAGAAATTATGGCTGGGGAGATAGCTCAGCAGTCTAAGCGCCTGCCTGGTAAGCTGAAGGACCAGGTTCAATCCTTGGTACTGCATGCTGCGCCAGCCCTGAAGTCAGGCGTGGTGGTGCACGCCCGTAATCCCAGTGCTGGGAGGCTGAGACAGGAGGATCCCTACAAGTTTGAACTGCGTAGCAAGACCCTGTACCAAATGAATAAATAAAAGTTTGAAGAAAAAAGAAGTATGCGCCACAGTGAGAGAGTGCCAGTGAAAATGCTCACAGCAGCCTGGGGGATGAGGGAAAGGGATTTATTTTTGGTATTAAAATTTTCAGCTCTGTTTCTTATCAGCAAACAAGGCACTGAGAAAGCCATCACTCCCTCAGCATCACGCCATGTACAGTGGAGAGCCTTCAACGCCAACTGGCGAGTTAGAACCCCACGCTGTAGGTGACAGGGCACTAGAACAAGGCAACGGGGAGGAACGCTCCTAATAGTGATGTCATCGTAGCGGCAGAGAACTGATCAGAACAACCAAATGGCTGAGCACAAGGTTGACCCTCCCGTCTGGGCCTGCGGGGACTCTGGGAAGCTCTCTGGGAATCGGGGTTGTTTCTCAAGACAGGGATTAGACGCATTAGCGCCACTCATTTGGAAAGTAGGTTTCTCTAAGCCACACCCACCAGAGATAACCAGTGAGGACGACACGTGAACTTGGGCGTATTTTCTGGGTGAGGTGACATCCTCATCACCCAGGTGACCCTGTGGCTCTTCCTTAGATAACAGCAGCTGCACACGAGTCTTGCATGGGGAGGAATGGGCCATATTCCTCCTGAATTTTATTCCCAAGTGCAAAACAGTGAGCATCAATAGTTTCTATGAGAAAGGATTTATTTAAAAATGTATAGAACTTTATTTTTATTTTTTAATTTTTAAAATATATATGGTACAGGGTCTCACTACACAGCTCGGTCTCGTAGTGATCCTCCCGTTTTCAGCCTCCCCAGCACTGAGATTACTGGTGTGCACCACCACACCTGGACCTGGTGGCTGGCTTAGTGCGCCAGGGGGCAGGGCCACCGCGGCATGTGGCGCTGGGGATCAAACCCTCCTCCCTGCCTTTGCCTAAGCAGGTGCTTAGTCCACGGAGCTATCTCGCCAGCCCTAACATGTGTAGTGTTTTATCAGAACCTATGCTTCTCGGTGAGTCTGGACAGCAAGGACACCTCAAGCAGCATACACGCAACACATCTACAATTACGGCAAAAAGGTACAAAACAAGAAATGCCATTCACTTGACGTCAGCAAAGCTGAAAGCCCACGTTTGCCGCTGCTCCACCCTCTGCCCCAGGACCCTAGGGTGGATGGAGCCCACTGGACAGTGACGGACCCTGTGTGTGGTTTGGTGGCTATCAGCTCCCTGCTGCAGCCTTACAAAATGGCCTTGGAAAACTTACATAACCTAAGCGTCAGTTTTCGCTGTGAACAACGGGACTGGTTCTAATTTTCATGTAAGTCAAGCTCTTCTTCTCGGCCCGCCATCACTGTTGCTTCTCTGGAGGCACTGCCGAGAGCTCCACTGCTCGGGCGTCACATAACCTGTGTGCTGAATCCTACAGGGAAGGGTTAACTAAATGCAGGAGACGATTACGTGAAGTAAAAATTTGGTCTGAAGCCCCGTGTATCTGTCTATGCCTCTGCCTCTGGCTCTGGCTATAACTAGGGCTGCTTCTATGTGGGGCTATGCCCATTCTGATGGCCGTCTACAGCCACGTGAAGGGCAGTATGGGCCGTGTGATGGGCAAACGCTCACCTCACGAGCAGGAGGCGCAAGAAAGGGGAGGGCCAGGGCCTCCTTCCTCTTCAAGGGCACCCCATGAGCTGAGGCCTCCCTGTAGGACCTTTTTTTTTTTTTTGGTGGAACGGGGGATTGAACTCAGACCCTTACATTTGCCAGGGAAGCGCTTATTCTACTGAGCCATCTCTCCGGCCCCAGGACCTCTCTTCTAAAAGCTCCACCCTCTCCCCACAGTGCCACCCAGGGACCATGCCTTAGCTTGTGGGCTTTAGGGACCACTCAGATAGAAGCTACAGTGAATGAGGACTCAGAATTGCACGGCTACACACGAGTGTGGAGGATAGCTGGCACACGTTAGCACAGCAGGCGGCCAACCTGGTGGCCTTTGGTGCCGTCTCCAGCACACAGTGGCCACAGGTGGTTAATCTGATTGTCAGGCTGAGTGGCCCTCAAAGCCCAGAGCCGAGAAGCACCTGGGAACCCAATGAGTGTCACTTCCTACTGGGCATCTGTAAGCCTTTAAAAAGTTAAGATGAGGTCAGCCCAATAGCTCAGCAGATTAAAGCACCTGCCAACAGGCACAGGGGCTGGGAGTTCAATCCCCAGCCTGCCATGCTGGCCCCACCCCGTCCCTGGACCTGGGACACGCTGAGAGGGCAACTGAGACTGGGTGTGGTGGTGCATGCCTGTAATCCTAGCTCTTGGGAGGCTGTAAATGGGCAGATCACTATGAGTCTGATTTAGTAGTGAGACCCTGAACACCCTGTAGACCCTTCCCTAAAATATAGCAAATAAAAGATGGCATTTTTGACACATGGCATTTCATAATGTGTTCTTTTCACCTAGGATTTCATAAACATTTACTATTATGTTTGCCCAGGTGGCTGTCACATGCTGCTGTGCTGATTTATAATAGGCATCTGGCTTGAAAACCCCATGGTGAAAGTGAAAAGTCTCACACTCCACAGGTCGAGGATGTGGGCGGCACACCTGACCTGGCTTCCCAGCTCTGCAGCACCACTCACCGCAGGTCCATGCTGTTGCCATGCAGCTGTGGCGCTGCAGGAGCTGTGGCTCTTGGGCATTGCCCAGCACAAGACCGGGCCATGCAGGGCTAGCCCGTCCAATTGCAAGTGGCTTCTACTGAACGTGTTTACACCCCATCAAGTGGGAAAATCACAAAATCACAACGAACCATTTTAAGTTCGGGACCTTTTATCATGAATCAAAACTCTAGTGAAACATGACAGTGACAAGCCATAGTTATATGTTAGAAGATGGGCAAGGCAATGATCCTGAGAATCTCCAGATTTTTTAATCTAGCAGTTAATTGGAAAGATTCTCACCCTGACTAACTATATATACTGATACCTGTGAACTAAGCTACTGCACTGAAGATGGCAATCTGTAATAGTAGGCTCATGCTTGTAGTGCCTGTCATTCTGGTCTTCTGAATATGGGCTGCTTGTCATGACATGTCAGTTGCTGCTGTGCTGTCTCTCGGGTAGATGACTGTTCAAAAAGAAGGGGGTGGTGAATGAAGGCAGGAGACAGGAAAAGGAATGTTGTGGGACTGTCCTGCTTCAAGGTTGTATATGGTGAGATTTTTGGACTTATGTGCAAACATAAGAAGTATATAGTTATTTATGCTTATTTTAAAAATATATTCTAAGTTTTAAATGTTTTTTCATCATATTCTGTAAAGCTCAATGTATCAATACTTGAAGAAAAATACCTGTTCCATGTTATGCCTAAAATGTTTGATATTCAGACAGATAGGGAGCTTAAGCTTAACAGCCTAGGTTGTATGGTAATAACAATAAGCCTTTCTTCTGGAGGGTTAACAACCTAAGTTTGCAGACCAAAATTAGAGAAAAAGGAGGGCCACAAGGAAAGCCAACATTTTGGCTCTAGCCTTCCACGTTCAATTAACTCAGGACATATGAGAACTTGTACTGTAACATCATGTAACTCGGTAGTGTCCCAAATTTTCTGATCAAGGAGATTATGGGGCCAAAGAGGAAAGTGATCGATGATGTAGAGTGTGCCTAAGGAGAGTCACATGGAGAGAAAACATTCTCTCAGGATTTCACAGAAAGCACATTGGCCAAGAAATGGCCATGACTCATCCACATGGCTGACACTGACAAAGGATCTAAAATCTGAGGTACAGGATCTCAGGATAAACCCTGAGGGGATTTGACTGACCTTATCAGACCCAAAAGCTACAACTCTTGTTGCATAGGTCCTGCTTTACCTTGGTCTTAACCATCCAGCAGAGAAGTATGAAAACGAAGTATAAGAAGTAAAGTCATGCTGTTATGTTGTGCTGTAGGGTACTCAGGTCAACAATTTCTGACATTGCCAGTGAAGCAGAAGCCCCATACTATTATGGACTACTAGATTCTTTTAGAATATTTTGCTGAGTTAACACACCTATAATATTGAAATAACAGAACAAAAAAAGATACAGATGAATGTCCATTTTGTATCTGTGTATTCAAAATGGTTAGGATATATAGTTACATTCTCTTAATGAATAGAGGGATTAGTTCTAATAGTGTTTGTAAATAGGATATCATGTCCGCATCTTGTACAATTAACCACTAGGAAGAATGTATGCAATGTGTTAATTATTGAAACTGTCCTACCAATTTGGTTTGAAACTGTCTCACTGCTATTTGTTTATAAAATTATGGAAAAAAAACCCTCTAGTGATGGATACATGTGCAGTTTCCAAATATTCACTGTTGTAAAAATACCCAAATAAACTCAACTGCCTGCATATCACTTCTCTATTTCCTACAAAAATGCATTCCTTACACACGGAGCTGTTAGGTGCAGATTCATCAATTTAGACCTCCGACACGGAAGACTGCATCTCTGCCCTCACCAGCAGCAGGCACGAGTACTAGGACCTTCACTGGTGTTGCTAATGCTCTTCCTAGTTGGGCCTTGTCCTCCACTCATTTGAAGAACAGAAGCCAGGTGCAGGAGCTAGGATGGGGGCTTTGCCACACTCACCTGGATTAGAATCCCAGTGGGCCTACGCTTGCCAGCCGTCCACATGACCTGGCCTAATCCTGTCTTTAGGGCAAGCTGGAAAATACGTTGTAGGTCTGGACACAGAAGTGACAACTTTGTAGGCTAAAATTACCTCAAACACTAAGAAAAAGAAATGTGATTTAATATAAAGGTAACAAGTGGGTAGAG
>NW_004524599.1:13872844-13921560 GCF_000260255.1 Octodon degus
GCCCACCCCTTGGTTTTTATACTCGTGTGTGGAGAAGTATAAAGTAAGGTGTGGACAAAAGAGCTTTGTAGTTATTTATTTTAAAGGTACAGGACTTAAAAACCCCTCGTAAATAAATAGCTTGGATGTCTCCAGTCCTGCTTCTGAGGATGAGCTACAGGTGGACACATTTCTGGTCGTGAGGATGGGCTGTCCCGCTCTGAGCAGCCGCCCTCAGAACTCGTCGATCTTCCTCTGCAGGTACTTCAGCATGGAGTCCATGCCCTGTGCCGAGCCCCAGATCCTCCTCAGCACCTCACACTCCCTCTCGTTAGCCTGCTCCAGCTCCAACCTCATGTTACAGCGCACCAGGGCCTTGGACTCCTCCAGCACCTGCATGACGAGAAGCGGCATTAGCAGCTACACCGCCGCAGTGGGGTACCGACCATGCACCGCTTGGCGTCTTGCTCTCAGGCCTGATGGACCTAAGGCACAGCTCGCCACCTGGACCTGTGGGTCCCCTGTGCATGGGTTCAACTGACCTTGGATATAAAAATCTGGGGAAAATACACACAAAAAACCCTGTACCTGTGTGGAACATGGGCAGACTCCTCACCATCTTTATTTCCTAAAACACGGTGGAATCACTACTCTTGCAGCGCGTACACTGCACTATGGCCCTCTATAAGACCTCGCGGTGTATGGGAGATATGCACAGAGCACATGGCCTGTGGCATGCTGCACAAGGGACTGAAGGCCTGTGGATTCCGGTACCCATGGGTATTTTTTTTCCTGGATCCAGTACCCCATGGATACGAAAGGGTGTCTATATTTCACTAAATGTTGGACAAATGTGCCTGTTTGTTTGTTTGTTTGTTTGTTTATTTATTTATTTATTTTTTCGGCGCCAGGGACTGCAGGCCCTTGCACTTGCCAGGGAAGTGCTTATTCCACTGAGCCATCTCCCTGGCCCCAAATGTTCCACTTTAAACGAGCTCTTCAGGTCTTTCTGGACAGCTGGGTTACAGCACCCCAGCCGCCACCCACCCCTGCCCAGCACTTCTGCAGCAGGTTGGCGTGGGGCCTGCACCGGAGTCCACTCCATTGCTGAGCAAGACAAACCCTGAGTACCCTGCTTAGTGGACTTACTAAATCAATTTAATTCTGGTTGTGAAGGCTGTTGAAGTGTCTGTGAGTTTAGTTGTGAGATACTGTCAGTTCACCCAAACTAACATTTCATTCTGTAATTTGCTAATGTAATTTTGCCTTAAGATTGAACATCATTCATCCTATTTATTAAACCAAGACCTCTGGCCAGCTGTATTGGGAGAAACTCAACACGATTACGAGAGGATTCCTACAAACACTGAAGAACGCCATGGAGGGTGGTTGTTGTAGACTTTCCCAAGACGTCTGTGTCATGAGGCTCTTTGCTAAGGTCTACCCTTTCATTTCCCGTTGCAGGAGAGCAAATGGGTAGGGGCTAGGAAACCCTGTCTAACGTGTGAGTCTGATGGAGGAAGGGTGGAGACACAGATATAAAGTAACATGGAAGAGACGTACGACTGGATTGCACGAGGCGAGCTCCTTGATGCGAACCATGACTTCCTGGGTGAAGGTCCCTGGCCAGAACACCTGGGAAACCAGGCCCTTGCCACATGCCTCCTGAGCTGTCAGTTTCCGTCCACTGAGCAACATCTCGTTTGCCTGAAAGGAAGAGCGGATTGGATGCACTGTGAGACTAGACGGGGAAGCAGGAAGGGAAAACCCACCCAATTCATCCCTCAGAAATACAAGGCTAACAGCACAAGTGTGAGAATGCCGGGCTCTGCCGCACGCCCTCTAATGGCCACTAAGAACAGAGCACGAGCCAGCCACAATCAGCTGGGCAGACGGAGAGCAATCTCGGTTTCCGTGGAAGACGGCTGACTTGATGTGTAATACAGAATCACATGGACTTAAAAAAATCTACATGAGAAGATCTGCAGTTAATCTGCACAGTTACAGGTGTAGACCTTTCCTCATGAGTAACACCAGCTTCTCTCACACACAAGGTCCTTTAAAACAGCAAGTCATCCCAGGAAGGTGGCCGCACACAGGGTAGCCCATGAGCAGGGCTTGGAACAACTGTTTTTGGTACTGGGGCCCAGGGACTTGTTCTAGACACAGAGACAGTGCTCTGATGGCTGTGAATGCTGGGGCTGGCAGCCCAGGTCCGTGTCAGCACTGGAGAAACGAACCAGGACCTGAGTGTGCCCCAAACCCCTGCAGTGGACAAGGTCTGATAGTCACTTCACTGGACTCAATGGAGAAAGCCAATGGTTTTGTTTTCAGAAGTTATGCGTGCATGGGTGTGCATACTTGTACGTGCAAATGGCCTGACCTTTGTCCTGGGTTTGAAGTCACTTTAGGCTCGGTGCATCCTATTGGATTTCATACCTCTGTAGCATCAGACTCAGTCATGGTGGCAGGGTGTGAGGGGAGAGTATACAACCTGGAGCCACCATTTCCTGCCTGGTTTCCGCACAGGGCCCACCTTCCTGAGCTCCTGAGGCCCTGGATGCGACTGAGCTTCAGAAGCTCAGGCAAAGATGTGGCAGGTGGCTCCCTTTTCTAGGTGGGCCATGATCTTGAAAGGGCCCTGTAGTACCCCGAGTGCCTATCAAGCACCACAAACACAGCATGTACTGTGTGACTGACGTGCCCTGACAGAGGTAGCGGTGCTGCACGGCTGCCACCACCGGAGCAGCCTGTGGGTGAGCTCAGTCTTGGATAAAGTCGTGATGAAGTCTGGAATGTTTTTGTCCCTTCCCCTCCCCAGAGAAAGGATGGTCCATAAACAAGTGACAGACTGAGACAGCCTCAGCTGTGCTTGGCAGCTCCGACCAACGCCAACGCAGTGACAGGACAGCAAGCAGGGCCTGAGGCCATGCTATTAGGACAGCCCTGATTTCCCTCTCTAGGTTGAATCTCAACAGACAGAGAAGACAGTGCCACAACGTGGGCCAGCAGCTGAGCATGCGGGCAATCTCAAGCCAACACAAGCCGCAGCCTGGGCTGGGGCAGTGGGTGCCGACGACCTCACCCAGCCCAGTGAGCAGGGCAGAGCAGCAAGCCCTTGAAGACGTCCTCTCTGCTGCCCTCAGGACCACTGTCCTGCTCTGTCCCTTGCATGTCCCTTTCTCTGCCCTGCAGGTCATCTGGAGCCATCCACTGCTCCCTGCCCGGGTTCTGCATGGCTCTGGGGCTGGGTCAGCAGATGGCACTGGTCTCCTGGCTGCCTCTGCCCACCCGCCCATTGGCCACACTGCTCTCTAAGCCTTGCAGGACAGCCTCCCCCCAGATGTCAGGTGTGCAGAACCACCAGGTGCCAAATGACAGCACCCCCTGGCCTTGTTAACCTTTTCCCAAGGAAAAACAGGCAGGGACTCAGTTTATACGATAGACATCAAAACAAGAACAAAACTGAAAAACATGAGAAAAGCAAATCCTTGCCACATGAGCATGGACAGGCTCCACTGAGTGAGCGCACCCCACATTTAAAAGAGGAGGCTTTAAACTTCTGCCCAAGCTGCAGACTTGCAGTGGGCCAAAGGCAGACAGTCCACAATGACCCAGGTGCGGCAGAAGAGGGGAGACAGAGCTCTTCTGGTTTGGCCATACAGCCACTGCCAGGAGGTGTGGTAAGGAGGGCTCAAGGCTGGGAGTCAGGCTGTGTCCGGGATCCCTGGGGAGGGGTGCAGCCGGGCACCCAGGCAGGACCAAGAGCCACACGGCTCACTGAAGGGCCTGTGCTTGTCGCTTGGGCTGCTCTTCATGTTCCCCTGATGAAGGTACCCTCCGAAGCCAAATGCCAATGACAACACCCAATCACACCCTAAGGTGGGGTCTGTGACTTCGAGAGAGCCCAACACAGCAGGCAACTGTGAATGTCTCCTGGGGACAAGTAGGGTGCACTGGAGGCACTGCCCAGCTAGTGACTGGGCTCTGTGTGTGCTCTTATCCTCTGGTCCCGCTGGCTTCCTGGCTGGCAGGGCTCTACACATGCCAGGGGGCAGAAGCAAACCCAGCCTGGGCTTCAGAAAGTGGAGACAGACACCAAAAGCTCTTGAAAAAAAGTGACCAATGCAAGCTGTCATAGTCCTCTTGTACACACAATTACTGTCTGCCTAGAGTATCTGTTTAGTCAGATACTGCAAAACAAGAGCTGGATTTATACCATGTGCAGGGTGAGCCCTGGCTCCTGCCCGGGCATCTTTGGGGCAGTGCCTTTGGGAGACAGTGGGTAGCATCCTGGCCCCTAATGACCAGCATCCCTTCAGCCATGATAGCCAACAACGTCTCTGACATTGCCCCAAATGAGCCAGGACTTGTCCATGGGGGTCATGACTGACCAAATGGCAGCTGTTCTCTCTGCAATGGCTTCAAGCCACTTAGGAATTGTCTGAGCACAGGGAATTCCGAGCCTCAGTGCCGAGCAGCCCTGGGCCCAAGGGGTGCCCTGCCCAGGTCTGCCCTTGGGTGGCCCCAGACCATCAAAAACCTACATTGATCCCACAATGCAGGCAGAGAGCAAATCCCGAGAAATAACTCAGAACAAGCCTGCCGCGTTGCCGTGACAGGGCTTCCTCACTGCAGTTGGCAGTCACTGGTGGGAAGCAACCTGCTCAGAGCAGCGACTCAGGAGGAGCGTAAGGAACTGGTCAGGGGTGACTCCACCCTGGGACCACACTGTGGGGGCCGCTCGCTCCTCCAGGGGCCTCTCCAAGAGACAGGGCAATGGCACCCACCAGCCACGTGTGGCAGGGATGCCTGTGGGCTCTGGAGTTGTCACAGTTGCCCTGCTTCATCTCCGCACCACCCTGCTATCTCCCTAGCCTTCTACCAGTGGTGAAGCTGAGTTCAGCAAACCTCACTCACCAAGATGCACCTCGGCAGCCACAGAAGCTAACGAGTGGGGGTGGAACGGACGGAGTGTGTGGCTTTGGGGCCCACGTGCTCCAGCTCACTAACAAGAAGATCCTACAGGGTGGCAGGCACCTGCAGCAAGCCCTGCCCTGAACATACCAGCCAGAGTGGCTGAGCTCCGGACAGAGCTATAGTCCACCTGAGCCGCAGGAGGGGCAGTGGACATTGGGTCCCAAAGACCCAAATCTGGCATGAAGATTTCTGGGTGATACTCTCAAATTCTGAACCTTGGACTCTCCTGTCCTTTGCTCACAGAAATACCGAGCAGGTCTCTACTGCACAGAGGCTGCCTACTGCTGGAGGACAACATGGGCTTCTCTCTGTAGAAGTGCCTGGACATCTGTCCCACCTCCTCTCCCAGCATCCCCTCCACCCCCAAAGGGACTGCAGCCCAGGCCCACAGGTGCAGAGGAGGCTGTGGTATCCCAAGGACACCTGACCAGAGTCCAGGACCACATCAGGACAGGAGAGGTGACTAGGCTAGGTGACACTGAATCGCACCCTGGCCGGGTGCCTGGGGAGGGTGTGACCCTATTCCAGGAAGCAGAGGAGAGTGGGGTTCAGTCTATTGGAGCAGGAAGGCAGGAGTGCAGGGGCTGCTCTGAGGGCCACAGCACAGCTGTGGGGTTTTGGACAAGGCTGTGACACTCAGCAGGGAAGCTACACTGCAGTGCTGAATAGTTCTCTAGGGCCTGCGCAGTGGCTGTGGGACAGTGACCACACATGAGAAATGGCTAGCAGAGCTGAGGTCCTTTGTGCCCATGCACAGCTGGGACCAGATGCATGTCCTGGGGGAACACAGGTGCTCTGCTCAGCCCCTGGCCATGTGGAGTTTTCTGTGATCAAGTGGGGCTGGTGCATGAGTGTGCCCGCATACCTGCAGGGACAGCAACCGCACCGCAGTCTCCCTGGTACAGTGGAGAGGAAAATATCCACTGGGGGATGTACCCAGCCACTGCCTGGTGGGCAGGTCCAAGCTAGAATAGTGCTACCCAGGCTGTGGGGCCCAGATGGGGCGGGGGTACAGGAAGGGCAGAGTGCTGTACCATGCTCCTGCTGGCCGGGGCAGCCACCATGCAGGGCACTAAGTGACAGGAACTGGGGACAGTGTGATTGCTGGCACCTGGTATGGGCATGGCAGACGCAGACCCAGGTGGCCGAGGTGTTGGGCATAGCTCCACTGTGTGTGAAAGACCCAGGCTCAGGCAAGTGCAAAGGCCGCTGGCGCCTGAATGTTGGGCCCGCTGTGGCTGGGCACTGCACAGCGCCTTGCTGAGGACAGTGCCATGTCACATGGTAACCACGCTGGCGATGAACCCTTCCTCCGGGCTTGTCCTGCCCCGAATTCCTCCCCACACCAGACTCTGAAGCTCAAGGGATGCCAGAGTGCGTGCAGGGGGACATGCAGAAGGGCAGACCGGGGGCTGTGGCAGAATCACGGCAGCACCCACAGAGGCTGGCAGGGAGTGCGGCTGGTGGGGCACAGTGGAGCGCAGTGCGCTGACGGCGTGGTTCAAGGTCTGGTCTCCAGCAGGAAGGAGGCCTCTTGGTCTTCCCTGTGCAGTGTCCAAGGCCACCACTCTGGCCCAGGGAGGTCGCTAGCTCCTCACGGGATGACACACTGTACCTACTGAGAACATCGAAATCCCACGCCAGCGTGGCTGAAGCAGGCAGGCTGCAGGCTGCGGCTGCTGCACCTCCAGCCAGGAAGCGGAGGTTCTGGTCAGATGCAGCGGAGGCTGCTGCTTGCTCTTTCCACTAACCTGCCTCTGCCGCTCTACCGATTTCACTGCTGAACTTTGTCTCTTTTTGACCTTCCTTAATTTGGAGGGTAAGCTGAGAATGACAGGAACGTGGCTGACGCATAGCGAGGAGCGCTCCCCAGGTGAACCCGCGACAGAGCATCTCAGAGCAAGCCCTGCGGGTGACCGCCAGCACGCTGCTCAACGGCAAGCCCTGCACAACTTTGCCACTTTTCCTTGACCATGATTCAGAACAACACTGCTCTGAGCTGTCATGTCCCTTCTGTCCATGAGGGTCCCTCCGCCTCTGCAGATTCTCAGGCTGCGCCTGCCTGGGGCTTGCCTGTGACTGGACAGAGTGACTCACTGCGGGGAGTGCCCCCAGCGGCAGTGGCTGTGGCTGAGTGCACCAGGCCACGGTGCCACCTCCACTGTGGCTTCCATCTCCCGCTGCGAGTTACAAGAGGACACAAGTTCTCCTGCTCCTCGCCACACTTTTATCCACTCATTTTAATGTTCTCAGGCAGTTCTTCCGTGAACTAGGTCTGATGGCTTCCCTCAGCGTTCCCTGGGGAGAGGCTGTGAATGGAGCTGTGCCCTGTGCCTCCTCCGTGGAGGAGGCTGCCCCAGATGCACATGGCCATTAGCTGTTTCAGGGCCTCTTGGCTGCAGAGCCACCCTGTCCATGGGCATGCCACACATCATGAAGGTGGCTGTAAAATGTTAGTGGCCACAGCAGTCCCCTAGGAGAGGCTGTGTGCTCTGGAGCCCGAGGGTGGGACCGGCCAGGCCCTGTCCTCCTGCACCGCAGCCTCATGCCTCCTTCTGTCCAGTCCAGCTCCCCCTGTCCCCTCAGTGGGTGCCATCGACCCACGAAGTCTCTGTGCCCAACTCGCCTCAGTGTCCACTACCGAGAGCCTGCTGGGAGCCACCTTTCATCCTATTCCCACGTCTACAGAAGAAAATAGACGCAAACAGACGCAGGGAATTACTCCATGAGCTACAGAGCACAATATAAACACAAACTATTATCACAGGTGGGCTCACTTCATTAAAAAAATAAGAGCCACAAAATTTTATGGAAGAAAACCCCTCTTATCTTGCTCTTCATTTCTTTCTCTGACAAGAGCAGCTTTTAGCTTATTAGGTAGAGAACACTTCTACTGCGAACGCCACCATTTGGGTGACAAAGTGGGTGTCCGGGTATCAGGCAGAGCTGCAGGCTTCCTGATGGCCGGCTGCTTCCCGAGGACGGGGCTGAGCAGCACCACAGTGCCCGCGAGCCACGCAAGACCCTCCGGAGCTGTCAGCGTGCCCGAGGGGAAGTTCCACACCACGACACACCGCAAATACTGAGAAGAGCAAGAGCCTTAGGTTTCTCCAGGACATTTTCCCCAACGATTTCTTAAAAAAGATACTCACAGACGCTCCTCCCATAATCTTGGGGAACATAACGGTCGAGCAGCCGTCTGGACTCTGTCCGAAGGTAGTATAGGGTGTTTGAAACCAAGCCTTTTCATTAGCCCAAACCACATCGCAAAGAGGCAATATGGAGGCTCCTAGACCAATGGCTGGGCCATTTACTGCTACAATGATAGGCTTCTTAAACTGAATGAAAGTATTCACGAAGTTTCTAAAACGAAAAATAAATGGGAAATTACTCAAAACATTGCATATTTGAGCAAATAAAAAAACCTACTACAGAACACCATTTACCAGGATATAAGCTCTGGGAATCACGACCAGCTGAGACCCTCCCCGGAATCTGGGGCTGTGGACTTGTTCTCAGCAGGCTGGACGCCACACGGCTGACTAGAGGTGGCGGGAGCGGCTGCAGCGGCCTGCTGAGTCTGCAGTGCTCCCAGGCTCCAACCAACACGGCTTGCTCCTCAGCCCCACCCCCAAGCCCTAACACCATGGGCTTCTTGTGGTCGATCAAAGGAGCATCCCAGAGGACGCCCGGCTGGGTGCACCCACACGGCCTGGTCTTCAGAACAGCAGTGGACGGGGCCTGGCTTCAGTACGGTAGTGAGGGCAGCTCAATGCTGTGTGGAAACAACAGATGCTTTCTGGGAGCATGGAGAACGGCTTAGGTAGAGCGGCAAGACTAGCGCCAAGATGGGCTAGCACAGGCCAGGCCACCCTCCAGGGGCGCCACTGTGTGCTGGTGCTCCTGTGGCAGGAGCTCAGGGGACAGGAAGGAGCAAAGGAAAGGAGGGGGAACGGGAGAGGGAACAGGACTGGAGGGGGAGAGGAGGGGGGATATTACACTCAGCCATGGCTGTCTGTAGGTTTGTTTTAGGATTAGGCCGGAAGCACGGCTGCTTTTCAACGTAGGCTACCCCCCACCCTGGAGGCTGTGTGCTCAGAGGGGTGTCCTGCTGTGACTTAACATGTCAAGCAGAGGGTAAACACATCCAGCAAATGAAGGACAATCCGTCTGCATTCTGGATTAAAACCGCAGGATGGACAGTGCGCTCTGCAGTCAGGGTTCTACACCTGCGCCTGCTGTGAGCATGTGAAACAGCCACCCACGTACATTCTACTTTGCAGCAACTTGAAAGCACAGGTATCTGCTTAGCTTTCCAAAAACCACTACTCGGCATCTCTGTGCCCCTTGCTTGCCTGGAGACCTGCCAGGCCAGGCCACCAAAGGGGAGGATGGCAAGGAGAGGGGTGGGGCGGGTGGACAGCAGGGGCCAGGGCCTGGCCCAGGCGGGCGGGCACTGGGGGTGACTGCTGGCTGCTCCCAAGGCACCAAGGTTTTTATCTCTGCAGTAAGCAAGGATGAGCCCACTCAAGAGAAGTGGTAGGGAGGCTCCCTACACCAGAGCCTGAGGCACCTAGTGAAGCCACTCCAGGGGGTGCTGACAGAGTTTACGGTAGATGACGGGTGAAAGGCCATTTCCTGGGCTCTGTTACTGATGCCCTCTCAGGAGACAGAGCAGATGCTCCCATGTTTGTTTCCCAGGTGCCCAGAGTGGTTCTCGGGAAGGAGAACTTGCCCCAGAGCTGAGGGGTGTGTGTGCGTGTGTGTGTGTGTGTGCGTGCACGTGTGTACATGGTGTGTGTGGGGAAAAATGATCTGAACTACTCTACTTCATACAACATGTAATGATGTATAAAACACGATGAGAACTTAGACTGATGCTGGAGAAATTTTACTTGTCTGGGGCGCTGACTTGGACTGGACCTACGCCTCTTCCGGGGGAGACTTCACCAGCACCACCGGGAGTGACGCGCTCCTGGATCCCTTCCTAAGGGAAGTGTCTTTCCGATGGGGAATCAATGAGACTGCAGAAAAAAATGTGGCCCACACAGCAAATCACTTATTTAAGCCACCACCAGCACCACCACCTAGAGGCTCTTCGCCTGGTGTTAACTCCGCAGGGCCACAAAAACTTACTCGCATCATGAGCTGCAAATCAAGTCATCAAACCACAGTACTCGGAGGGAGGGAGGGAGGGCCTGGCCATGGCTTCTGCTGGGTGCATTTAAAACTTAAAAATCTGACCTCATGAACATCTACATGTGTGAAAAGCAGCGATGCCCTTGTGGTTTGTGTCTAGTGATCCCTGCAAAGCCTCAGAAAGTCAAGGGGCAGCTTCTAGAGTTTGTGATTAATTAATGATTCAACGCTGGGGGTGTGGGTGCTACACCTGCCACCCTGTGGGTAATCTTAATCTGCATCACAATGTAAGGAGGGGAGAGAGGCTTGCTAGCTGCTGCAGCAGCTGCTCTCCCTCTGCCCTTTGCTGTTTTCCACCACCATGAGCTGCTGCCCTCTGCCATGTGCCACTGCCTTGGAGCCAGCTGAGTACGGACTGAAACCTCCACTTAACTGTTTGTGTGTTTTGTTTTTTTTTTTTTTACCAGGGATTGAATTCAGGACCTTGCACTTGCCAGGCAGGTGCTTATGCCACTGAGCTATCTCCCCCTCCCCCCCCCCCAACTTAACTGTGAGCTAAACAAACCTTTCCTTCCTTTATTTTGGCTGTTGGGTGTCTGTCCCAGCAACGAGACAAGAGTAACTGAGACACAAACCAACTCTGTCTCCATCTCTCACATGCCGCACACTGTACTACATTAATCTAGCAAGCTGGTTATTAACAAATTCTGATCACAGGAACCAGAGGCCCTAGATACTGACAACCTAATGTTTAATACAAGCTTCCTCGTTCCCAGTTTTCTTTTGAAAACTTGTTAGAATGAGATCTTTGGCTTCAAAGTTTTGAGGAATGGGAGACAAGGTGCCACATACACATAAAAGAAAGAAATACATGTAGTAAGAGCTTTTGTGTGTAAGCCAATCTTATCCATGTAAAAATTAATTTAAATGCAAATGAGCAAGTGAAAGGTTAAGTGAAGCTGGTGTAACTAATTATTTTTCTGGTTACGCCAGAGAATATTTAGAAAAATTCACATTGATAAAAAAGTGTCATTTGAACATGAAACAAGTAGACTCTTTCCAAGAACCAGGTGGCTGTGGGGAGCTCCGGGGAGAGGGCACTGACAGAAGTAGACATGCCAAGTTACCCGAAAGCTCAGGAAAGGTGGCCTCTCCTTAAATCAGTCTTCATCCACCTTTCCGGGTTCACAAGCCCTGACACTAAAGCCTGGCCCCGGGGAAGGGGGACTCGGCACTGCAGGAGCAGCTGAGCTCTGGCAGACTTATTAGCGGTGCGCGAGCAGATGGGGCCCACCCAAGAAGGCCCTGACAGGCTTGATTCCACCCTAGAGCACAGCTACAAAAAGCGTGCGGTTACAAGCGACTCTGGTGTGACTGCCTGGAAAATACAGTTGCCCCAAGAGGTGTGATGGTCTGTAGTTTAAAATATACCTTACTCACATAATTTGTCCTGAACAGATGGGCTAGCAGTGAGGAATAGCTCCAACTGGGTTCAAGGCTCTATCTGCCAGAAAATGATGCACCTTGATCAGGGTAACCGAAGCAGCTTAACTTCAAATCAATAGACAACGGTGCCACCTACTACTGGGTCACAAACCTGAGACTATTTAGGTGGCCAGAACACTTAATCAGTCAGATTAAACTTTCAAACTACTGGGTTGGCCAAATAGTTGAGCAGATTAAAGCACCTGCAAGCAGGCATAGGGCCCAGGGGTTCAATTCCTGGGCCTGCCATGCTGGCCCCACCCCTGGGGCATGCTGAGATAGCAACCGAGACTGGGCATGGTGGCATATGCCTACAATCCCAGCACTTGGGAGGCTGTAAACAGGTGGATCACTACAAGTCCGATCTAGTAGTGAGACCCTGAATACCCTGTAGACCATTCCCTAAAATACAGGAAAGAAAAGAAAAAAAAAAAAAAAAAAAAAAAAAAAAAAAAAAAAAAAAAAAGCCAACTTCAATGTGTTCAAAGGCCAACACAGGGATTTAGGGTTCTCCTGGCATGTTGTGCTCTTTCAGGAGAGTGGCCCCGCCATCCCAGACATGCGATGTCAGGGTCGCGCACACCCCTGCCACTGTGCACCTGGACAACAGCTAGGGCCGCAGGGGCGGTGCTCAGGGCCTCCGCTGTCAGCCCCGGCACTGCCAGACCACGAGCGCTCCTCGGCAAGGGCCTGCGGTCTTACAAAAGACCCAACCCACTTCACCGACATTTCAAAGCTGTACCTCTTTAATTTTTCATCCTCTATGGATTAAAAAGACAAGCACAGAAGATTCTTAGGAATCAACAAGGATGTGTGCCTTTAGAAAGGTGAGTGAGGAAACGGGAGGCGCACTACTTGGGGGCTGGTTCCATTCACTCTACATCAAATTCACCTCTCAAATATTGGCTGTTTTTATACATAGTGATGAGCAAGAAAAGGACCTGCTTACAGCAGTACCAGTGGTTATAAGGCAGGCTCTGGAAGCTGTTGTAATACTATGACACTGAAAACCTCACAATGGAGGTCACAGGAGTACGCCGAGTTACCCTGTTGGGTGAAAAAAGCAGGCCGCGAAGCTGCACGGCATGACTCCGTTTATTTTGTAGACTATAAAGAAATCCGTATTATCTGTGTACAGGAAATGTGTATCTGAAAGTACTTAGGTCAGGAAGGCTCCTGTACGTCGTGGCGACTGTCAGCAGTGACCCCTCCCGTACTCTGCGATGGCGCAGGCATGCTGGCATGGATGCATCAGCTGCAGATTTGGCACCAAGTTGTGCAAAGAAGCAACTGGTAGGGGGCAGCTGCTCTTTGGAGACAGAATCTTGCTCTGTATTCAGTGCTGGCCTTGCGCATACGGTGAGCTCCAGCCTCAGCCTTTCGCGTGCAGGAGAATGGGTGAATGGTGAGTTCAGAGGGGATGGGGGGACACAAGGCAGGGGACTCGGGTTTCCTGCTCTCTGTCCTCTAGCTTTCTGTGTGGCTAGCACTCAGAAGGAGCCTAAAGGCAAATGTGTGCTGCTTGTACTGGAAAGAAAGCTCTCTCCAAAGGCCTGATGTGACCGATGTGACCGTCACTGAACCCAGGCAACTTCTTTCAGAGTTATGCAAATGGCCAACAGTCATTATGCACTTGTGTTAGGAGTGGAGGGTGGAAGCCACGCAAACACAGACGTCCAGGGCCTCCTTGGGCCCAAGCGGCCGCTCAGCTTCCAATCACCGGGCCTGCGTCAGGCTCGTGGCTTTAAGCAGGCCTGCGCAGTGGCCCTCTGCCCAGTGCAAGTGGTGGTTCACGCCAGGCCCAAAGAAGACAGGCGACCTCATTCATTTAGCCCTAGTGCTCCTCCAGGGAAGAAGATGCACGTTCAGTCTCCAGGCCTCTCTGGCCGCACGCTGAACAGAACCCCTGAGCCAACATCCTACACACACCAGCGCTGCACATCTGAGAGCCTGAGCCAACACTCCCCACACACCAGCGCTGCATACCTGATAACCTGAGCCAACACTCCCCACGCACCAGCGCTGCACATCTGAGAGCCTGAGCCAGAGCCCCCCACACACGCCGGCCCTGCGTACCTGATAGCCTCGGCCATCTTGGTGCTTTCTCTTTTCCGGTCATCTGTGAGACGCCGAATGAAATAAATAAAGTCGAGCCCACAGCAGAAGACGCTGCCCACTGCGCTGAGCAGCACCAGCTTGCTGTCGTCGGCAGCGGCCGTGTTCAGGGCGCTCTGGACTTCTTTCATGACCTGAAAGTCACCACAGGTTCAGGCGGTAAACAACATTCTGGGTCCCGATGCTCAGAAGCATCCTACCACGGGGCGATGAGAGCTCCACAGAACTCCTCCCACTGCGACCTGAAGTGACTCACGTTTCCTGCTGGGGCGCAGGGGGTGGAGTACAAACAGCTATGCACAGAATTATAAATGGAGCACAATTAGACAGATGCAGGCACTGAAGTTCCTGTAATGGTCCACAGCCAGTGCGTACTCAGCAGATACCAGGACACTAGATCTCTGTTACGCATCATCTCCACCAGGTATTTCTGCAGTTTGGACAGCAGGTGGCACATTTAACCCCAGCTCAAAGAAAGGGTTCAGGTTTGGGTTGTTTTCTTTTTTGGAGGGGGGTGGCATTTTATCTCCCCTTGTAAACCAGCCTACCACACTTGGGGTGCGATCTAAATAGTTTGGTGCACAGGTGCATTAAAGCCAAGCATATCGGTATAGGAAGGTGATTGCTGAAAGGCATGCAATCAGATAAAATGGTCCCTGAGAAGTCTTTATAAATAACCAGCAAAGGGACCCCCACAGTCTAAAAACGTACCAAGGTTTGGCCCTGAACTGGTTTGTTTTGTGACCCTGGCCAAACACGGACTTTCTGTGGTTTGGGTTTCCTTGTCTGGAAACAACCTGCCCAAGACGCTCACAAGCAGAAAACAAGCAACCCTCGAGCTGGGCACGGTACAGGGCAGGCCCGAACACTCCTGCTTCTAGATGCTGCGGAACCGAGTCTGAGCCGTCGCAAGCACTCGTCTTCCTGGTCTCTGGAAGCTGCCTTTTGAGAGACTTACAATGTGTGGACCTTCCTGTCTCTGTGGTCCTGCTTCAATGCAGAAGAGGATCTGTCACTGGGTGATGACAAGATCTCCAAAGGGGCCAGGACCCAGGCATGTTACACTTAGTGGAACAAAGAGCCTGTCAAGAGCGGATGAAGGCTACAGTGTGTGCACACACTTGCCACGTGACTTTTGGGCCCCACGCCTTGCCAATGAAGAACCCCTGACCTGGAAAGTGACAAGCACAGAGCCATGGGTCCCACTAGAGCCCACATCCAGGAGAGTGAGTGCACATCAGCACACGTCTACTGCCCGCCACTGCAGCCGGAAGTTAGATGTCACCTTGGCCTCCTACCTTCCACTGGGCCTCAGGAACGGCCCAGAGGCCCAGAGAGAGCAGAAAGGACAGCGCCAATTCAGCAAAGCAGGCCAGGAAAATGGGCGAGGAGGAGAAGCAGGAAGCACAAATCAGCCCAAGGAGGGTCTCTCACCTCTGGATTTAGTGAGTTATTCTCTGATGATTTTGTGGACAACAAGATGTGGGTGAAGCCATCCTGCTTCCTGACGACAATATCTCTGTATCTGTAGGCACTTTCTGTTTGCCTCACACTGAAACACAGCCGCTTGTCAAAAGGCTGGTCTCTTCTGTCGTCAATAAATTTCCTTTTCCCGGCTGTCACTCCTGTAACAGGTGTCTGTATGTTGGCTGTTCCATTGGCTGTGAGCGCATCCATGAACGGAGACGTACCTGCCAAGAGTGTGAAATCACAGTGGTCTGTGATGTCCCACCACCAGGCCACTCCCCAGGGCCAGCTCCGAGTCAGAGTACAATGCACACCACAACCCCAGGACCTAGTGAGGGCCGCAAGAAGGTTGAAAATCTGAATGTCCCGGAGTTTACTTTTCAAGGCACTCGTTTTCCTTCAGTGTCTGCCAAGGAGCTCACAGTCTCACTGATCTGGATGGAGAGGCACTGGAAGGAAGCTAGCTACCTAGCTTGAGACTTGTGAAGAATGAAGCTACACGAGAGCAGATCTCGTGGTTGGAGATGTTGAAAGGAAAAAGGAACCCAACTAAAGAAAACACTGGCAGATTAAGGCCATCTAGTCCAAATTCTCTTTTCTGAATGGAACAGGGGCCTGTGTAGACACGCGGGTCCGTCATCTTCCTGTCCCTGCAGGTCCACAGGGCAGCATGGTGGCCACCCTTTCCTGCAGACACACCCTGGAGAACAATGTGGACAACCAGTGTTCTTCCCTGGCAGGGGCTATCTGAAGGTCCAGTTCTTTATGAAATAACCATTTAAATAGTTCAACAGCTTTCTCTCATCTCACTACATAAAATGTCCTTGCATGTTACACAGCTCTTCAACATCAATGTGGGTGGTGTCCATCTTTTTTTTTGGTGCTGAGGAAGGAACCTGGGGCCTCACACACAGTAGGTAAGTGCTCTACCACAGAAGCAAACCTCCATCCTCTGACATCTTTATTATACTGAAAGTCAGGAATCTGACAGTGTACTAGAGTTACCAAGACATGCCATGGTAAGAAACTGCAAAGACAAATACCCAAACTGTCCAAATATTAGCTAACATGGTAACACATATACAGAACTTCTGGATCGAGAAAAGAGGAAAGAAGGATGTGAAAATTACTGCAGACTTCCTAATAAAGTAAGAATGACAGTTTTCTGAAGCAAATGCAACGAATTATGAATCAGAGATCTTTCAGAGTGAAAGAAAGTGAGCCCAGATCGCCACAGAAGCCCATCAATGGACATTTTAGAGGCCAAGCCTTTCTGTGGTAAATAACTTGGCCTTCACCCAGCTGGCAGAGAATGGCATTATCTATTTTAATATTTGGAATTAAGAATATACAATCCTTTAAGCACTTAAAGGTTGGAATACACAGATAAGTTCTAAGAATCCAGCACCACTGACAAACGTGATGAGAGATGCCGTCTGCCCAGGACCCGGCCGCCACAGAGCTGCTCGTGCAGACTCTCGGCACCCTCCTAGGCAGTTCCTGATCTGTGTACAAAACTTACCAAGACACTTCTCTTTTCTTTCCTTTCAAAAACCCCAGGTGGCAGCACAGAGACCCGCAGCACCTTCCATACAGGCTCTCGCTGTTTGAACTCGGGGCCGAGCACCTGGGAACCTGCTGCCCCAGGACACTTGTTCTGCTCTGAGGCCGCGCGGCAGCCCACTGCACGGCTGCTCAGGAACTCATTTTTCCAACCACACTGGATAATGCTCAATTTTTAGAAAGCTGCAGACAGTACAGCAGCGCCTACCCCGGCCTCCCACGGCACTGCCAGCATCACTACAGCAAGCCGAAGGGCCTCCAGCTGCACGATGCGCACCTGCTAAAATAAAAGCACCTGTCAGGATGGGGGCGGATCCCGAGCAACTTGGGAAGAGCCTTCGCTTTCTTTTGACCTTCACCATGTCGTCTATCAGACCCTCCACCTATGTCTACAACAGGTGCCAGTCTCTGCCCCCCAAAGCCTGTCCAGCCTGCTCTATCTCTCTGTGCGGTCTTCTTTTCTCAGGCCCAGCACAGTCTGTTCTACATTGACAGTCTCCCTGTCCCATTCCTCTACCAGCTCTGTTCAGAGCTTGGGTCCACACAGCCAGGACCGGTTTTGTTTTTGTTTTTTTTTTTGCAGAACCGGGGTTTGAACTCAGATCCTTGAACTTGCCAGGGAAGCACTTATTCTACTGAGCCACCTCCCCAGCCCCTAGGTACTTTTTTTGAGACAGGGACTTGCTATGCAGTTCAGGCTGGCCTCAAATTCCCAGTGATCCTTCTGCCTCAGCCTTCCAAGTGGGGGATTACAGGTGTGTCTATCACATGTGGCTTAGCTAGGTAACCTGAGCATGTAGCCTAGATGACTGAGCCTTTGTGCCCGAGTGAGCAGGAGCGAGGAACACCCATGGGGGCAAGGAGCAGGGCAGCACAGCAGGGAGAAGCTTCACCTGGGTGAGTGGGCATCTGGGTAAAGTGCTGCAGAGCTCCGAGTAGGGCCAGGAAGGCAGGGTAGAGGTGCGGCTGGTGTTGGGGCGCAGCCAGATGGAGGGCAGCCCCTGCAGAGGGAGTGGCCATGAACCTGGGACAGTGCACAGGGACCAGGAGCAGCACAGCTGTGCTACAACATGGATGTGTCCAGGGGACAAATTAGGGCTCCTGGGAGGGAGACCAGAGACCTTCGGGAAACTAGCCACGCTGGTGCCCACATTTCCAAGCTCAGAAGCTGGGGCACAGGACGGCAAAAGGCACACACAAATGTTAAGTAAGACCCCTAAATGTGCATCCAACGGAGACCTGGTTACAAGGGTGCCTGGGAACACCACTGCAATGAGGACAGACTCGAGGGAACGCTGATGTCAGGATGTTCCCGCGTCAGGGACAGCAGCAGCAAGTGGGAGGCTGCGGGAGGCTCTGGGAGACAGGTGCAGGGTCAGCTGCCAGGTGGGGGCTCTGGCCTTCCAGCAGGGCGTTCTGAGTAGGCTACACCTGCCAGGGTGCTGGTCTGGAGGAGTCGTCTTGATGTTCCGAAGTGCAGAACAAGGCTACGGCTACACAGGGGACAGGCTGGGGTCACTCTTACACTCCATGTCCCCAGTGTGCTTGCTGATGTCAGTGTTCCCTCGAGTCTGTCCTCATTGCAGTGGTGTTCCCAGGCACCCTTGTAACCAGGTCTCCATTGAATGCACATTTAGGGGTCTTACTTAACATCTGTGTGTGCTTTCTGCTGTCCTGCCCCCCAGCTTCTGTGCTTGGAGCTCTGGGCGACAGCGTGGGTCCAGTCGAGACCTGGGCAGCACCAGCTCCAAACCTGCTCGCTGCTGGCCTCGGGCTTCCTGTCTCTAGAACTGAGGGAATCAATCTTTGCTGCCTAGAAGCTGCCCGACGATGGGGTCTGGGCAGCAGCGGAGCCTGTGCTGACCCCAGGCAGCTGCTACCCTCCCGGCCACCCTGAACTTTCCTTTCTTCTCATGGACTTTATTTTTCTGTTTAAAACCATACTCCTTAAACTCCGAGGAGCTTTCCTGGTGGCTTCCCTCTACGGGGGCACGGTTCCCCTGCCATGATGCCCACGCGGCCAGTCCTTGTGCGCTTCGGGGAAAGCCCCCCAGCGCGAGGCAGCAGTGCCTGTGCTGATGATTCATTCCAGCCTGGACTTCCCAGGACTCCTGAGCTCGATCCCTACCTCCTACATGTTGCTTCCTGTCTCACCGATGTCCCTGCTGAAGTCTGATTCTGATCCTGCTGGTGCCTGAGTCACCCCATGTGGCTCCCGGGACCCTCTACCTAGCTGAAGGGCCACTTGGCATTATTCAGGCTGAGAAGTGCCTGTGGCCTGGCTGAGCCTGGGACTTGCAAGCTCCAGCGCAGTCACCTTGCTCACTGTGCATCCTGCGTGCTCACAGTACTTGTTGAACAGTGACGATGTAAACGCAGCCCCCTCAGTCCAGACCCCCCTGACTGAGCAAGAACTCCAGCGGCCTGCCAGACACTGCACAGCTAATTTGTCAAACCAACTTAAGGGCAGGCAGCTTAATACTTCAGAGCAGAATCAACTCTGAACCAACTGCTAAGGCCTAAATCGGAGGCGAGCCCTGCGATTCAGCAGGGAGCACTGCCTCAAAGACACTGGATGGATGCAGTGTGCTCTGGGCCGGCTGGCCGGCTCTTGGGGAAACAGCTGTGAAAGCGCCTCTGTGAACCGACAGTCCCTTAGCAGTTGGGACTGCGAGACCACCAATGCTTTCCTGTGACTCGTTAGCATAAAATTCAGTTAGGAAAGAAATCTGGCTTAGTGTCTCTTCTAATAACTGGTTTCTGCTGAATGTGTTCAAGAGCAAGAGACAGCCTTAGACATGGATGATTAATCTGTTGAATGTCACAGCTTCACAAAGTCTCTCTACAAAGGACTCCTGGCATCTGTTGTCAACCTTAGCAAAAGCTATGTCTGAACCGCCTCACCTCCACTGACAACTAGGAAGTGGAACAAAACACATGGAGTGATAGTCTCCAGACACCAGACAGCAGACGGGCTCATTCCTGGAAAGGAAGGCGGCAGTGAGGGTACCTAGGGACACACCCGGCAGCCCCACTACAGGAGGGAACCCTGGCGCAGTCTGGCAAAATGCTCAAGAAAAACACTCACGCTCTGGGGACCCAGGCGGCTACCGTGTACGGGGCAGGGTGAAGGGAAGGAGGGAGCCACACCAAGAAGGCTCCAGAAATGTCTAGAGATCTCCTGAAGTCTTCAGAAGAAGCCTCAGGTCTCAGCACAAACAGCTTTTGATGAAAGAACAGTTACTGAAGACCTAAAAAACTAAGTATTTCCCGGAGTCCACACAGGGCAGGGGCTCAGCAGGCAGAGTGAAAGGACCTCATGGAACATGACCATTCCAGGGGCCCCGGCATGGAACACGTCACACGTAGGCAGTGGAACCAATTCAGGTCTGGAATGAAGGACACTTAGAATTATGCTAACAAAGCTTAAAAGCAAGTCTTGAAAGGCTCAAACTGACAGCAAGTTATGCTACCCTGCTGGGACAAACGTCACACTTTTTAAAAGCATGTAACAAAATCTAGAGTCCAAACTAAATTGTAAAGTTCAGCAACAAACCTGGAATTAACTGACAGTCAAAAGAACAGGCAAATTGGACTGATGACCAAGATTAAATCAGTTAACAGAGACCAAAAGGTGAGAGGCGATGAAATTAATAGAAAAGGACATTTTCAAAACCATTGTAAGCAACCTCAAGCAGGGCGTGGTGGTGCGCATCTGCAATCCCGGCATTGAGAAGGCTGAGGCAGGAGGGTTGTTGCAAGTCTGTAACCAGCCTGGGCTATAAAGTCAGCTCAAGGTCTGCCTGAACTGCATAGTGAGATCCTGACTTGGAGCTTGGCGGTCTAAGTGTCTGCCTGGCAATCCCAAGGACCTGGGTTTGATTCCTAGTACCTACCCCATGCTGTGCTGCTATGCTGCTGTGCCGGCCACCGAAAGCAGGTGTGGTGGCGCACACCCGCAATCCTAGTGCTGGGGAGGCTGAAGCAGGAGGATCGCTACAAGTGCAAGCTGCGTAGTGAGACCCTGTGTCAAATAAATAAAAGATTACCAGACAAGTGACCTCAATGTATAAAGATCGAGGCTGGAATGGACTCATGTGCATGGTGGGGAGACAGCAGACAACACGCTGCTGCTGCTCCAGTCCTCCACCAGGTCCCCTGCACCCCAGGCAGGCAGCACTGATCAAGCTCAGCCTTCAGGACTCTCCCTGCAACGGAGGAAGCACACACGGGTTCAGCACAGGGCTTAGGGCAGCCAGGATGTTCAACCAGGGCTGGCACACACAGAAGCTGCCACGAACCTGCTCCCAATTCCAGGTGGGTTCTTTAACATTTGTTTTGTATTACACACACATATATCCCCCCTGCCCCCCGCGGTTTTCTGAGGGTCTTGCTACGTAGTTCAGGCTGGCCCTGAGCTCACCACGTAGCCCAGGCTGGCTGCAAATTCACGATGCGCCTCCTGTCTTAGCCTGCACCACACCAGGGTTACGTGCAGTGGTAGTACATCCAGCTTACACCTTTCTTTTTAAGAGATATGCGCTAATGAAGAGTCACATTTTCACAGTAATGTATTACGACTGGGCCTTTAAAAACACCCAGCTGTCCCTGCCCTGCAGAGCACAGGGACACTACTGGCCTGTGCTTCCTGGCATGCCCAGGAAGGCGGCTCCCGGCGAGGTGGGCCCTGCTGGCGTGCTCATGGCCAGCGCAGTGCCATGTCCTCCAGTGCTCTCTCCTTCCTGAGACGAGGTTTTTTACATTTTAGCCTTCTGAGCAGAACGAGGAGGAGCACTGCTCACTGAAAACCATGCTGCTGTGCAATGTCGATGTGCCCCACAAAGAGCACCACGGGCTCGCTGCCCAGGCCATCGCTTTCTAACGTCTTTTGGGCTCTCAGATTCCAAGTCAACATACAGGTTCACAGAACAGGAATCCTTAAGACACACTCAGCTTTTCAAAAAAAGAGAAGTGTCTCCAATGCGAGAGCGAAAGATCAGAAAATGAGTCTCGGGACACACCCAGCGGTTTAGATGCTGCAGCACTGAAGAGCAGAGGACTTGAAGACACAGCAGCAGACCTCACTCAAGGCGCTGTGTGGACAGAAAAGAGCCAGGAGGCACAGTGGGTGGACAGCCCACGCAGCGCACAGGGTGCAACCTCAGCCTGTGTGTAAGAAATTGGCAGAAATAACTGGTGAAAGTTTTCTCTCTTTAATGAAAACCAGAAGGCTGCGGGTCCAAGAAGCTTGAAGATCAAATGGAGGACACACCTTCCCCCAGCTACAGGTTATGGAGTCTGCAAAAAGCCTGCAAGGAAAAAGAACCTACATCACCGGGAGAACAGATGAGAGAGAAGAAAATGCAAGCACACCTTTCAAGTGCATGAATTACAAGAAAAAAGGGTAAACCTATAAATATGTGCTGGGTGGTATAAATGTCCTTCAAAAGCAGGAGGGGACCGAGCATACTGCGAGGCTGAGGCAGGAGCATCCTTGCAAGTTCAAGACCAGCAGGGCTACAAAGGGAGCTCAAGGCCAGCCTGAACTGCATACGCACAAAGATAAAACCAAACAAACAGGAGAGTCTGGGGGAAGCTATTGTAGAGCACACATTTAACACGAGTGAAGCCCTTGGTTCAATCCTAAACATCTTCTGTCCTGGCCCCCAAAAGAAGAGAGAAACAAATACTTCCAGACCAAAGTTGAGAGAATTTCTTACTTAGGCAGGGAGAAACAGCACAAGACAACGCCTGCATGCACCCAGGAGCACGAGGCATACCAGCTGCACAACACGGGTAAGGAGGAATGTAAGCAGACTGTATGCTAATAAGCATAATCACATCACCTCTGCTCGCACATCAGTGTAAACAACATGAAGGCAAGCTCTCGTTATTCGTTGGGTGTGGTGGCACATGCCTGTGATTCCAGCACGTGCACGGGAGCCCAAGGCAGGAGGATCACTGAGTTAAGGCAGCTAGCCTGAACTGCAAGGTGAAGCCCTATCTCCAGGGAAAAGAACTACCCATTACCTTTCTGTCCCTCAATATCTGAGATAGCGAAGGGGAAAGGCCTGTTTGGCCCCGTTACTGGAGTTCCAGCCCACGCCAACTGACCCACTCCTCTGAGCAGCATATCATTGTCCAGAGGCAAAAAGAGAGCAAGTGGCCAGCTTCCTCTGGGAACACACACCCAGTGATCAGAGATTTCCCAGGAGGCCACACTTCTTAAAACTTCCACCAATTTTTTCCCCCTGTATTTAGGACTCACTGTATAGGGTCTCACTTCATAGATCTGACTCGCAGTGATTCTCCTGTTTTCAGCCTCCCAAGTGCTGGGATTACAGGTGCACGCCACCACTCAATTGCTGTCTCAGCACGGTCTGGCATGGCATACCGGGGATCGAACCCCGGCTGCTGCGCGCTGCCTAAGCAGGTGCTTTAGTCCCCTGAGCAGTCAGGCTGGCCCTTCTGCCACTTCTTAAAGACATCAAGCTGTGGACGAAGACTTAAACATGTGAGCCTTTGAGAGACACTCAAGATCCCGTCTACAGCAACTTCTTAAAACCATTTTTGGATCAGGCAGTTAAGGAACAGCTGATTGTGGAGTGTGACATATAGCTTCAGAGCAAATGAATGAAAGTGACTCAATTCAATTCACACAAATGACTAATGTCAGACTTGGACAATGACTCAGAACATACAGCAATTTCGCTTATTATCATGCTATCACAATCATAGCTTACTTAGAGCTGAGAGTTTATGCCAAAGCGCATTTGAGGACATTGTGACATATCTTTGCAAGGTTAAGGGTCACTGAGACACACCAAACAATAACTTCTCTATATTAAAGGGTTTAGAAAATGTGCACTAAAAATTCACCTAGGGGCCGGGGAGATGGCTCAGTGGAATAAGCGCTTCCCTGGCAAGCGCAAGGGCCTGAGTTCGATCCCTGGTTCCGCAAAAAAAAAAAAAAAAAAGAAAAGAAAGAAAGAAAGAAAGAAAGAAAGAAAGAAAGAAAGAAAGATTCACCTACTAGAAACTAAAGTTAGGAATAAACTGAACCTTAACGAGATAGATAAAAAAATTTTAAAAAAAAAGAGAGATACACAGAATAAGGGCGGGCAGTATAGCTCAGCAGACTAAGTGCTTGCTTATGTAAGTGCAGGGGCCAGGGTTCAATTCCTGGCACTGCATGCTGCGCCGGCCCTGCCCCTGGGCGTGCGGAGCCAGCGATGGAGTCCAGCCTTTGGTGGTACACTAGGGAGGCAGAATTCAGGAG
This sequence comes from Octodon degus, assembly GCF_000260255.1. Classification (NCBI taxonomy): domain Eukaryota; kingdom Metazoa; phylum Chordata; class Mammalia; order Rodentia; family Octodontidae; genus Octodon; species Octodon degus. Next base: position 13,896,852 of record NW_004524599.1, read on the forward strand.
GATCACTACAAGTCCTAGCTGTGTACTGACGCCCAACACACAAAGTAAAGATACACAGAATGAATGGAGAACGTCGAATTTTAGTAAGGAACAAGGAGAAAAGGAAGAACATACCACGTTTCTAGAGCCACCGAATACTGCAAAGCTACTTATTGTTCTCAACTGGAATTCTGACTGACTTACAAAATCCTTAGGGGGTATGTAGGGAAGATAAGCTCAGAAACTTATTGAAAAGAAAGTGTGATATACCTCATTAGTTGTACAGATCTGCGTGAGGAACACAGCTGCCAATACAGAAGGAACACAAGGCAGCACCAGCCTGGGAAAGCTCCTGGGTGCCCACAGGAAACCGCACAGCTCAGGGGCACCTGCGGAGGGCGCCCAGGCAGCCTCTGCCTGCAGTGGCACTTGCAGCCCACTCCCCAAAACAGGTTGCACCAGGACTTGTCTTTGCTTACAAAGTCTGGTGCTCAGCTTTATTTCTTTTCTTTTTTTTTTTTTAAACTTAATTTAATTTTTATTTTTTTCCATAATTTTATTGATAAACAAATAGCGATGAGACAGTTTCAAACCAAATTGGTAGGTCAGTTTCAATAATTAACAAATTGTATACATTCTTCCTAGTGGCTATTTGCTGTACAAGATGCAGACATGATATCCTATTTACAAACTCTATTACAACTAATCCCTCTATTCATTAAGAGAATGTAACTATACAACTATCCTATTTTAAATACACAGATACAAAATGGACATTCATCTGTTTCCCCTTTTTTGTTTAGTTCCATTATTTGAATATTATAGGTGTGTTAACTCAGCAAAATATTCTAAAAGAGTCCAGTAGTCATAATAGTATTGGGTCTTCCGCTTCACTTGCAATGTCAGAAATTGTTGACCTGAGTCCCCTACAGCGCAACGTAACAGCATGGCTTTACTTCTTATACTTCGTTTTTATACTTTTCTGCTGGATGGTTAAGATCAAGATAAAGCAGGACCTATGCAACAAGAGTTGTAGCTTTTGGGTCTGCTAAGGTCAGTGAAATCCACGCAGGATTTATCCTGAGATCCTGTACCTCAGATTGTAGAACCTTTGTCAGTGCAGCCATGTGGATGAGTCACGGCCATTGCTTGGCCAATGTGCTCTCTTTGAAAGCCTGAGAGGGGGCTGGAGAGATGGCTCAGTGGTCTAAAGCACCTACTTGGAACACGCTTGGCAAAGCACAGGGACCGCGGTTCGATCCTCCAGCACCACATGCCAGCCAGCCGCGCCCCCTGGTGGGCTGAGCTGGCCACACACACACACTCTAAATAAATGTTAAAAAAAAAAAAAAAAAGAAAGCCTGAGAGAATGTTTTCTCTCCATGTGACTCTTCTTAGGCACACTCTACATCATCGATCACTTTCCTCTTTGGCCCCATAATCTCCTTGATCAGAAAATTTGGGACACTACCGAGTTACATGATGTTACAGTACAAGTTCTCATATGTCCAGAGTCTTAATTGACCTTAGAAGGCTAGGGCCAAAATGTTGGCTTTCCTTGCGGCCGTCCTTTTTCTCTAATTTTGGTCTGCAAACTTAGGTTGTTAACCCTCCAGCACACAAGCTTGTTGTTATTACCACACAACCTAGGCTGTTAAGCTTAAGATCACTATCTGTCTGAATATTGAACATCTTAGGCATAACATGAAACAGGTATTTTTCATCAAGTATTGATATGCTGAACTTTAAGTCCCTACATCAGCTTTATTTCTGAAATGAAAAGTTATAAAGAGCTCTAGGCTCAGTGCCTAACTGCACAGGAATGGCTACATTGTACTATGACAGTATTATGATGTTGCTGCTTTGAAGATTAAAAAATAGGCCAATAATAAATGCATTACAGGACTACTGCTCATACACCATGCTATATATGCTGAATTAATCTAAGCAATTTAATTTTTAGCCACCCGAAAGGTGCACTGTACCTACAGATCTGAGAAGCCTGGATGGCCAGGCTTGGATTAGTTCACTGCCCCCTTGTGAATCAGATGGGAAGGACATGTGGCCAGATGGACAGCCGTCAACAGTGTTCCTTCATGCGTCTATTACAATGTCAACTATGAAAATGCTAATAACAGCTCTTTCTTGCAGAGGAGTAACTGTTATATTCTTGGAATTTTTGGTTTTTTTGGTGGTGCTGGGAATTGAACCCAGGGCCTTGTGTACACTGGACAAGTGTTTTTCTACCCGGCCACACCTTCAGCCCAGTATTCTTGGAATTTTGTAAACTACATATATGATACACATATCACTGACATGACCAGGAAGCCACTTGAAAGTATAATGGAGCATTCAAGATCCACATGAAAGCTTTCATTAGGTGAAGACTGGTTGGCGTGTCTCTGACATGAGTCTCAACTGCAGAGTGTAAGACCTGTTTTGACCATCTCAGAAATTCATGGTCATTTTTAAAGTTAGGGAATAAAGAATAGAGTATCTACAGCATTAATAACCTATCTTTACAGTTTAACATTTCAAAATATTGCTATTCTCACCTATCTGGTTATAAAAAAATACAATGATTTTACCCAAGATTAAACAATCCGTAAACTGAATTAATTTTAAATATTATCCCCCTTTCCCAGAACATGTTATACAAATATTTTAGCAGTAAATATAAACACCATTCTGCTCCAACCCACCAGTTTACGCCAGGGCTTAAGGCTGTAACCCGTGCACCCTCAGCCATCCTTGAGAAAGGGAAAGGACTGTCAGTCAGTGCTACACGACACGCTGTCCCAGCACAATGGGCCAACTAGGAACATTATGAGAATGTGCGAACCCCACACATTTATGTAGTGAAGGAGGGTAGTGAATGTACCCAGCTGGAGAGGAACATGGACTCACCCTGGCACACACACCTTAAGGGGCCTCTCCATCCACCCTGGCCAGAGCTGTACTGCTTGTGTGGTTTCTCGCTGCTCCCTTCTGCTGCCTCACAATGGCTGCTGTACCCATAACACTTCTAAGCACTTTTTTAAGGTAAAGTGCCATCTTTACTATAGTGCTTTTTAAAAATGTATTTGGTACAGGATCTCACTGTGCAGCTCTGATGCACAGTGATTTTCTTGTTTTCAGCCTCCCCAGTGCTGGGATTACAGGCATGCACCACCATGCCCAGTCTTGGTAGCTGGCTCAGTGTGCCTGGGGGCAGGGCTGGGGTAGCATGTAGTGCCAGGGATTGAACCCAGGTCCCTGAGCTTGCTTAAGCTGGTGCACAGTCATCTGAGCTATCTTGCCAGCCCTAGTACACTACTGTTAAATGTTAACTCATGAGCTATGGTGTATTATTCTGGCCTTATCTTAATTCTTCGCGTGGCATTATGTAGCACCAGGAAAACCCAGAGCCTGAGCAAGCTAGGCAAGCGCTCTCCACAGAGCTACCTCCTGAGCCCTAAGGACCCAGAGCCTGAGCAAGCTAGGCAAGCGCTCTCCACAGAGCTACCTCCTGAGCCCTAAGGACAGAGGTTTCCTGAGTTGCGTCTCTAAGATCTTTGCTCCAGAAGCCTCATAGTTGTCATTGCATGACTGTGCATAGATGGGCTTCTAGCAGTGGATTTACCACACAGAGCAGAACTGACTATATCTCTCTACTGCTCAGGAGGACTTGACTCAAGAAAGAATTTATTCACAACCACACTTTAGACCTGGCCTTCTGTATTGCTTCTAGTTTTTTTTTTTAAACTATTTTATATTCTCTTTAGATAAAAAACAAACAAACCTGCCATACCCAGCACACATCCCCCATCCCCAAAAGCCACGCAGGTCACAATATGCTTCAGGATGCCATACAGAAAGCAGGGATGGGATGTCCACACAGCCTTCAGAGGTACCTTCTCAGAAGGAGCTCATCGATGTCAACAGGTGATCTACCTAACAACTTCCTGCCAAACACACGGACGCTGCGGCCCCTCCTCCAACAGAGCACAGAGGACCTGGAACATGTGGCTTTCTCAGGTGCAGCCCCACGGCTGCTGGAGGCTGAGTGAGCACCCTCACTACTGGACACAGTGCCAAGTCCGTGTGCTCCGATGCAGGGAGGCAGTGCTCTGCTCTCTGGATGCTGCCTTCTGGTCATGCTTTCGGTCCAGCGTCCCCTTAAACGTCCTGTGTTTGGAAGGGGACTGGATCGCGGGCGCACTACACTCACCAGTGCATCAGTTCACAGCTGACTCACAAAGAAGTGGCTCACTTGGGGCGAGACATGGAAGGGTGCGTGATGACCCCTGTGGCCTCCCACCCCTGCCTCGATGCCGAGGGTTGTCGAAGAGCTTCCCCCACCATGCCCTCCCCCATTCTACTCCTGCCCTGAAGCCAGCTGCCACCTGCAGACTGAACTGTGAGCCAAAACTGACCTCTCCTCCTCTAAGCTACAGCAGCAACTGCAGCAACCACTGCACTGCCATTGCTTTCATCGCTTCTCCAGGTTCCCTGGACATCCCAGTTCTACCCATCCCAGCCAGCCAGGCAGCCAGCCACACCCAAACTTTTATCTCTAGTCACAGAACTGGCTCCAGTTTCAGACTCTGAGATCCCTTCTGTTGGCCAGAGCAGCACCTACCACAGCACTCCTCAAGAGACCTGTGTAGTTCCACTGGAGTACGGGGATCCCTGCCCTCACCCATCTGGAGGAAAGGAGAGAGACTGGCCTTGAGCGCTGGCCCTCACTCGGTCCTCTTCAATTCTGGGCATGCACAGAACTTCCTGGTGGTCCCTTCCAGGTTACTCCCAGAAGGACAGATTCTTGGCTTCTGCATGCATGTGCCAGAGGTCCACCCGCAGCTCTCGGCCCGCCGGCACACCAGTACTGAGTGTACACAGCAGTACTCCTGAACTGGCAAGCAGGGTGCAGTGTCTTTTGGTCGTGTGATGTTTTTAATTTATGGTGGGTTTATTTTTAGGACACAAGCCCACTGTAGCCAGCCAGCGGATAAGCAGCACTAGGAGTGAGCCTGCCCATTCCGCCCCACCACACATCTTCCTGGCCCCATTCATTCCCAAAGCTTGCCACAAGCATGGGTTATGCCCCTGTGCCCTCACCAGGCACTGCCGCTGTGGACATGGACATAGCCCTTCACCAGCAAGGGCAGATGGGGTGGGCGGGCAAAGAGAAAGGCCAGACTGTCTGTCCTTGTGGCCACTGAGATTCTTCCCACACATCTGCCAGCAACTACAACATTCTACCAGTCCAGCCTGGGGTGGGCCCGGCAAATCTGAAATACAAATAGATGCCTGTGCCTCTTTCCAGCCTGCTTCCTGCCACAGCCCAATTCCCACAGTGGGTCTAGATTAGAGGTCCTCTTCCAAAGGTCCTGGGTGTGGCCACCCACACCCAGGCTCACAGCTGACCAGGGAGCTGTGTGGAGGCAACTGGTGATGGGCGCTGCACACTCTCCCTGGACGCCATGCCTCTTACTCTACACAACGGTGCCTCTCCAACCCTGAATATGGAGAAACTTTATGGCTACCACTTAGGATTGGTTAACTTCTAATGGAACAAACCTCAAGACTAAGGATCGCAGAACAAGGCTGATGCCTCTCTTACCGTGGGTCACACCAGAGAAGCTCAAGAAGGGGGCTTCAGGACCACTTGCACCTCTGAGCGTACGCAGCCCATGAGAAGCCCCGCCATGCTGACAGCCACCCGACTCACGTGGACCCCAGGATGGCACTGCTGCTTGGGCCTCGCCACACACCTGACCTCATCACGCTCTCACTGACCCCAGTCAGGTTCCAGCTCTCTGGCTCACGGTCACCAAGAGCAGGCGGCACAGAGGGCAGGCTGGACACCAGTCCACTGCCCCGACTCCAACAACTGCAGGGATCATGGGCTCTGGGGCCAACCTGGCAAAGGGGACGTGGACGCATCGTCAGGCTGACTGTCCACTGTCCTTGCCCCTGCACCCTGCATGCAACCCGCCTGCACTGACCACTCTCCAGACCACTGGCTCCTTGGGAAAGCACCTGTCCCTGGACAGCACCCACCTGGTGGCTGCTCTCGCTGCCTGCATACAGCCGGCAGCTGATCCCCTGCCACAGTGACTTCCCTCAAACCTTTTATTCAAGTGTTTCCCCTAGAAACCAAGAACCCAGTAACGAAAAATGCAGGCAAATAATTAGCATTTGCCACAGCTCAGGCCTCTCTTCTTGCACTTATGCCATCGCACTGTAAGGGCTGTCATGTAGTGGCATGATGAGAGTCCCAGCTCTCCGGCGTGGCCCGGGCTGCTGAGCCGGGGAGGGCAGGTCTCAGCACACTGTCAGCATGAGGAAGAACACACTGCACACAACTCTCTTCTTCGGCGGTAGTAGTGGCAATGGGAGTAGCGCTGTGGATTGCGTTCAGTTTAAAACTGCACAGGGTGGGGTCAAATCTGTGATCCTCCTGTCTTGGCCTCTCAGAGTACTGGGATTGCAGATGTGCACCACTGTGCCTGGCTAATAACTCATCCTTCAAAGAGCAGAAGAAAACCTCAAGGACCAAGGATGTATAAACATTTTAGTCCATGAGGCATCCAAAGGAGTCCTTAAAGCTGCTAATAAGCAAGCCAGCTAGAAACAGACTTAAGCAACTGAACAGAAAATTGTGAAATGTTAAAAGTCCAAGGACACAAAGGCTTAGGGAGAACTTTGGAAATCAACAGAAAGGCCGTAAAGTGCAGCTTCTTCAATTTAAATCACTCACTTTAATAGCTAACACCCGGCAACACTGTGCTCCCCATGTCGTGTGGCCCCTGCGTGTGCAGAGGAGGCCTCACCCGAGCTGCCCGAGCCCAGGGGAGCTGCGGTGGGGCTCCAGGCCCTGCCTCTGTAATGCTGATAAGAGTCCAGGCCATGCACCAGGAGAGAGCTCAGCACCTCTCTGGAGGGCTACACTGGACATCCAGAACAACACAAAACGAAAACATCAGGGCCAGACGGATTAGAGCAGACATAGTATGTCCTCCAAGCCAGATGGAGGTCACTAAAACAGACCCGGACAACCACAACAGCTGAGTCACTGACCAAAACAAGCAGGGAAGAGCACTCAGGACTCAGGATGGCAGCAGGAAGCTGCGATACAGTGACACCAGCAAGATCACTCAGGTTTCCTCACTAAAAAGCAGCAGCCGTAGAAATAAGCTCACGCTGTCGCAACGATGCTGTTCAACACAGGCCAGCTTAGTGTGTTTCTTGAATGCCTTGCATTTGTAACGTCCCACAAGGACGTAAAAATATTCCTATTTTTACAATCAGCTTTCTGTGGAATGAACCACTTATTCATGGTAACTCTTTCCAACAGTCACTCTTTTTTTTCCCCCAGAGCCAGGGAATGAACTCAGGCCCTTGTGCCACTGAGCTATCTCCCTGGCCTCAAACACCCATACATAGGTCACTCCTATCCTTTTTTATTTTTTTCTTTTTTGGCAGGACCAGGGATTGAACTCAGGCCCTTATTCTACTGAGCTATCTCCCCAGCTCCTTACCAACAGTTATTCTTTACTAAACATAAAAGGAGGATCCCAGTGGTTGATCTATTTTTTTGCATTTTAGGGAAGGGTCTACAGGGTGTTCAGGGTCTCATTACTAGATCAGACTCTTGGTGATCCGCCTGTTTACAGCCTCCCAAGAGCTGGGATTACAGGCGTGTGGCACCATGCCCAGTCTCAATGTCTATCTCAGTGTGGCCCAGGGGCGGGGCTGGCACTGCAGGCCTGGGGATCCAACCCCAGCCCTTGTACCAGGTTCCTGCATCCACTTGCAGGCGTTTTAATCCACTGAGCTATTTGGCCGGTCCTCCAGTGGTTGATCTTGTGGTTTCTCAGAGTGAGTCATCACAGGAGATTGGAAACACAGCAGCCTCAGAACTATCACCAATCACGGGTGGCACCAGGTTTGTAGTGAGGCCCCACTGGGCCTGAGTGCCCTGTTGCAGCCAGGCCTGAGGTTACCCCCTTGCCGGTCATGCTGGGCAGCACGCTCCACTGTTAAACATGCTCACACAAGAGGTGAATTAAAAAAGGAACAGACAGGCGAGATTGGTGATGACCCGCAAGACAGGGCTTTGAGGAGGACAGAACAGCCCCAATGATGCTGGCTATGACAAAGAAAGTACGGTTTTACACACAGCAGGGCTCCACAGGCTCCTGCTGAACCTGACACGCCAGAAACAGAACATGGCACATGAAGTACGGTGCCACTCAGCGAAGAACTTCAGAGACTCCAAGGTCGACCACAAGAAAGCCAGGATGGAACAGAACACGCTGGAGTCAGACTTGTAAGGGTAAGTTAGCCCATCAGGAGCCAAATGCTGCAGGCCATGGAGAAGGACTGAAGGGATCAGCAGCTCACCCACCTGCTGGAACAACTAGAATCTAAGCCCAGGAGGGAGGAATGGAAAAGCCTCCCAGGAGGCCAGGAAATGTGCAAGCCAGCTGAAAAGCAAACATCAGGGGCTGACAGGACTCCACTCAGGACTCACTGCTGATCACGCTCTACGGCTCAACCCAGAACCTTACTGTAACTCCTGCCATCAACTTGGAGAAGGCTAGAGGGGACCAAGTTTCTACAGCGGGCAAAAGCCACTGCTCAGCCCCCGCCAGGTGCCTGGCACTGCCGGCAGAAGAGGCAGCACTCGCCCTGACTGGTTTCCCCCCTACAGATCTGGGAGGAAACAGCCCGGGTGCCTATGGAAACGTTTCCTCCCTGTGTTCCACACGCACCTGTCTCAAGGACTCATCCCCTCTCCATCCTTGGGCTTAGCTGATGCCATCTACCTCAGGGGCTGCACGCAAGATCAAAGGTCACTGTTACTTAGCAACAGCTCACACCAGGGACCTTATTTAGGGAAAAACACTGCACAGGTACCTGACTTTAAAAACTCACCTAGAGGATTCATAAGCTGTCTCTGCCACATCACTGTACTCAATCACGCAGCATGGGGCTGCTGGGGATATTGGCAGAAGGCTCCTTCCCGGCAGTGCCTGCTCCTGAGGGCCCGTCTGTGGATTCTGTCCGTGGGATGATGACAGTCGGGGTATGTGTGTGTGTGCACAGGTATCTCAAGGATTCCAAACAGAATATTAGCAAACAGCATCTAAAGCACTTTTAAAAACTACGGTGCAATACATATAAGACTACTTTAAGCACGGAGTTCCCAGCACACCTGCTCACGACTGCAACCATCACTACTGTTCCTCTCTGTAGACTTCCCCAACGCTCCCCCATGAAAACTGCACCCCAGGGAACATTAGCTCCGCCTTTCTCCCCTCCTCCCAGTCCCCAGCCAGCACAGCTCCTCCCTGAGGCCAAAAGGACAACTAGAGGTCCACCTACAGTTGTCACGCATCTGTCCAGCGGCTGGCCAGTTTACATCACGTGGTGCAGCATTCTCACAGCCCACCCACGCCGCAGCACGTCAAGAATTTCCTCCTCCTGGAGGCTGAGTGACAGACATCCTAGTGCACGGCCTGGTCACATCTTGTTGACCTGCTCATCAGACAAATGGCCCCGGCTGCTCCTCCTGCCTTTGGGTGGGGGTGACCTGCACTCTCAACACCAGCTTGCGCGTTCTTCAGGACCCACTTCAACTACTAATGGTGTTGGATCATACAGGAGGTCTATGTTTAATTTTTGAAGTTATGTTTAATATTTTTCTAAATTAGCTGAGACTGTTTAATGGCTAATTATAATCTAACTGTTGGAAAAGAATTATGGGACTACGGACTACGACCATTTCCACTTCCTTACTAAATGACTTCACTTGGTGCTGGAGTTGGGCAGGCAGAGAGAAGGCTGTAGGTGTCTTTCAATGTTGGAGGGGCTCTGACAACCACAGAGAAAGGGGACAGGAATCTGCAGCCAATCCTGGGGCGAAGTCCAAAGTTTTTGAAAAGTTACTTGTTTGCCTTTTTTTTTTTACTGGGGATTGAATGCAGGACCCTGCGCCTGCCAGGCAAGCACGTATTCTACTGAGCTATCTCCCCGGCCTTTTGATGGGCAGGCATTGTGACCTCCCAGCCGAGGTGGAGGACTAGCTGCTCCCCTGGGGAGCACCGTGCTTTCCACACTTGTGTTCCAGTTCTGAGAATAAGCTTGCTCTTAAAGACAGAAGAGTCTGCCAATTTTTATCTTTTTTAAGTTTGTTGAGACACGGTCTCCTTGTGTAGTTGAGGCTGGTATGTATGTATGTATGTATGTATGTATGTATGTATTTATTTTGTGTGGCCAGCTCAGCCCACCAGGGGGCGGGCGGGCTGGCATGTGGTGCTGGGGGACTGAACCGAGGTCCCTGTGCTTTGCTTGGCTTAGCTTGTTCTAAGTAGGTGCTTTAGACCACTGAGCCATCTCACCAGCCCCGTTGAGGCTGGTCTTGAACTCGTTATGTGGCACAGGCTGGTCTCAAAGTCACAACGATGCTGCTGCCTCAGCTTCCTCAGGGCTGGGGCTACAGGTGTGCACCACCACACTGGAGTGTTAGTGAATGCCTTTTGACAGAAGAGCAACAAAAAGATCTTGAAGATTTCTGCTCTTCCAGAACAAAGCACCCCCCTAGCAGTAACACTACAAGCTACGCAAGTTCAGGGTACAACCCAGAGGATCAAGTGTCCTTTAAGGGCTGCAGTGGGAAGGTCAGCACTGTGCAGATTATCACGTGTGGAGAGCCTCCCGGTAGCTTTCATTAGTACCCTTCAGAGAGTACTAATCCCTAAGGGGATTTGGACTACTAAACCCAGAAAAGCAACAGGGCTTTGCACAGCCCTGGGAGCCTAAATGCCCACCTTTCCTCGGTTCTTCAAAGCACACAGGCAATAAAGCAGCTACAAGGATATGGGCAATAACCAACGTTTTAGAGGCAAAGTCAAGAAAATGGAAATCCTTAAGAGGCAACAGTATCCTTTTAAAAAATTAAGGGAAAACTTTATTTTAGTGAGATGGGTCTTCGATTACAGACATACATATTAAATTGTTTTTACTTCTGACAAATTAAAAAATTAGTAGGCAATAAAAATCTTACCATTATAACTAAGTATGTCAAGTTCCTAAAGAAAACTCAACAAGGCTGGCGATAGCTTAAATTTAGCTTACTTTATTCCCTCATCTATAGTTTGCAAATACGGCAAACACTGGAGAGAAGCAACTGCATGGCGCGTTGCAGCATCTCCCTCAAGTGCCAAGAAAGGAACAGAAAATCGCCAAATTCACCTTCCCCCTTTATAGTGGAGAATAAGCAAGCAATGACGAGAGAAACGGGCATGGAAATGCGGACTCACACAGGCAGGAGTTCAGGGACACAGTGCCCACACAGCGCGTGCAGGTCCCTGGGTGCCCACGGTGGCATCACGAAAAGAAAAAAAAACAGAAAGCATGATGTCTCCACGGGGAGCGGGGGCATCTTATTACAGGTCATATCCACAATACTTTTATTTCCCATACAAGTGTGTGTGGTGGTTTTTTTTTTTTTTTTTTTTTTTTGGTGCAGGGAATTGAACTCAGGACCTGCGTTTGCCAGGCAAGTGCTGCACCACTGGGCTATATCCCCACCCCACAAGTGCTTCCATTTTATTTGTCATGGGATTGAATTTTTTTTGATGCTTTTCTTCATAATATTTATCTTGACTTCTTCAATTATATTTACAGCTTTCGCTTTTTAAGTAAGGTAACTAATCAACTGCAGTCTAATTCCCCTATTTTATTACCAGTTGCATGGTCATTAACTTCAAATCCCAATATTAAAAGAAGACCTTGATGACCTGTATAGTGGTTATAATCAAATTTCTACTGCAAGGAAAAAAAAAACTATTTTTATCCCATGGCATACTCTAGACTAACATGTTCAGGGCTAACTTTCTACTTCCACCACAAGGACGATGCACAGGAGGCAAAATTATACACCCCTCCTCTGGAAGTGTAAGATTACCCCAGGGAGGCCAGTTGAAGGTCTTAGCCAATAGCCACAGCACTGGTTAAGAATGAAAATCCAAGTGCCACCCTGTCCAGCGGCACCTTAAGTGTATCAGCAGCGGTGTGTGTGCCTCTCCATCAGAAAGCAACGCCAGAAGAGAGACGCGGTCCTACGGCAGCTGTGAGGGGCAGACGCACGCTGTTCCCGGCCGGCTACCTGCCTGGAGCCCAGCTCCGGGGCCACGAGCGACGCAGTGCCGGGAACAGCCTGCTGCGGGCTCCCCCCGCCCCGCCCCCAGTATCCTGCTGGCCTTTCACCTTCAGACCACAGGGACCAGGTCTTCATTCAGCCCCCAAGGAAGCTTTCAGGAACTATATGTACATGTGTAACATTCACTCAGTCTTAAGTTTTTTTTCAGGCAAGGTTTTTTCTTTTTTTTCTTTAAGCCTCATGACTACTTAAGGGAAACTTACAGGAACACAGACCTTACAGAAAAGCTACTCTCCAAGATAACAGTTTGAAGTAGTGTTTCCTGAGGGACGGAAAGAAGTATCCAAAATCTAGAACCAAAAATGACCAATCCAAACATGTTTATAGCTGTATTTAAGTAAGATTTAAAATTAATTCATGCATACTCAAAGTGTAAAGCAATAAAGACAACCATTCCAATACAAAAGGCATGAATAGGTTCACTGAATGAAGGCCCACTGAGGAAAATCTACAGCTCCAAAGGAAGGGGCTGTCTGCAGATAAAGTTGGTCAATGAGCTGGAACTACAAAGCGTACTTTGCCTGAACTCACCAGTCTGAGGCTGCCAGGTAATTAAAGAGCCTGCAGTGCACACACAGAAAGATGAACCACCCAGAAAGCTAGCACACACGTCTGTCTCCACTGTGCCAGAGCACCAGGGACAGAACCCTCGAGGTCCACTGCAGGCTGGGTCAGGGCTGGGGTGACAATAAGGATCTCACTAGTGAGGAAGACCTGGGGGGAGGCAGAGCAGATAGGCACGCGCTTCGGAGATGCAGGCGTGGTGGGAGGGGGCACCCAGTAGGGCTCCTGATCTTTCTTTCCTCTCAAGCCCCTCAGGAAACTGAGGTAAGTCCTTCTGGCTCATTCACACCAAAGGAAGAAGATGGGCACAAGCCCTTGAGGCACTGGGGTAGGGAGAAAATCCTGAGAAATCTCCAAGAGGTGTAGCAGGTGGAGGCAGAAATGGGAACTGAGAGGAAGATGGACCAGAAGAGCACAGAGCTACCCTGCTCCCCATTCCTCTGTACCCTTACCCCAGTCTAACAAGAACTGGATAAAAATCAACACCAGCTACTCCAGGGAGGACGCCATGGAGGCAAGGCCATGCGAAAGAACTCTTCTATGATGCATGCACGCATGCAGGGATGGCTAAAAGCGGACGGCAGGTCAGAAGAACTTCCCCACAACCCTTGCCTCCACCCCCGAATGGTAAACATTTACAGGAACTTGCAGCTCATGGTGCGCTGAAGGACTCTCACTACAAAATCTACGTGCAGACGCCGGCCAAATAGCTCAGTGGATTAAAGCGCCTGAAAGCAGGTACAGGGGCTGGGGGTTGATCCCTGGGCCTGCAGTACAGCCCCCTGCCCCCAGAAAGCAACTGAGACTACGCATGGTGGTGCCTGTAATCTCAGCTCCTGGGAGGCTGTAAACGGGATCACTGTGAGTCCGATCTAGTACTGAGACCCTGAACATCCTATACAGCCTTACCTAAAATACAAAACAAAATAAAATCTATGTGCAGCTCAATCTGATTAGATTAATTCAGCCCACTCACAGCTGCCTGAGAGAAGCCATGCCCATTTCTACAAGTAAGTACTATGTACAGCAATCGCTTCTTCTTTATACAAGATGACTAGCAATCAAACAAAAACTATGAACAAAAAAAATTCCATTCACTGCAGAGAAACAACAGAACCACAACTCAGAGCTGACTGAAGAAGCGCAGCATCACACAGGAACATTCACTGTGATGGATGCTGAAGGAGGCCCTGGAAAAGGCAAGTAATGTGCACAAGAAGAAGAAGGCTTATGCAAATGAGTAACGTATTGGGGTGGAGCTAACACAACGTGCCACATGCCACCACGAGATGGAGATTTCTTTCAACAGGCATCAGTAGAATTCACAAAGCTGAGGAAAGGTTCAATAAACATTAAGATGGGCCAACAGAGTGGAGAGAGTAAGAAACAATCTCATAAAAACAGAGCAGAACAGCTAAGAAAATTTTAGCAGAATTACTAAAAGAATACTAGCACAATTTAAAAATAAATACTCCTAAACAGATCATTTATAAATCTGTAAATGACAAAAACAGTGTAGCCAGTACTCAGAAAACATTGCACAAAAGGGACAAAGCCTGACTACAGACTACTTGTCAGAAACAATACAATCCAGAAGATGAAGCAGTATTTTCTAGAAAAAAAAATTTTCAAAAGGTGCTAAGAGTTCTCTAACCTCAGCAGACATAAAAGTTTTGAATACATCATTCCGATTACATAAAGATCATTGTATTTAACAACTTAAGTCCTCACATCAGATCCTCAGATGTTTATAAATATAGCATGCTTATAGGAAAAATGAAATTGGAACATAAAAGATACTGGATAACTGCATAGTGCAAAACTATACTCCTGAGTCAGGAAGATCATAAATTGAAGGCCAGCCTGGGCAACTTAGCGAGACGCTGCCTCAAAACAACAAGCAAAGGCTGGGGAGACAGCGATAACACCAAAGACTCACCTGGCATCATAAACCGAGGAGAATGGGCATACTCGGGGCACGCCTTCCCAGGGCACAAGGGAGGATCCCCAAGAAAGAATGAGCAAGGCCATAAAACAGGCCTGACTACAGCTGAAGGGTGGAAGCCACATACTGCCTGAGCTTGGAACCCGCGAATGAAACTAGAAATCTGTGACAAAAGCCAATTTGAGAATAACCTGCACTTAAAAAGGTCTTCAGCCGTTGCCCTAGCTTCCAACCCGAGAACCTGGAAATAAGAGTAACTAAACAGCAAGCAGCGGAGAAAATAAAGATAAGAAAATATATTAATAAAGTACAGGTGAGACAAACACCAGAAATCAAAACAACTCCATTGGTTCTTTTTTTTCTTTCTTTCTATTGGTTCTTGAAAAAGAAAACTTACAAATTGTTAGCTTAACTAATCAGGAGAAAATAAAAGAACCATAAAGAAACACTAGGAACTCTACCAACAAATGAAAATAACCTACAAATTCCTACCAAGATACAAACAACTAAAACTGACTGGGATGAAACAGAATCTGTAATTAAGCCCATCACTGGTGCAGAGGTGACGGCAGCAATCAAAAACTTTCCACGAAGAGTGGTTCTGTGGTCCTTCGCAAACTCCTAGAAGACGAGGAAATGCTTCCATTCATTCCCTGAAGGCAGTGTTACCTGAATGCCAAAACCAGATGAGGACGTCAAAAAGAAAACCACAGACCAACATTCTTTATGAAGACAGATCCAAATCCCCAACAAAACACCAGACACTTGAGTCCACGGGCATGTGTAGGAGAACACGCATCCAGCCACCTCGGCTTGGCTCAGGAATGCACGACTGGGTCGACACACAGAAGGAAGCGCAACAAGCCACAGGAATGGAAGCTGAAACCACAGGAGCGCCCAACGGCTGCGTCCCACGGGGAGTTATTGTCTGGGTGGCGCTGGCGTCTGCAGACTCACTGTGCTGCCAGCTGTAGAAAAGCACGGCGCAGAATACTTGACAAGTACACAAGTGGCAATGTGTTATCTGCATTTACAGTGCCACACTTTTTATTGCTTTGGAACATACTCTTTTGGGGCCGGGGCGATGGCTCGGTAGAGTAAGTGCTTGCCTGGCAAGCGTAAGAGCCTGAGTTCAAGCCCCAGTTCTGCAAACAAACAAACAAACAACAACAACAACAACAACAAAACCCATACTCTTGCTCACAGCCAAGTTACCTGCAAGCAGTACGCTGTGCCATGCTGGCTGTGGCAAAGGGTGTCTTGTTGT
This sequence comes from Octodon degus, assembly GCF_000260255.1. NCBI lineage: Eukaryota > Metazoa > Chordata > Mammalia > Rodentia > Octodontidae > Octodon > Octodon degus. The sequence continues at coordinate 13,912,821 of NW_004524599.1, forward strand.
TCTCCAGACCGGGAGACTTCGTCGTGACTGCCACGCACTCTGAAGTCGGGGTTCATGTGTCTGCTTGGGGTCAGGGCACATCCTCACCCTTCGCAGCTCATGGTTACCTGAGGTTCGTGAGGTCCAGGCCACTCCAAGCGGCAGGTGGCCTGAGTGCTGACTTCAGGCCACACAGACTCTGAACTCACCGTCTCCGGGCGTAGTGAGGTCCTTGCCGCCAACCATCCCGTCACCTCCTAGCCCCCAGAATTGACGTCAGCCCTTCTCACATGCTCCTGGGCCGCTTCCCATCCATTTCTTCACACAGCCCAGGTCCCCTGAATTACATGCTCCTTTATTGTGTTTGAAATTTCAGGCCAATTTGATTAGAAGAATAACGCTAATTATAGGAGAAAAAATTTATCTGTAAGATGATGTAATTTTGTCTTTGATCATATGATATCAGGGTGAATGTAGGACTTGCTTATTTTCCACAAACTTAAAACAAACAAACAAAAAGCCCCAGGTTCGCAGACAGCAGCACACAGGCAATTTTCAAAGCCGTGGGTTCTGCGCCTCTTCCCACCCTACCTGGGACTCTGGCACTGGGAAGGGGGCTGAGCTCACACTCGGGATGCTGCTGGGCCTGCTCCTGTACTGCTTCTCCCACATGCGTCGGCCTTCAGGGTCTCCCTCCACACGCTGCAACAATGATCTCTTAGTGCAAGGCATCTTTTCAATATGTTGTGGAGAGCTGCAGGCCAGCCAGGGAACAGCTGCAGGACCAACCACCGCAGGCACACCATCTTTAATGATGCAAACGGATTTCTCTTAAAAAAACAAAACAAAACAAAAAAAACCCAAAGCGTCTATCACACCTAAAAGCAGCTCCTTTGCACTGATTAGAAATGGATTCTTAACAAGGACATCTTCAGAATTTGGCACACATCAAAATGAGCCTCTGTGGTGCCTCTAAAGCCCACTATGGAGGTGTCCTCCCATAATAAACTTCTAAAATCAACAATTTTGAGCCATTTATAGCTGTGTCATTGTGGGATTTGAAGAGCTCATTTAAGAGGCAAATTTTATGTAACATCTTTATATTAAAAGCATATGATCTAAACATTGTTTTTAAAATAGTGCTAGCTCAACTCGCTTGGATCTTGTACATGCCAGCAACTCAAAGCCCTGGGAAAGCCGAACACATACTCCCTGGCTTCCCCTGGCCTCTTCCTCCCCAAGCTGAGGCTGTGTCAAGTTTCGGGAAGAATTCTGTCATCTCTGTTACAGTCTCCAAAAACCAATAGAAGATGCACAGGGAATACTTCGAAAAACCAAGTTTTCACTCATAAGCCAGAGGAGAGCAGAAAAACTTGTTTCCTGCGCTAGGGAGAGAGCAGGGCTTCCCGAGTGCTAAGTGCAGGCTCCACGCTGAGACACACTGGCTACCCTTACAGTTAGCTTTTAATTCTGCACAGCGGCCAGAGTCAGGCACGATGCTTGGGAGACTATAAATAAGGAAAGTCAAGGCTTCCTGCCCTCTTCCCAGGGGTCTAAGTGCCTGCCTGGCAAGTGCAAGGACCCGGATTCGATCCCCAGTACCATATGCCATGCCATGCTGACCCCAAAACTGCACATCTATAATCCCAGTGCTGGGGAAGCTGAGACAGGAGAATCATTACAAGTCTGAACTGCATAGCGAGACCCTGTATCAAAAAACAAAACAAGCAAACACACACAACTGTAAGGAAAGAGATAAACTGGCCAATTCCAGAGAGCAAAAGAAGCTGAGTTCCCTGGAGCAATGAGGCGGCAACCTGGCCAGGTGCTATAGTTCACAATGAGAAGCCTGCATTTAACCCCAGGACATAAGTAAGCAGGAAAGAGCAAGGAGCAAGACCGTGAGCTATGACTCACACAGGTCAGAAAAAGGTAATGAAAAGATGCTAACTGCTTGAGCTAGGTGGTGACTGACAAGGCAAGAGGTCAGGGGCCAGCTCAAGCAGGTGACAGGCCACTGGGGAAGATCACAGGAGAAGGGAGGCATGGTTCTGGCCTGAGGGTCCCTAAATGGTGCCCAAGACACACACCCAATGGAGGGTAACTAACCTGGTGCTTACGATGCTCAGGACGAAGTAAGCTACTTACTTCAAAAAGCTGAAATCTTAAGTGACTATGTCATGCACACATTTTCCCTTCTTCCAAGGCATGCACTTCCTCTCCCTTTTTGGTTGGGTTCTAACCAAAGGCTCATTCTTATAGAACAAAACAAACATTCTGGTGTTTTGCAGCCCTAGGCGCCTGCTCTTGTTCCCTGGGCCCCCACCGCTGTATACAGATGGGGGACTTGAACACTGTCTAGTCTAAGCACAGAATCCTGGGTGAGCAGGCAGCAGAGTGTAGCGGAGGGGCATCTGCAGATGCACGCGTGTCCGCATTTGGCGGAGGTGAGGCTCTTCAGCATCGCAGTATGAGAGGCGCAGAGCAGCTCCAGGCAGGCACCTGGCTGCTGGGTGGAGGGCCCGGGGAGGCGACCCCACAGGGCTGGGAGAGAGGGGAGGACAACGGGAAGCTGGCAGCAAGTGCAGAGGCTGGGTGTTAGCCGGTCAGGTTTTAGGCTAAAGGAAAGGAAACTAAAACCTTGGGAGGCCCAGAAGAAGGCCCGCTGGCCCAAGGGCTTCGGTCCAAGGACAGCCGAAGAAGCCTGAAGCAAAGTCGAGTCCTACAGCCTAACCTGCGAAGCTCCAAGGCTAGCTACTGGCTGACACGAAGTTTCGTAAGCAAACTTCTAAACTGCATTCCACACTGGTGTTTCCCACACCACCCAGGCTGCATCTAGAGATCAGCACTGCAGGCGCACCCTAGCCAGCGCACCCTAGCCAATCAGCAGGGCTGGCAAAGGACCCGCAGTAGGATACTGGGCCGTCTGCACCTGTAACAACTGTGTGGGATCCAGAACGCACGGACCCTAACGGGTCTTTTTACCTTTTTCTCTTTTGAGGTCATCCTGGGGATGGAACCCAGGAGCACGTGTGTGCCGTGCAGGCACACTACCACAGAGCTACGCCCCAACATGTCAGTTCACAGATGAGGAGGATAAACGCTTCTTGAAACCCAAGACAGAGAAAGAAAGCTGACCTCAGCACCACAACCCTAAAATCTGAAAGCCATGCTTGTTAAATTTGCATAAGTAGATATACAGAACTACAGCATCTTAAAACTGACTTTTGAGATCAACCTTGACTACTTAACAATAGTGCTGACAGCCGAGTGTTGACACAGTCTGCTTCAATTCCTCCTTGTGTGAAGGAAATAAAATACATACCGACGCGCGGTGGATGCTCTGTGGCTGGATGTGCGGCGACCTTTTGGGCCAGCATTACCCTGGCTGGAGGGGCCCTCGCTTGCCACACTTGACTTGGGGGAGCTGCAGCTTCTAACATGAACTTGTTAAACACATTCAACTCACAGAACTGGAAAAGAGCCACGCTGGCCACTGCCGCAGAACACAGACTATGTGATCAAGAAAACCTAGTGTGGAGAAGACACTCTCTCAGGCTTTCACAGAGAGCACATTGGCCAAGCAATGGCCGTGACTCATCCACATCGCTGCACTGACAAAGGTTCTACAATCTGAGGTACAGGATCTCAGGATAAATCCTGAGGGCATTTCACTGACCTTCTCAGACCCAAAAGCTACAACTCTTTGTTGCACAGGTCCTGCTTTACCTTGGTCTTAACCATCCAGTAGAAAAGTATGAAGACGAAATACAGGAAGTAAAGCCATGTTGTTATGTTGAGCTGTGGGGGACTCAGGTCAATAATTTCTGACATTGCCAGTTAAACAGAAGACCCAATGCTATTATGGGCTACTGGACTCTTTTAGAATATTTTGCTGAGTTTACACACCTATAATATTCAATAATGGAACTTAGAAAAAAAGAGGTATACAGATGAATGTCCATTTTGTATCTGTGTATTCAAAGTGGTTGGGATAGATATACAGTTGCATTCTCTTAATGAATAGAGTGATTTTTTCTAATGGTGTTTGTAAATAGGATCACAAGTCTGCATCTTGTACAGCAATTAACCACTAAGAAGAATATATGCAGTGTATTATTTGTTGAAACTGTACTTTCAATTTGATTTGAAACTGTCTCATTGCTATATGTTTATCAATAAAAGTTTGAATGAAAAAAAAAAAAGAAAACCCAGTGTGTAACTGTTTATTAAATGCTTATCAGAAAATCCCTTGTGCAAACTGGAAAATGCATCAATTAGATTGTATGCTACGTAATCCTTCCAAATGGCCAAGAAAATGGGCGAAATTGGTTCTGATCGCTTGTGGAGAACACATAACCAGGAAATGGCACACGGAGTACTTTGCAAGTAGCAAATTCACCAGGGCAACCCCTCGCCCCTAAATAAAACAAATCCAAACCACAGCAAAACTCAGCTTAAGACTATTTTACACTACAGATGGTTTGCTGTTATAAATGGTGGCAATTTAGGTAAAGTACAGAGAGCCTGCCATGATTTTAGAACATTTGTTCTACCAAATAAGGTTTACCTGAAAAGCCAAAATCAAATTTAAGATGGGAAACAGAATAACATGTTTCCTACTTTTGCCTTAAAATGTGTAAAAAAGGGCAGACCAGACAGCTCAGCAGACTAAAGCGCCTGCTTAGGCAGAGCACAGTGGCCAGGGTTTGATCCCCACGTGTCATGCCAGCCCTGTCCCCACAGCATGCAGAGAGGCCAACTGAGACTGGGTGTGGTGATGTGTCCCTGTCATCCCAGCACTTGGGAGGCTGAAACAGGAGAGTGTAGAACCTGTAGGAAATACATTTGAAAAAAAAATCTGTAAGACATTGCTCCAAGTCACAAAAGCTGGCAAATGCATTCTCAGTGCCACACTCTGTAGGAAGTCCCCAGGCTGCAAGTGCGCCTGCACAAGTGGCCCTGTCCCTGTGTGCTGCAGCCTGGACACCTGCACGGTCACAGACAGACACGAAAAGGCGGCTGTGCCGAGACGGCACGGTCGGCGCCAGCAGCATGGCGATCATTCGGGCCACGCTAGCGACGTGCATGTTACTTTGTCGGACTGTTCCCTGGAGGCCGAAATGTCGCCTGACCTTCAGGGCCGAGCCAAGTCTGGGAGGGAGCTGCCATGTGCTGCTGAGGGCCGTCCACAGAAAACACCACAAGCACAGCACGGATGTGGGTAAGGCAATTGAAACATGGCGGGTAAAGGTGCTCTGCATCCACGTAACAGTGTGTGCTGCTGTCACCAATGCCCCCACCATGGCGCTGCCGGCCTTCTGCACCAGATAAATTCAAGGCCCCCATCACCAACATAGTACTTAAATGAAACTGTACACAGTGCTCCTCACAGACTGCATGGTCCTACTATTTGATTTTAAGATTTTATTAGGGTTAAACTGCAGGGGATGATCAAAAATACAGTGAATTTTAAATAAAAAATTTAATACAGTGAAAGATACACTGCCATCAACCCTCCCTCAAATTAGCTACCTTGCAACACACTTCCCAGCATTCTCGCCACTGTCTGAAGCAGTTTCGGAAGTTCTTTTCCTGAGTGTCCTTACGAGTCAGAACGAGCATGATGGGTCAGCATTCTGAGTGGACTCTGGACAGCAGGCAGCTACACCAGCGTAACTAAAGACACTCATAGAGGAGGGCTCCCGGACTGCTTGAGAGCATCAGAATGTCGAGATGAGCCATGTTCAAAACGAGGAGGACTGTTTCAGTGGGAGGGAGGGGTTAATGGCAGTGTGTTTTCTTTTTTAAAAAAATCTATCTATCTATCTATCTATCTATCTATCTATCTATCTATCTGGTACAGGATCTCACTACACAGCTTGGACTCATAGTGATCCTCCTGTTGCAGTCTCCCCAGTGCTGGGATTATGGGTGTACACCACCACACCCGGTTTCGGTGGCTGGCACAATGTGCCTGGGGTTCTGGGGCCAGCATGGCGTGTGGTACCAGGGATTGAACCTGGGTCCTTGTGCTGGTCAGGCAGGTGCTTAGACCTCCGAGCTATCTCCCCAGCCCCAGAAGTGTATTGTCTATTGTAATATATTTTTTATTTAAATGCACTAATTTTTTCATTCATACCTTTTACTTTTTTTGAAGGCTCCAACTGCTAAGAGACATAAGGAATTTATGCAGTGATTAGTGAACAGCAGAAACTGTCCTATAAAAAGTATAACTGTTCATTTTCTGCCAGTATAACAAAATACCTGAGGTTGGATAACCTGATAGAGATAAAGGTTTACTAAGCTCAGTTTGAAGGTTCAAGGACATGAACAGGACATCTGCTGAAGACCTCGCAGTAGCTGGTAGCATGCAGGAGCACATGAGAATGAGTGTGAGAGACTGAGACAGGAGAGAGAAGGGATTCACTGCGACACTGGACACCACGATGATCCTCTGGAAGGGCACTGCCCCTAGTGGCCTCACCTCTCAACATGACCTCAGCGAGCATCAAGCTTTCAACACCGCACACCATGGGGGACACATGCATGCAGACAAAGTCTCAGCACTGGGGAGTTCAGTGGCCTCTGAGCACGAAAGGTGTCCTTCAACTCTACAGCAGACCAGATCCAAGAGCTCTGTGGTGTCATTCCCAGAAACACATTTTATGACTGACACCCTGTTTACTATAGCAGTCAGCTTTTCCACACCCTGCTTTTCAACACTCCATCAGGGTCATGCATGCCGCCAATTCAGAAAAGATACTCAATGTCCCCCTCCCCCATGGAATACAGTTTTAAAAATCAGTGGAGCAATTTAGGAGGCAGCACCAGATTTGTCACCAGGGAAAAGAGGTCAGCACACTGGCCTGAGTGCTCACACCCACCCGACATGTGCTCTGGGAGTCAGTGACAATACCTGGAGTCCTCTAGGTCGAAAAAGACTTCAGAGGACCTGCGGTACTCTTAGCAGGCTGGGAGGGGTTTGGGGAAGACAGAAATCCTCCATGCACCATCTCTGTCGGCTTCCTGCTCAGTGCCACCCGGAAACACGCTGCTGGATGGAACATCTGCTCACCCAAAAGTGATTCAGTTCAGAGGATGCTGGGAGAGGGACTCTTGGGCATCTGGGGCAGTGGTCACTTCCTCAGCCTGCTGTGTGAGTAGGCTGCTCACCTAGAGGTCAGCTGAAGACACAAGCCTGGGTATGCTAGCGAACACACGTCTCAGCACTAATGCAGGGATGCGTGATGGCCTTTGGTGCATGTGTCTGAGGGCCCAAAGGAATACCACACTCTACGTGGACAGTGTAATCCTACGTGTCTGCAGCTGCCCCTCCCCTCATCACACAGACACAAGGAGAAACCAGAGCTGACCATGACTGAGGTCACTGGGCAGGAAGGGGTTACTTTAAGGTGTATGTGAGAACCCAGTAGGTTATATTATATGATCTCCCATAAATGACATTTTTAAGTGCAAATAATTCACAAATCAGACAGGGAGGGGGAGAGTAACACTCTCAATGAGCCTGATCATAAAGGGCGGGAGGAGGCTTGCTGAATGAAGACGAGAACAAATCCGTTTGCCTCAGAGCTGACGCGTGGCTGGGAAGCGATCCAGGGGAGTAAACGCTTTGGAGGCAAGCTGAAAGTGCTCCGCACTGTTTCCTATCTTGAATGCTGGGCGATGGGTCCTACTGACAATCTCAGTGGAAGAGGCAGTTACCTGAAATGCTATGGGGAGACGGTGGCCACTACGTGAGACGATCACTTTCTCACAGACCGTCTGTCTCATCAGACGCCAGTGTATGGCAAGGGGAGGCGTGTGCAGTGCAAGTTTATCAGTGTCCTTACCAGCAGCCTGACACGCTGCCCTGGCTGAGGACGCCGCCCTACCTGCAGGGCCAACCCTGCACACTGCACGTGGCCAGGTGAAGTCATCCTTACAGAGCCTGGAACCGGACCCTCACTTGCAGTCCAGTGGGCCCGGAGCTTGGAGGCGCAGTGTGTGCTGAGCCCAGCACACGGGACACGCCCCATGGATGACGGGCCTTGCAGAAATGGCCCTGGTCGGTGTCTGGTTTGACAGTGCAGTTGAGAATGCAAACAATCACATGCTAAAAGCGAAGTTTAGATGAATACCTTGAAACCAGAAGAAAAACCATTCCTAGAAGTAGAAGCCACTAACACTAACCCGGACAGAGCCAACTGCTGTGCTGAAGACACGTCAAAGGAATCCAGCCCCATGATCCAAGCTCAGGGGTCACAGCCACAGGAGGGGGTGAACCTGGGCTCTCTGAGGTTCAGAGACTCTGAGGCAGTAGAGAAAGCCTCTCTCCAGGGCCCCTGGGCTGGCACCGAGCTGTGTGCTTTTCATAATACTGGTGTGTTCCACTTGTGTGCTGCATTTGATTTTACCCACAAAACAATGCAGTATAAATCTTTAAAACCCAAGTAAACATAAAGATACATTAAAATGAACCATAAAAGAGGGGGTGCTCTCGTCTATGCCACCTACACAATGGCCACTCATGATGCAGCTGGAGATGGGAAAAAAGGTTAACTTTCTTGGCTCTTTTGTCTGGGGATGGTCCCTTTCAGTGCTGCTTGGTGAGGGGTACACCAATGGCCCTCCAGAGGACACAGCCAAGTGCACTGTGGACACGGGGACAGGAGCACAATCATGACATCATCTGTTTGGAAGTGCCAAGGGTAGACGGGTGGCCTCGGGGCAGCCAGAGTCCTACAAGGATGGCCCTCAC
>NW_004524599.1:13921875-13962427 GCF_000260255.1 Octodon degus
GGTGCGGCTGCTTCACAGCACGAGGAGGTTCCTCAGAAAGTGTCCACAGGGCCCAGGATTGTATTCAGGGTACTCAGCCAAAGAACTGAAAACAGGGGCTCACGGCCCAATGGCCCCCATATTCAGCGTTATCACTCACGAGAGCTAGGATGCGGAAGGAACGAAGAGCTGTGCTGGTGCCACACCCAGCGGGGCGCTGACTTCTCGAGGAAGGGACCTGGCTCGATCAGCACAGATGAGCCACAAGACAGCAAGCCGGAGGCCAGGGACTGAGGGACACGGAGCTCGGCCGCATGTGCACATGGCAAAATGAAGCTCAGAGACAGAAGGTAACAACTGAGATCCTGTCTCGTCATGAACAGAAATAAAACACAAACGACTGGATAACTGGGCCTAGGATGTCGCTCAGCGGTAGGGCGCACACCAGCACCTGTGAGCCCAAGTTCGAGCCCCAAAGCTGTAACAGGGGAGGGAAGGAGAAAGTGAGAGAGGCCAACACAGGAGGCCGTGGTGACAGTTCGGGCGGCTGAGCAAGGCAATGGCCCAGCACCTGCAGAGCAAGGTGAGCCAGCAGGGTGCTGGGCAGAGTGGATTCATAAGGCAGGGAGATTCCCAGGAAACCAGAACCCAGAGGGGGCTGGGGAACCAGAAGGCTGGCAGGAGAGCAGATAGGACAGGGATCGTGCAGATGGAGGCAGGCCGAAGCGCCCTGCACCTCAAACCCGTTTCTCTCTGTGAAATAGGGCCGAGTCACCTGTGGGGAGGACAGCGGGCACGGCCTGGGCTTAGGAAGAAATGGGTCTCCAGGACAGAGTGGGATCAGGGTGTGGCCAGCGGGCCCATCGCCTTCAGCTGGGCTCCTCCTTAGCGCATTACTGCCCAAGAGGAGGGAGCAGGGCGGTCTGTGTGGGGTTCTAGGTGCAGCTGGAGGCGGAGGGCTGTGGCTCTGACATCTGGGGAAATCTCCAGAGCAGACAGGCTGGCTGATCAGGGGCGAGGAGGAGGGGCTGGGCTGCAGTGAGGAGGCCGGGGTCAGGACGCGGGTAGGAGAGGGCACGTGCGGGTGGCACACAGGGCTCGGGGCTCTGCTGTGGGCACTGCGGGTGAGATGATGGGGGGAACCGTGGGATCACACGCAGAGGGGATCTCCTTTCCGAGGACCACAGGTCCAAGGCGCTGGCCCAGCCCTGCTGGCTGGCTGTTCCTGCAGAGAACACGAGCTCTGGAGTGGGGGCACCCCGAGCACCCATCTAGCTGCTTCCTGGGCGCCCCCACATCAGGCTACGTCGCTCACCACCAACGCACAGAAGCATTCAGCCCCAGAACCACTTCACCCCTGCCCACATGCAGAACTCTCCTGGCCTCTTTGGACTTCTCCCAGCTACCCAGACCAATCACCCTTCCCACACTGAGAGCACAGGCACTAACCACGTAAGGGCGGGCAGCAATTCCTCCACCAGCGCATTCCTGTGCACACACCTGAATCGTCACTGTACCACGCTGAGATTCGAAGATGATCAGCACACTTGCCACAATGCCTCCCCATTTCTGCCCATCTAGAATGCCAAGGAATCCGTGTATCCTGGAGGGTGCCCTGAGAGGCCCCAGGCCGTGTCCAGCACATGCTGCATGAGCCAAGCCAGGAGAGCGGCATGTGGAGCTTTAGGAGCAGACCCTGCTGCTGTCAGCGTGCCTGAGGGCTCTGCTGTCCATTTGCGATAATAAGCTGACACACTTTGGTGTGGACACAGTGACTGCACTTCCCAGTGCAGACGCTCCTTCCCCAGATGCAAACCAGAGGGATCCACTGGTCCTGCTGCTACCCTGGACCACATTTCTGTCCCCCATGTGACCACAGCTTTAGACCCAGTAAAACTATACTCTGTGCAGTTCGGGATTCTGTGCAATCCTGGACTCGTCTGTGCGTCTGCTACTGTTCTTCGGCCACACGCAGCTTCTGACTACAACTACTGCTTCTTTTATACCACATTTCTTAGAACGATGCCCATGAATTTATTTTTCCAGAGATTCTTCAGGAATCAAGTTCTTATCCCCCGGTACAGGTGTCTGAGCCACACTGTTTCTCCACATAGCAAAGGAGCCATGGGGGACTTTATGACCAGCATCTTCCTTCAGAGAGTTCTGATATGCTTTTGAAATAGCTGTTCTTCACTGGGAGTCAATGCAACTGCCTGGCAAAAGGTGACAGAGCACATCAGGAAGGGGACAGAGGCAGTGGCAGGCCCCTAACAGCAGGACCACAAGAGGAGGCACAGCTGATACAGAACCAAGAGTAGAAAATAAAAAGACAAATAGAAAGCCCAGGTTCCTGGTGAGAAGCGGCACTCAGCTATGGGGACCGGGCGCGGATGGAAAGGACTCCCCAAAGCTGACATGGGACATCACTTGAAGGTGTTAAATGCTCAGGACGTCTGTTCTCTAACTCTGCAAAGCTGTACCTGCTAAGTGTATGTGTTGGCTGTAACCGAGACCCACCGCCGACTTCTGCCAGCCAGGTGTGCCCAGCCCCTGCATCTGTGGCCACCGTCACTGGCCCTGGATTCCCTCAGGTGCCCTACCCGCTTCTACGCTGGAGCTGAGGTGATGCTGATCTCCCTCGGGACCTCTGGCTGGGTGCTGTGAGGCCAGGGTGCCGGTCCAGATGTCCGTGTGGAAGCAACAGTGGCTTTCCAGGCCCCAGGTCCACCTGCGCTGGACCTTGGCCACTCCAGCAACATTCCACTGTCTGACCCAAACTGAGTACAGCTGCGCTCACCCAAGATGGAACAAGGTCTTGACTCATGCATCGCTCACAGCAGTGACACTGCTGTCACCCGCCACCACCCCGCAGCACAGCAGAATCAGGTGGAAGACAGAAGTAGGTTCTAACGTAGACCCTGCCTTCCCACCAACTCACTGAGCTTTATCCAATCACTTCCTCTTTCACAACTAGTCTCAGCTATAAACGAAGGGTTCTCTAAATGAGGAGGAAGAATGCCAGAGGAACTGAAGACAGAGCAGAGGGACAGAATGGAATGCTCCAGGGGAGACAGGCTGTCCGTGTGCACTATCCAGCCGCCTTCATCCTCGGGGCACCGATATCCCTGGAATGTTCAAGAAGTTTTGTACTGCTGCAGAAGAGTGAGGAAAATGGGAATGGAGATGTATGAGATTTATAACATGGTCAGCTTCCTCCAGTACGTGAGTAACAACAGCAAATGTTATAGAAAAAGAAAATTTAACCACAAAAATGTAACTTTTTGTTCTGCCCTATATTAAAGCTCAAAAACATAAAAAAATAAAAAAAAATAAAGCTCAAAAGGAGCAATTACAAGTATTTCTTTTTTGACATCTGATCTAAGGAATCCAAATTTCTTTTAAATTATACTTCTTGAAACCTAGAATTAAAGCAATACCCTTTGGCACATTCATACTGAGTAGGAACCAGGACATCAAAGCAAATTAGCTAGGCGCTTTCTAGACACCGAGGGCAGGGATTCGCCAGCCCTGTCCTGGCGCTGTCAGCCCATGACTGGGTCAGAGGCCTGTAGACAGTGACCCCTTTGAAGCCTGTACACCAGTGCTCCAGTGCACAGACAAGATGTGCTGTCCCTTAAGGACACGCACTCTGGAATCTCCACACTTTGACAAGTTACTCCACTTAATGGAAAGACAGGCAAGGGACATACATAGTGACATAACAAAAATAAGTGCACATTTCCAATTAATCTGAAAAGTTCACCTATTTTAAAATTAAAACAGGCTGGGCATGGTGGCACACACCTGTAATACCAGCACTTGGGAGGCTGAGGCAGGAGGACTGCCTTATTCAAAGCCAGTTCAAGGCTGTGAGCCCGGGCCCACCTGAACTGAATAGTGAGAACTTGTCTCAAAAAAAATGTTGGTTAAGGACAGGTAAATGGGAAATCACAATCTTTATGGCTTTTAGACAGCAATTTGGCAACGCTTAACAAATTCTTAATCAATTACAGCTCTTACATTTTGCTGCCGTTTACAATAGCAAGCTGCCAACTCTCAAACAGTTTTGGAGAAAATGACTGCACACATACAGAAGGGTCATAAATACATTGTAGAGGAGGGAACGGAGTGAGAAAGGAGGGCAGCAGGTGGTGAGGCCACGGAGGCGCACACAGGGCTTCTGCGTCTAGTTAGTGACTTAGCCATGAATAAGAAATCATTATTTACATGGAGCATAAAAATTGATGGAGTCTGAGCTCATATTAAAGAGTTCAAATGCACAGAAGGGCTGACAGAACACAGCGAACTCCTCATCCTCTCTCTGGGGCAGGCAGCATTCAGGGGCGGGAGGCGATGATCGGCTTTCACACTCTACCCCCCCAAGGATTTTTCTAAATGACTTGTGTGAACACTTGTGGCATTGGTGAACTACTTCTGTGTAAAACAAGATTTATGCCAGCAGTTCTGCAGCTGTAATGACAATAAAATAATTTGTTTATAGGGGTACTAGCAAGGTCTCTAGCTGTGGCTTTCACCTAATTTATGTACCAGCTCCAGGGACCTTGGGGCATATGGGTGTGTCCAATTGAGTACGATGCCCAAGTGCTGGCCTGGCACTTCACCGGTGCTGGAGGAGCTTGCTGGGTTTACTTCCTAAGGGAATCAGATAGGGGCAGAGATCAGAACAGGCCACCGAAACCCTGAGGCTGTAGTGGAAGGATTATGCTGAGGTGAAGGCAATTAAGACGCAACAGATGGAAGATCGCTCTTCCCGCCCACCCGCCCCTGCCGCCTCCAAGCATGGTGCAGGTTTCCATTTACAACAGTGTCTCCCCTTCAGCACCAGGAAAAGACTCCACCCCTGGAGAGATGCAGCTGAGATGTCTGCATAAATAAACCTTACTAAAAAGTGCCTGTTTCTTCAATGGTTTGCACACATACTTGTATTTTTACCAGCTAACACCTCTGGAAGCCTCTCCTCCTTTGTCTGTACACAGTCCACCATTCAACGTTCTTTGTTAAAATGGAATATAAGCGCTGAACCCTAACTACTTCTTAGGGCTTTCTCTTTTCTGTGCCCTGGTCCTGCACATGAAATTACAAACATCTACTAAATGTAAATGCCTTTTCCTTCTGCTTATCTGTCCTTGTCAGTGTAATTCACAGGCCCCCAATGCTGAACACTAGAAGACAGGGAAATGCTTTCTTCCTCCTCACCCATACTTTTTATACAAAACAGGAGACAAACTTATAGAATAGAAGCTTATCTTTTACAGTAAATGATGCACTGCAGGTATACTTTACACAGAACAGCCCTCCTACCCCAGGCCCGGGCACCTCCAATGAGCAGGAGATATGAGGACAACTTTTTAAAAAGGCTTTGGTTAGACATCAACAACTGGCAAAATACCGACTGGCACATGTCCACACCTCAAGGGCGTTACGGACTTGAGCTGCTCAGGACAGCCCACCTCATACAGCAGTAGCACTCCTGTCCATGGCTTCAGCAAGATGCACGCAATGAGCACTGGCACTAGACCCTTCAGCCCCATCCAAGGGCCAGCAGGGCCTCTCGGGTAGCAGAGGCACCCACCCGCCATGGGGGTACACAGTGCTGCCCACGGACAACCAGGGACAGCTTCAGAATGAGCTGAGAGAAGCCCACTTTCCCAGCTTGGACACTTCCCCTGCGCTCTCCGCCCACGTAAGCAGCTGTGCTCCTGGTGCGGAAACCCACACAGGTCTCGAGAGGGGTCTCCACACAGGCGGTGCCTCGCACCTGCTGGTTTCAAATGGAGAGCTTGCCATCAAATTCACACACTCCTTCCCTTGCTTTCTGCATTAACATGGCCTCACATTTGTCCCTATTTTCAGGTGGACATTCCCCTCGTGGCCCTACTGCATGGCAGACTGCTAGCCACTGGGCTTCTCAGCTTTCTTAGGGCTTGTTTCAGAGCCTTCATCCCTGGATGGGCTTGTGAAGCCAGGGCCCTCTCTCTAGAGGAAGCTGTTCATGTGGTCACTACACCTCCCTGACAACCACAGAGGAACAAGCAGGGGCCTTTGTCCCTTCTTCTATTTTTGGAGACTGGGTCTTGTTAGTTCAGGCTGGTGTTGAACTAACAGAAATCCCCTTGCCTCAGCCTCCTGAGTGCTGGGATCACAGGCACACACCACCTCGCCCAGCTCTGTTCCTAATCTTGCTGAGAAAAAATCACTCAGAAGCAACCAAGCTGCCCCGAGCTCTTTCTCCGAGGCACGCACTTGAGATGCCCAGGATGGAAGGTGTGCTGCCAGCTTTCGCGCCCCTCCTCCCTGTGCCTTCTAGCCTCGGCTGCGAGGTCTGGTGGCCAACCCTGCATGACCACGCTGGTAAGGTTAACTAACACCTGCTTCTTTTTTAAGTTTGCTAATAATTGCATTTTCTCAAATGTCCTACTTGTGGAAATGGTGACCAATTACATTATCTGAGTTCATGAAGAACAGGGTCAAGATAATCCAGTTTTAAATGGAATTCTTCTTTCATGAGATTAATTCATTAAGCAGTCAAGAGAGCAATAAATCACCAGCAGCTTACTGATACAAGCAGAAATAAGCTGCATTGGTGACACTTTTGAATTCGTCATTTCTGAGTAAAGCAAGATAGTCATTTTTGAAAAATGTTTGAGTTAAAAACTGAACACATACACTATTAGTCTATAAAAATCATTACAAGCGAATTAAAATATCTCAGAGATATTCCCTCTTTTGGCTCACAGAGTTCAAATTTCTGTTTTTGGTGGCAAAATATGTCCCTGGAGCACAGGGCGAACGTTCTGAATAGGAGGTGGTTCACTTCCCACCAATGCCGCCAGTATCTGCTTCAGTTTTGGAAAAACAAATGTTTCCTTATGTAGCTCTAACATTAATCTGGAAAGTAAGAACAAACAGCTGCCTTAAAAACCAATGAGCGTGGGCCAACATGTACCAGAAATTGAGCATCAGCTCTCCCCACTCTAGAGAGGACACACGGCTTCCTGGAGTGTGCCCAGGCCTACTCCCTCTTGCTCCCTCTTCTGCTGCTTCTGGCCAGCAACAGGAGCCACAAGGATGACCCTCGCCTGCAGAGAGCACCCACCCCGTGCCCAGGCGTGTCTTTCCCCAGGCTTGTAACTTGAAGAGCAATGACACCTCTTGGCTGATCCCAAGTTTGCAGGGACCCCCTACTGGAGTCACCATCTCCTTCCTTCTGGAGAGGCCCTGGGGAATGAGGCATCCTTTTATTTTCCATATGAACCTGTAAGCCTGCTATAACATGGGCTACAAGGGCCACCACCCTGTTCTAAAAGCATCCCTACGTGGCCGTTTCCCTGTGCGTGGAGATGGTAGCCTCAGCAGCACACAGGACAGGGGAGCTCCACGTCCGGCAGCCAGTGAGGAGTGAGCGAGAGGCAGCCGCCTGGAGAAACCACGCTGGAACACACAGCCACTCTGGCCAAACAGTGCTATCAGAGGCCCAGGTAGTCATGAAGGTTCTAGGCCTACAGGTCCTTTTTGGTTTAATAAGGCTACCCTTATGGGTGTTCGTTTAAATGTAACCAGAATCTGACTGATACTGATTGATGCACATACGCTATGCTCGGGACTGAACCCAGAGCCTCGCACATATGTGGCATGCCCAGTGCTGTGCGGTTCACCCTCCTCATGCGGGAAAGGCGAAGGCCTGTTGCCTTCTGTGAAAGCAAGTGTGTGAACTTAGTGGGATGCAGCTGATTTGGATGTACCGGAGGGAGGAGGGGAAGGTAGCACTGGAAGCAGAGAGCAATCAAAGCCAGACCCTTGGGTTCATAGCCTTGAGTCAGTTTTGAAACCACAGGTTCCTTCAGAGAACGCACATACAGAACCTGCACTCCGGAAGGGGCCACAGGTCTACTGAAGCCTTTTATGCCGCCAGCCTTAAAGAGAAAGCCCAGGCATGACAGTGCCCTACAGCATGGGTTGGCCAGCTCGGAGCCACTGCCATGATTCCTGGGTGTGGAGCAGGATAGCGGCCAGGTACAGCAGGGCAAGAGGGAATGTAGCTGTGCTCCGCTCAAGCTCTGCGCAGGGCACACAGGCTGCAATTGCTTACATCGTCGTGGGTTAGCAAATGCTCCTCTTGATGCTTTTCTGTCACTGGAAAATGTGAGAAACACTCTTTGTTTGCAAGCCACACAAAAGCTGGCAGAGGTTTGAGTGTGGCCCTGAAGACTCCAGACAGAAGTCATAGTGCCTGGCCGTGTGCCATCAGTACAGATGCAGACGCCCCTTGTGTGGCAGAGGCTGCAGACCCTGATGTGCCACTGGGTGACTTATGAAGTCTATGCCATCTCTGAACTTCTGCCCAACAAAGAGAACCACATGGCTGGGCTGGAGTGTGGTGGTAGAGCATATGCCTAGCGTGCATGAGGCCTTGGGTTCAAGTCATAGTACTGTGCAAAACCAAAGGAGAACCTGACCCATAAGCAGTGCTGCCGTGAGCAGGCAGACAAGGGAAACATGCCTGTCAACAGGTCACATGTCCCAGGTGGGGACAAAGCGGATAGAAGGATGGCAGCATGTGGGTCAAGTATGTGTCAGGGAAGCTCCAAAACACAGGCGTCTCCCATCAAAGAGAAACTGCAAAACCATTTCATGCCCGATTTTGCTGCATTGCCAGGACCTAGCCCAAGGTGAGCACCTGACCACGACTGCAGCACAGCTGTCAGAACTGCGTCTCGGGAGCAAAGCAGCACCCTCAACAAACTAACACCAGTTAGTTTTGGCTTGTTTTACTAATAGTGAGCTGGGCTTGAAATGTTGGGGCCCAACCAACAGCACAGGCAAGGAGGAAAAAGGGGTCTGGGGTGTGGGGCCCTAAGCCAAACTGGAGCTTGTGAGCACACGAGGAAGAGGGAGCAGCTGCCTGTGCCAAGATGGAGGAAGGTGAGGGTCAGCCCTGCTGCCTGAGGCACGGCGGGGGCTTGAGAGAGGCTGACAAAATGGCTGGGGCTGAGAAAGGCAGAGCAGAGAGTTCAGGACAGCTCCAGCAGGGCCCGGG
Organism: Octodon degus; assembly: GCF_000260255.1. Taxonomy (NCBI): domain Eukaryota; kingdom Metazoa; phylum Chordata; class Mammalia; order Rodentia; family Octodontidae; genus Octodon; species Octodon degus. Next base: position 13,930,913 of record NW_004524599.1, read on the forward strand.
TGTCGTAGTAAGGGCCTGCTGGGCGTGCACAAGGCCCAGGCTCAAGCTCTAGCCATGCACACAAGCGCGCGCGCACGCGCACACACACACACACACACACACACACACACACACACTACGGTGAGAGACATCCCAAGGCCCAAAGTGGGCGGGGCCAGGAGGGCTTAGTGGGAGGGAAACGAGGAACAGAATTCTTTACAAGCAGCTGGCCAGCAGGTGTCGGGGGAAGGGGTAGGGGAGTCCTGGGCGCTGAGGGCCATGCAGGTGCTGAGTGCCCTGCGCCTCCGGCTGCACAGGGAGCAAATGCAACCGAGCAGACTCCGCCCCGGGCGCCATCAGGCAAATGCTGCCCTCTCTGAAACACACTTCCCGGATTGTTCCAATGGGGAGCACAAAATAAGGAGCCTGGCTTCTGTACTGCCCTAGCAAGCTGCAGGTGGCTCTTAATATGACACCCAGACAGAGGAAGAGAAAGGCAACTGGCTTTAAAACAAACTCACTGCAAAACAATATGGACTGTCACCTGTTGAGAGAGGACGCTACTGAGAGTGGTCAACACGGTGGCACAGCTGTGGATGGCACACAGAACCAGACACCTGAGACCTCCAGGAAAGAAAGGATCGGCAAGATCTCCCTGGGGTCCAGCAGACCCTGGCACCTATCCCCAAACCTGAGGGCGAGGCAGGGCCTTCTCCAGGGAAGGACCCCGCCCCGGCACTGCCCGCCTGCACACTCACCTTTCCCATTAACGGCCAAGCCCGTGGCCATGGCTGCAGTCACCGGGCCTGACGCCGGGGGTGCCAGTGGGTGTATTCGGGGCCTGCTCCCCATCCTGGCTCGCTCCGCACCAGGGCCCAACAAAGCTCCCACAGGCTTCTCTGCTGCCACTTCTGGTGCCACCGTGTCCTCGGGACCCTGCTCGATGGGGTCCAGTTTCTCAGGGCTCTCGTTTGGAAAGCCATCCACTGCAGTCCTGCTCTTAATGGGGCTCTTAGGCACGAGGATCTTGATACCTGATTTGGCAAGGTCCATGTTCTTCCGGCTGGACAGGGAGGGGGCTGTGTTCTTCCTGAACTTCTGGCTGGCAGCCAGCAGTGTGCTGCTCTTGGAGTCCGGGTCCTTGCTGATCACAAGTGTCTTCGGGGAGGCCTTGGAGAAGCTGCTGTTGGTGGACCTGGAAAAATGCTTCCTGGCATTGTTGGGAGAGGTCCTGTTGGTCCGGGTGAGCGCGCCCTCCTTCTGCTTCTCCGAGTGGCGCCGGGTGAAGTCGTGGATGTACTCCTCGCAGTTCACCAGGTGCTGCTCGGGTTCCCATGTGTCGTCCTCACTGTCGTAGCCCTTCCACCGCACCAGGTACTCTGTCTTCCCTTTTTTGTTTTTCCTTTTGTCAACAATCCTTTCAACCTGTGTATACAGAAACAAACCCAAAAAAACAGGTAAACAAGAGCAACAAACCCCAAAGGACCTTATTATTCAAGAGAAGCAAAGTTTAACATGAAAACGTCACAATAATGAAAAGCACCACAGATCACGACAGTGATCTTTTTTCCTCAACCATCTGGAAATAAAATGGTGACAGAAATCCTAGAATTTTGTCAATATCCTTGAAATGACGTCAAGCAAAATGCTCAGAATATGTGGACGGAATACATGTATCAAACCATTACACTGCACTGTTCACATGTACATTGTTTATTTGGTGCAGGCTCTTGCTGCACAGCCTGGACTCCTAGGGATCCTCCTGTCATCACAGGCTCCTCAGTGCTGGGATTATAGGTATGCGCCACCACGCCCAGTTCTGGGGCCCACATGCTGCGCCTGGATGCCAGGGCCGGCATGGCATGTGGTACCAGGAATCAAACTCAGGTCCCTTGCTGGCCCCACCCTGGGCGTGGTGGTGCCTGCCTGTAATCCCAGCGACTGGGAGGCTGAATACAGGAGAATCACTATGAGTCCAATTTGTGTAGTGAGAACCTGTAGATCCTACACTAAATACATTAAAAACAAGGGAGATGGCTCAGTAGAAGAAGTGTTTCCCTGGCAAGCTCAAGGGCCTAAATTCAATCCCCAGTTTGCCAAAACAAAACAAAATAAAAAAATAACTCAGGTCTTTGAGCTTCTCAGGCAGGCGCATATACCACTGAGCTATCTCCCTAGCCCACATGCACATTCTTAGGTGGGTATGGACCGGTTCAAAATAAATTCTAAAAATGACAATAATAACTGGTCACAGGAAATGTAATTGGTAATGTAAACTCAAAACTACATCCTTCCTTTACATGCAAGTAAACTTTTGGTTATCAGCAATGAAACTAGAAAAATGAGCTTCACAACCTCGGCTCCTGCAGCACTGGCCACCCGCAGCCTTGTGCTAGGTTGTTCTTTGGTGACAAGCTGTGGGTGACAGACTAGAAGGACTGAGGACGTGTGTGCTTCGGAACTGCCTGGTGGAGCACTCTTATGACGGGCACTGTGTTACTCTGAAGCACTCAGTTAAAACTAAAGAGATGGTTTATCATGACGAAGTGGCCTAGAATGGCGAGGTCATTTACCTTGCAATCTTGGCTTTAATTTTTACTAACATCTTTAAAGGAAGTTGTTATTAATCTCTGAATGTAATGACTGATACAACCTGTACCAAATCTACAAATTCACACACCTTTGCCTTAGAAGACATTAGTACAGTGACACATTCTACTACTTTAACATTCTATGTATGACTGAGATCTTTTACAACTCACATGAAGAAAAAATACTTGACACACAACAACCACGTGTGTGATTGCAGAAATAAATACGTGAATGTGCTGTGACACCTGATCAGCCTGCTTTCTTCGCGGCAGTGTGTGACTGGCCCAGGAGCAGCAGCCCTCTAAGCAGGGATGCACTGGTCTAAATCCATCAATCATCAAATGCATCAGGATCATTTTTGTCAAAGTTACAGGTTATGAAGGAAGGCATGATAGTGCACCTAATTCTAATACTCCAAAATAATGCAGGCAGATTGAATACAACTGTAGGTTACCTTGTTGAAAAATACAAGACAAATTCTCCAATGTATCTGTTTGAGAAACAGACTTAAACCCCTCACTACAGAACAGCCTAAAATTAAACACACGTTACTGCTTCCATGCAGAAAGGCTTAAGAACAGAAAGGCCTTGATTTATCAGGAGGCAGATTTCACACCTAACGGATCTCCTGAGTCAAAACTTCATGTCAGGGCAGCGTGAACAAGTCCAGTCTAGAATGGAGTGAGGAGAGCCTTTAAAGTGGGTTTTGCCCTGCTCCTTCACTTCTGAATTGCTATGAATAGAGTACAAGCATTTCAATTTAAGTTAAAAGATGTATTTCTGGAAAATTCCATATAAATCAATTTCATGGCAGCAACAGTTTAAAAATTTTAAATGCACAGGATAAAGAGATTCTCTTAGGGGGAAGCTGTGCTCAATGGTTTTTTGTTCCCCCTGAATCAGCTTCCAGTACAGAAGCATGCACGCCATGCCCGGTCACCACCGCTCCTCTCGTCCATTTCCTTAGAGTGAAGACGCACCTGGGAGCACAGAATCAGTGCTCTTCCTCCCCTTTAACTGTGCACCCATGTTTTTCCTCTGAGGCCAACACTCTTGGGAGCCTTAGGTTCCAACCCCTTTCCAGGACCTGCCACTCTGCAAACTGAGGCAGGACAACACCTTAAGCTGCCTCAGCAGCAGGCCCAGCATGCGGTGACAGTGAGGGCAGCCTCTGGGATTAGCCCAGGGCCACGTGGGAAGCCACCCTTCTGCAGGCGAGGGCTGTGCTGCTCTGTACAAGCATGAGTGTGGAAGGCAGTTTTATTTCACTTTACAAAGGGTTCCCAGAGAGGCAATCCCACTGTGAGTGGAGAAGTACCTGTAAGATAAAAAGACACTCGGGCTCCCCAGTGCACACACTCTCAGGTAGCTCCAATGGTAGTTAGCACCTTCTCCATCAGTGCCATTTCCTGTTGAGCTCTAAGTAGCTGGGGGTGGGGTGGGGGTCAGGGGTCAATGCCAAGTCACACACTACAAAGCACAAGTGGCTCCAGTGCCAGGTGTGGAGGGATAATTTAAACACAATGCCCTCAAAGCACTGGAGGAAAACCAGACCCAGGCAGAAACCAGAGAGCACTGGATCTGAGAAACGCAGCCTCACTAGCTCCTGCTTCAAAGTGGAGGTGTACTCCTTCATGCTGGTACAGAGCTTGGGCAGAGAGCGTGGCCTTGCAAGCTTCATGTGTCAGAAGACTGAGTCTGGAGTGGACAGCAACTAGGGCAGACCACATCCACATGGGTTGTACCAGGAGGGTGAGCCCACAAGTCAGGCGTTAGCCCTCAAGTTCTGGGCACACTCCTGAATGACACCAGGCTGCTAAAAATGAATGTGGAAGGCCATGAGTCCCCAAGATGGGCCTCCAGCCTGCTGACTCACTGAGAGGACCTAGACTATCCAGCATGCAAAGGGAAAAGGACTCACAGAGGTCACATGTGGGACTTGCCATCATCCCCAGGGAAACGTAGACAAATGGCCGAGGTCTGACAGAGCGCTGCTACAGTGCACACAGCTCCAGACTCTGCAGGAAACTGTTGATAACACCACATGAGCCACACTGAGGAACATCACAGCCTCCAAGGCCTCCTCCTCCATGCTCAGGAGGACACAAGCACGGGCCCCCAGAGCATTCAGTAAAGCTGTGAAGAACACCGCAGCGGAGAGCTTTGTCTGCAGGTGCAAGCCCACTTCTGGGGCAGGGGCAGGGGCAGGGGCAGGGCCAGGGGAAGCGCCACACCCCACCCACGCGCACCAGCAACAGTGGTAATATCCACGGCAATATCTTGGTCCTGCAAACAGCGCTAAGGATGCAGGGCAGGAAAAACTCAGCACTTGGGGAGAACAGAAAACACTGGCGGCATCTGTGCCATGCCCACCTCCCCATTTCCCCCGTGTCCTGTGAGCCTGGCTCAGTGCAAGGGTGAGGTAGGAAACATAGACCCTTGCCCCTTCTGCACCTCCTAGGGACAGGCGCCCAGCACGGCTCCTCCTCCAGCCCCTACCCGTCAGGGGCTCTACTCTGGAGCAGCAGGCTGAGAACAAACAGCCCAGGGCTCATCATGCAAGGACTGGTCGAGTTGGTGCAGAGTGGAGGAGCCCAGAAGCGGCGGCCACGCCCAGCACACACACAGGGCCCCAAGTTCTACCCGCGGAGAGGCCAGCTGACGCAGAGAACCAGTTCCCTGAGCCAGTGCGGGGAAGTTTAAGCTTAAAGGTACTCTTTAAAATGGGAATAACAACAAGGGCAGCCAAAGGACACCTACCTTACCAGAGAACCAAGTAGCCAGAGAGAGTCCTACCAGGTAGACAGAAAGATGAAGAAATACAGGACTTGTGTAGGAACACTAGTATGTAATGAGAAGGGACAAAGAAAAAGGAACAAAAACTTTTGGGAAAAAAAATGGCTGCAAACATCTCATATATTCAAAGACAACTTGTAGAGCCAGGCAAACTCACAAACAACACGTAGGATGAATGCAAAGTGATCTACAAGACGCAGAATAGTTATAACACTGAATGTAAAGGCAAAGAGAAACAGCAAGAGGAAAAGAGTTCCTTGCTGGGAAAATTCTCCCTTGTGCACCAGCGACTTCTAAGACCAGCAGCTGACGCTGCCACGGTGGCAGTTCTACCCAGTGTGAGAGAAAGGCCACATGCTGTGCAAATCTGCAAGAGGCAGAACTACAGAGATGGTAGCAGTCGGAGGGCTGGAAGGGACGGAAGAGAACATGGGGCAGGGAAGCCACTCTGCAAGACACAGCGAAGGTCAGTGTTCAAACTCACAGAATCTTCAGTATCAAGACAACCTCCCCATAAGCTCTGGATTTTAGGTTAACATACATTTATCAATTGTAAAAAATGTACTGCCTGGATAAACTAAGAGATTTTGTGGCTAGCGGACCTGCACTGTAAGAAATAGCAGAGGAAATTCTTCAGGCTGGAAGCTGTTAAACCACAGGGAAATTTGAATCCACATAGAAAATCAGAACCAGGAAATTCCATAACCGTGAAAGTGTGTACTTTTCCTTTCTTCTGGTAACTAAATAGCAATCATATAAAACAGCACACATACTGCCAGACCTATAGCACAGAAGTGTGACATGGAACAGTCACAAGCATGCATTCCAGTGAAAATCTAGTAACAAAATATATGAAGCCCCAAATGACACAGGTGCAGGGGACAGCGACACCTCAGTGGCAAGTGGAGAAGTCAGTCACAGTGCTGGATAATCAGTGGGATAAGCAGGTCTGGAGACACATTCTTCAAGTGCACACAGGACATTTCCCACATAGCTCACACATGAGGTCACAGACCTCAGTGAACTTATAATGACTAAAATCATATCAAGTATTAACTCCAAGCAAATAGGGCGGAAATGATAACAAATTAGAGAATTTAGCTCCCGCCGGCCTGCCTTATGTATTTGTTTGTATCTTTACTCTTCCAGGTTTGAATCCGTCTCCGTTGTTGCACTTCTGTTCTTTTGAAAGCGCTCACGCGGCGGAGAGGCCTAGCTCCCGGTGACTCCCGCGGGCCCACCTTATGTATTTATTTTTATTTTTACTGTTCCAGGTTTGAAACCGTCCCCGTTGTTGAATTTCTATTCTTTTGAAAGCACTCACGGGGCGGCAAGGCCTAGCTCCCGGTGACTCCCATGGGCCTGCCAGCCCGCCTGATATATTTATTTTTATGTTTACTGTTCCAGGTTTGGGCTGGGGAAATGGCTCGGTAGAATAAGTGCTTGCCTGGCAAGCACAAGGGCCTGAGTTCGAAACCCTGGTTCCACCAAAAACACAAATTAGAGAATTTAAAATACATGGAAATTTAACAAGCTACATTATATTAGTATAGGCTAAAAAGGGCAGGGAATCAGAGGCTGAAGTAGAAAATAACTTCAGATGAAAGGAAAACAAGATCACACAGGTAATGGCACACAGCAAAAGCACTGATGCAGGAATTCACAGTGGTAATAACAACACCACTAATCACCTACTGGTCTTAAGACTCTGGTAGTATAAACATAAACACCCCAAAACCCACCTGAACCCAAAACAGAAGACAGAAATAAAAATTAAGCATCACATTTAAGAATTTGGTATACTGGCACATGCCTGAAATCTCAGCACACTGCCTGAGGCTGAGGCAGGAGGATCCTTGTGAGTTCAAGGATCTTGCACTTCATAGCAAGACCATGTCTTAAAAAAATAAATAAATAAAAAATAAAGTCAAATTTAATGTAACAGGGGGACTAAAATAGCAATGGAAACCAAAGTTCCAGGTTACAAAACCAACATCAGGAAAACTGGTACCCATTATGCAATATCCACAATGAACTACTTGAAAAATAAATCAGAAAAAAAAACAAACTTTCACTACAATAGTTTAAAAAACAAATAAAAATTAGAAAACCAACCTGAGGTAGAAGACCTCTACAATAAAAATAAGGAACACTGAAGAAATAAACTGAAAATGCTACAAGATGGAAATACTATGTCTGTATGCTGAAAGAATGTTGCCAAAATAACCATATTCTCAAAAGGAACTCATTATCAAAAGGGAGTCAGTTCCCATCAAAACTTGTACAACAATCTTCCCCAAACCACAAAAACAATCCTAACATTCATAAGGAAGCAAAAAAGACCCAAAGCAGCACCATAATGCTCAGAGTCTAAGTTATACTACAAAGCCATAGTAACAAAAACATGGTACACAGACGAATGGAACAGAAGCCCCAGAAGCCAGCCCACGGAACTGCAGCGCTCTGACTCTTGACAAGAAAGCCAAACATATACACTGTAGAAAAGACAGCCCCTACAGCAGGTTTTTGAAACTAGCAGTCAATTGGCAGGATTCTCACCCTGACTAACTATATATGCTGATACCTGTGCACTAGGCAACTGCACTGAAGACAGCAATGTGTAGTAGAAGGGCCACTCTTGGAATGCCTGTCATTCTGGTCTGTTAAATACGTACTTCTTGTCATAACATACCAATTACTGCCATACTGTTTTTCAAGCACATGTTTTTTTTACAAAAGGGGGGGGTAATAAATGAAAACAAGAGACAAAGAAAAAAGATGTCATAGGACTGTCCTGCTACAATGGTTAGATTTCTAAATTTCTGTGTAAAAATATGTAATTGTTTATTTCTATTTTTAAAATATTTTTTATTTTTCTTTTCTTCATATTCTGTAGGGACTTAACGTTTAATACATCAATACTTGATGGAAAATACTTGTTCCATGTTATATCTAAGATGTTTGATATTCAGACAGATAGTGAGGTTAAGCTCAACTGCCTATGTTGTAGGGTAATAATAATAAGCTTCTCTTCTGGAGGGTTAACAACTTAAGTTTGCAGACCAAAAATTAGATAAAAAGAAGGGCTTCAAGGATAGCCAACATTTTAACCCTAGCCTTTCAAGGTCAGTGAAGACTCAGGACATAGGAGAACCTGTACTGTAACATCATGTAACTCAGTTGTGGCCCAAATTTTCTGATCAAGGAGATTATGGGGCCACAGAGGAAAGTGATCTATGATGTAGAGTGTGCCTGAGGAGAGTCACATGGAGAGAAAACATTCTCTCAGGCTTTCACAGAGAGCAAACTGGTCAAGCAATGGCTGTGACTCATTCACATGGCTGATACTGACAAAGGATCTACAAACCGCAGTACACGGTTTCAGGGTAAATCCTGAGGGGATTTGACTGCCCTTGTCAGATACAAAAGTTACATTTCTTGTTACATAGCTCTTGCTTTATCTTGGTCTTAACCATCCAGCAGAAAAGTATAAAAATGAAGTATAAAAAGTAAAGCCATGTTAATCTGCTGAGCTATAAAAGGCTCAAGTCAACAATTTCTGACATTGCCAGTTCTACGGATAACCCACTACTATTACGGAATAATAGATTATACTGGAATATTTTGCTGAATTCATGCACCTACAATATTTAAATGACAATAGAATACCCATATCTGACAAAACTAAACAAGAAAAGGGGATACAAACATGAAGGACCACTTTGTATCTGTATATTCAAAATAGAATAGATATACAGCTACTTTCTCTTAATTCAGTGAATAGAAAGATTTGTTCTAATAGTGTTTGTGGACAGGATATCATGTCTGAATCTTCTACAATGAATAACCACTACGAAGACAACAATATGTAATGTATTAATTATTGAAACTGTCCTACTAACTGGTTTTGAAACTGTCTCGTTACTATTTGTTTCTCAATAAAATTATTTTTAAAAAAGACAGCCTCAAAAAACTTAAAATTAAAATAAATAAAATAAATAAATAAAAAGGGCCCAGGGAGATAGCTTAGTAGAATAAGCACTTGCCCGGCAAGCGCAGGGTCCTGAGTGCAATCCCCAATACCAGCAAAAAAAAGAAAAAGAAAGAAAGAAAGAAAGGAAAGGACAAGACAAGACAAGACAAGACAGCCTCTTCTTAATGCTTGTTTAGGGCCAGGAACTGGGAAATAAGGCTGAGCTGGGCATAACAGCTAACAGACACGGATTTCCTTTTAAGATAATGAAGACGTTCTAATATTTGACTGTGATAGTGAGTGCCAACTGTGTACAGTACACAGCAAGAGACACTGAAATGTGCAACTGGAGTGAACTGACGGGTATATGAATTAATAGAAGTCATAAAGGCAGAAATAAAGACATTTTCTGATGAATGAAAACTAAAGGTTTTTTGGAGCAAAAAACTTATGTCAACAACTTTAAGAGATCGGAGATTTTATTATCTGCCAAGCTAGGTTTTGATATTTTTTATAGCTTTTGGCAGAAGACAACAGACTCATCAGAGAAAAGCTTGCCTAGAGCTGTCAGTTATCGCCGCTGACCAGCACCAGGACCCGAGCACCAACCTGACGGGGACGCAAAGAGAGCCCAGGAGAAACTCCTGCGCTGGGCTGGATCACAGGAGAGGAACCAACCTGAGCTCAGGCAAGCAAGTCCTTCACTAAAAATGGGGAGTTAGCACGCCTGTATTACCGCCATCATATACAACGCGAGCAAAACCACCCCACAGTCTGAGAGGCTAGCTGTGTCTCGCTGTGTCTTCAAGGCTGTGTAACTCACCACTGCTACTGAGAGTACATAGTCCAATTCACAACAGAAGCAGTCTAGGTCTCTCCTGCAAAGACACACGAGTTCATGAGGTCCCTAGAGAACCATGCACCAACAACACCCTTGCTTTTACACTGTCTAGACGTATGTCAAATTTCCCTGAGTACTCATGCTGTTAAGCAGCTTTATTAACCTGACCAACCCAGGACAGATCTACAACCTGTCTCACATTTACTTAAAGGTACTAGCATAACGGGACTCCACACATCAGTAGGAGCCAATTGCAATACTAGCCTGAATCATGCTTGCCAACATTCTGGACCCAGCCAGCAAAACACACCCTTGTCACTGCATGGCACACTTTCAAGGGACAGGTGGCTTTGCCTGTAAGTGTCTGCACTGAATTTTCTCTTGGCTGGGCAATTACTGCAGGTCAACAGGGCGCACCAGCAACTGCAGGGACTCTGTTGGCCTGAAGGAGAAATCTGAAATATTTCTATCATCCACAGAGCGCTGGCCAGTGATGACAGAAATGGGGCTGGCACGGGGACCTTCCAGGGCCGAGGTATTTCCACGAACCCCAGAAGGTCCCACCCTGTCTGTGGCTCTCACACCTCTCACAACAGAGGAACTGCCCACAGGGTCACATGCAGAGCAGGTCTAGGATCCCTCCAGGTGCTGACCTCAGGGAGAGCCTCATTTTGGAGAGAGTACCACAGTTTTAGGAGGGCTCCCTTAAGTCTTTGGCTAGTGTCTCTTGAAACTCTCAAGGTGTTCGCGATTCCTGGGGTGTAAGCTGCTGTGCACGCGGCTGGACTTCACGCAGAAATGCAGCCCTGCTGACACGCAGTGGTCCTGGGGGGGAAGTACTGCAGCCCTGGGGCTCCCCAGCCCGCACGCAGGGCCCAGGCGGCAAGGTTCACGGCTCGCTCAGTCAGTCTCGTCGTAGTTCTGGACAGCCTGCCTGCTGGCTGGCCTGTTGTCTGTTGAACCAAGCAGGTGGCCTCATCCACCTCCAGGACACAAGCAACGGCCATGAGAGGAGTGAGGCAGACCTCAGAGGTGTTTCGTTCTGTGCACAGATGCAGGAGCGGATGCAGCTAACTTTCTCAGCATGGTCAGAGGATGCCCCGGGTCCTGGGCAGCCTGGGTGCTACCGGTCTCACCAGAGGTGACCTCCTTACTAGAAGATCCCCACAAGTTACCCTAACAACCTGCCCGCCAGAAACAAGGGCATCTATTCTCTGGTCAGGAGCTTCTCCAGTGGCACAGTGAAAGACAGCTAACCATCTAAAATGCATCATGGCACCTCCACTCCATACATGGACCTTGCCCCGCGAGTCACCAATTTCCACTGACAGTCTCCAACTGGGAACTCCAGGCTTGAGAGCCACATGACCTCTACGGGACAGACTCTGGCTCTTCATAGGAGACCAGCAGCAAGGCAATAGTCGGCTAATAATGGTTAGTTGCTCCTGAAAGGGGTGAAACTGCAGTCAGGCTGGCCAGAGTGCTGCCGGGCAGCTTCCACACAGCCGTTAGGTTGGGTGCCCCCCAGGGTGCTGAGCTGACCTCAGCCTACAGGGCGGGTGAAGGAGTATGTCCCAGCAAGGTGTGGGCTATGCCCATACTCTGCATCCTACGGGCAAAGCCTGCTTTTCCATGTTGAGGCCAAAGAGACAGCAGATATCGTGGAGCGCAAGGGAATGAGTGCCGTGCACCTGGTCACTTTCTGTGACAAATGGGCAGGACTTTTGAGAATGAGACTTCTGGTGTCCCTATCAAGAGGACATCATTTCTAGAACAACAACTTGGGTATTGGGGTCAGGGCACTGCTTGGGTAAATGCAGGTGAGCCCGGGTCCCTCTAGAAGTGTGACACTCCACACACAGCTCTTTCCCATTGAGAAGTCCTCCTGGACACTTATGAGACAGGATAGGGCAAGCATGTGACAGCATCCCAAGTTCACCCTGTGCCTCCCTCCACCAAGGACTTTTATGCCACCACTTGCACAAGAAGGGGACACTGGTAGCCTGGGTGGCTGTGCCCAAGACAGCCAAATGGAGCTCCCCAACTGAAGCTCCCTAGATTCCTGAGGGTGATGACAGGCTTAGTACCCTGGGGTCAGGGAGAACTCACCAGGCCCCTCAGCCTTCTTCACGACACAGGAGGGGCAGAGGCAAAGGTGAGAGTTCAGAGCACAGGGGAGGGCGTGGTGTCATCCAAGACACAGTGACCTTCAGTGAGTGGCACGGGGGCTGCCAGGTGAACCTCTTCACTCTGGCATCACATGAAGGATGCTGCTTCTTGGGTGGCAAGGTCATTACAGACACCATCTGCTCTGGTGCCAGGGACATCTTGCCTGCGCAGTCTTAGGCATGCTGGTTTCCAGTGGGACTCGGGGTCGGCCCGTTTTGGCTGATTCGGGTCTAATGCACTCAGCAGCTGCGCTGAAAGGCATCTGCCTTCGCAGTGGGCACTCACTGGCCACAGGCTTGGAAACGCGGCTTATGTTTCACTTCGTTTGCAGGGAAGGCCTGAGAGAATCTTCCGAGCCCTGGTGCGGACCGCACACACTTTACTTGTTTGAGTCGGGCCTCTCTTCCTCCTCCCAGGTCCCTGCACCAGTAAGGGGAATGCAAGCTGGGGAGGCAAGGTCCCCACCACTGTACTAGCAAAGGCCTCGTCTGTCACCCCGCCAGTGTGGGCCTGTGTCAGGACAGCCTCCCTGCTAGCAGCCAGCATCTGCCCAAGAACACGGAGCCTTACAGTCACAGTCATCTCTCCAAGGCCCGAGGCTGGCAGTGCTGAGGCACTGCGGGAGGCAGCCCAGCTTTTATGTCCTGCCTGAACCAGGCCCACCCCTCATGTCCCAAGACAGCTGGCCTCGGTCCTAATAACATGCCTGATTTCTGTCCTGCACTGTGAACTCCCTCCTTTAGCTGTGCAGAAAGGTTGGCACTGTCTGCTCACCAGATGGGTGAGTTCGCCCTCTGCCAGAGATGAGCTGGCCACACTAGGGCATTGTTGGGGGCAGCTGTGTTTAAAACCTTCCCAGCAGGGGGTCTGCAGTCCTCCCCCGTATTCCTCCCCTCCAGCAGACAGTGAACTGGAGGACCCCACCATCAGGCTGATAGTCTGGTAAACACAGCTACCAAGCCCACGGATTTTCCCAACATTTCAATGGCTAATCCATGAAGCCCCAGCCCACTTACTTAAGAAAACCAAGTCCTTGTCAGCTTCTGTCCTCATAACCCAAACTGCCGAGGTCTGTGGCTTCACCTTCCACGCAGGCCAACAAGTGCACCTGCTGTTCACAGTCGCTGGCAGAAGGCGCGGCTGGAACCAAAAATAAAAGGGAAGCAGAGCAGCTGCAGTACCCAGTACCAGCGTTTCTTCTCCAGTCTGCCGAGCCAGGGTCCTGTGGGCTCACATGGAGGGCGACGCCAGAACGTGCAGCCCACTGTTACGGGAGGCATCCCAAGTTCAGAAAGCCTGGTCTTTTAGGATGGATGGTAAGCATGGCTGCTGCAATTTCTGGCAGAAGACACTATTTCTGTCTTTTTTTTCTTTTAAACAAACATCCTTGAAAAGACAGTTCAGGAGAAAAGCAGCCTGTGCCCTGCCAGGGCGCAAATGTGTGCACATGCAAGAGACCTATAGATTTCTATTCTAGGAAATGCTGAAGGAAGTAGCTGGGTTGAAACAAAGTGGTATGTGGAGCTTTGGACAGTGTAGTGTTTAATACAAAATTTCAAGCAGAATACTGTGACGATTTTCATACTGTGTCAGTTTTTGTTACTGGAAGAAAATACTGAGAAAGTTCAACTTAAAGGAAAGACGTTTATTTTAGCTCAGTTTCAGAGGTTCCATCCAGGGTGGGTTGCTTCCACTCCTTTGGCCAGAGCCCAGGCCAGGAGTCAGGCTGCAGCGGAACACAGTGGCTTACCTCTGGGCAGCTGCAAGCTGCAAGGGGAAAGGCCAGAAGGAAAAGGCCAGGGCCCCAGCAAGCGCCCCGGTCAGGCCGCACCACCCACACCTTCAGCGGCCCTGCCTCCTGTTTCTGTCCCTTCCCAAATGCCATCACGGCTACCTTGTCTTTGTCACTCTGATAAAGCTGCAGCCTTTGTGATACATCACCCCCCGGGAGCCCAACATGCAACATACAACAGAGCAAATGAAAAGATGGGGGCTGAGGAGATGGCTCAGTAAAATAAGCACTTGTCTGGCAAGCGCAAGGGCCTGAGTTCAATCCCCGGTTCTGCCAAAAAACAAACAAAACAAAACAAAACAAAAAAAAGGAAAGATGGAATATACTGTTACATTTCTTGTGTATTTTTGTAATTTAATTCTTTAATTGGCACATATGGGTAGCACACAATGTTTACAACATTCCTTATGGCGAACTGGAACACGTACATAACAGCCCCCATTCTCTTTTTAGCCCCTCCCTCCCCACCGCCATCTCTTGAGGGCATCTGTCTGCAGCACATCACACTGACGCTGCTTGTGGGGAGCTGGTCCACACACACACACCCCATCTTAAGTCCCTTTTCCATCACTTCCTCTCCACCCCCTGTTCTTTGATCTCCTCTTCTCATTTGAGAAAGGTCTATCTCCCTGCTTCTTATTATCTGTTTTTATTTTGCTATTGTTTATAATGCAGGTTTCTCATAGAAGAGAAATCATCCCATTTTTAAACTTGTGTGTCTGCACTGGGTAATTCAGGAACATTCACTGTTTGCAGTCCTGGGGCACGGATCCTGGGCCCAGTGCAGGCCGAGGCTGCAGGGTGGGTGCCTTCCCCTGTCTTCACTGGGCAGAAGGCTCAAATGCTCTCACCAAGGCACTGAGCCCACATGGCGCCTCCCCAAGAGCTCTCCACCCCAACCCATAGCCCTGGGCATGAAGTACCAAATAGGCCGCTGGCACAGACACGATCATTAGCCCACAGGAGTCCAGCTCTGACCACCCCAAGTCCTACCCTTCCCATCTGTAAAACATGGCCATCCTATCGCATCAACTCCCACTGCCTAAGTCAGAACTTTAGAATTCCATGAGAAACAAAAAAGTAGACCAGAAAAAGGCTGAACATACAGTCTTCAAAAGAAGACACACGAATGGCCAGTCAGCACCCTGAAGAGTGACATTCGCTCTGTCAATTAAAAGAAAATTCAGTGATAAACATCAACTATAAGTGCACCTCGCGAGGCAGTGAGATCCTCCTGCACAGCGGGGACAGCGGGTGGGGACGTGTGGTGCTGAGCTCCAGGGGCACAAGCAGCCTGCTGGCAGGTCTGTAAGAGGCTGCTCCACTCTGGGAAAAGGTCTGACTGCATTTTACGAGATGAAACCACTCCCACCCCCGGTATGATCCAGCAACTCCACTTACTCAAAGGAATGAAAACACTTTACAAACACACATTCACCCGACCTCCATATACAGGGCTTTCAAAACTGAAATATCCGGTCTCCAACAACAGGTGCCTAGATAGACTAAGGCACACACTGCCTGCTTCCACTGAAAGAAACAATTTTGAATAAGCAAGCAAGTAAACAGACAGTCGAGATTTAAAGTAAAGTAAGCAACAGATGAACAATGTGTGTAAAGATGTGACTGAGGGAAGCCAGGTGAACTTTCTGGAATGACTAACAGCACTGAACTCAGCCTTGAGCCTGCCAGGCAGGAGCTATGCCGCTGGGCTACATCCTGGCCCATGCTTTCTAACTTTATAAGCTTCTGGGTCACAAAGGTCAATACATCTGTCAAGTTCAGCAACTGATGATAGTGTTTTAAAGATCTGTACATTTCACTGTTAGGCAATTTTACATTAAAAGGAAAAACTAAGTAACTGTGCAATCCTAGCTAATGATGCTCATGCTGACAAAACTTTAGGGGTAAGTGTGTCAATCTCTTCACATACTTAAATGCGTCAACATGATGGACGGTGGTCAGACAGTGGGCAGTTGGAGAACTAAGAGCCCAGGATGCTCACTCGCTACAGGACTCAGCCCGGCTGCACACTTCAAAGTTTTTGCAATTAAAATAAATGTTGGGCCGGGGAGATAGCTCAGTAGAATAAGCTCTTGTCTGGTTAAGCGCAGGGTACTGAGTTCAATCCTCAGTACCACCAAAAAAAAAAAAAAAAAAAAAAAAGGGGGGGGGGAAAAAAAAAAAAATCAACATTTATTCTTATTTTTTAAACTCAGAAAACAACAAAAGAATTTATAAACAACCAGTCTAAAAAAAGTGAGTTTTGTAGTCACAGAATGTCAAAGATTTTTTAAAAAATCAAATGCATTTTATACAGTAGTAGAAAATAATTAAGAAAATGAAATTAAAATTTTTCATTTATAACATTTTCACCAAATAAAATATCAGAAATAAATCTAAAACCAACCATAATGTTTACACAATGATAGAGTATGGCTCACAGAAATTAAAGCACATCTAAACTGAGAAACATACTATGTTTATAAATTGGCAGATGCTATAATTTAGTTGCCCATTTTGTCCAAATTGATACACTGACACACACAATCCCACCCACAAATGCCCAAAGACTTTTTCACAGAATTTAACAAATCAACCTACAATTTAGAGAGCAAAGTAGAGCCTACAAGGCCAAAATGATCCTAAAAGATTAAAGTTCTTCAGATCTTCCTATGCTGAGATGCAAGGCTTAGAATACTGTCGGCCATTGAAAAGGCAACAGGAAATACTGCTGAGGATGCGAGGATGTGACGCTGCCAGACCACCGCACGCGCTTGTCAGGGAAACCGAAGGAGGGCTGGGAAACACCCGCAAGTCTACGTGAGGAGTTTACCCAGAAGAGCACATTCCCGGAAGACCCAGCTGAGAAGGTTCATGAGCCAGAAACGATGCCAGGTGGCCTCCGAAAGCAAAGCCCGTGAGCACACACGGGTGAGTCACACAACACGCTGGGGCTCGGCGCCCTACCAGCAGTTGCTCCAGCCTGGTGGAAGGAAGTGAGGGCCCCGGGGGATCTGGGATCCCAGTCCCTTCCTGTCTTTGTTTCCTGGCTGCCACGAGGTGAGCAAAGAGTCACACAGCACGGGCTAAAACCTCTGTAACTGTGAGCCAAAATGCGTGTCTCCGCCTACTATGTCAATTTAGCTCAGGTATCTGTTACAGTAAGGTAAGCCACCTACACCCAAAGGGACGCTGCTCAATGGAAAGGGACCACTCCGGGTTCATGCAGCAGCATGCGTGCGTCAAACGCTCACTGGCTCAGCAAGCGAAACAAGACACCGAGGCCAACACTGCCTCACTGCCAGTGTGTGAAGTCTGGGAACGAGCAGAACCACACACGTGTGGCGAGGGGAGCGGAGGGCCAGCTGTCCACAGCAGGGTGTGGGGAGGCAGGAAGGGCAGAAGAAAACTTTCGGGGGCTGTGAAAATGTTCCTCGTCTCTGTCAGATGGCAGTGACACTGTATGCACCCACCCATGTGCCTAGCATTCACCTGAGATCCACAAATCACTCTGGGTCCACCTCACCTCACAGACCCCCCCAGCCAGGCCTTGATCTGGAAGCAGCGTTAGTGGGACAGATGCTTCTGGCCCATGGCATCCGTAACCACTGCTGGGCTGCAAAGACCCCAGCTCTGCTGGCACGAGCTGGCACAGAAACGGCCCGTGTGCACACGCACAAGCTGTAAGAAGCTCTGTCACTGTGTGAAAAGCTCGTGCACAGCCATGGCCAATGCTATGAACAGAGTGCGGGTCAAACGCTGAATATACAATTCATACAAGAAAATAAACCATTACCAAACACACGAGTAACAGGCTCACCCAAGCGAGACACATTCTGTCCTGAGGCTTAGCAGGGTGTAAAGAAACTGTACTCTTGACTGCCAGGAGACAAGAGCTGCAGAATTTAATGGAGGGCAACCTGAGAGTGAGACCCAAAAGACTTGGAAACACTGTTATCTAGCATATGTGAATACAGCTCAACAGTAACACCAAGGAAACAACTGAGTATGTGCTCAAAAAACGAGTGTGTGTGCACACAGCCACAGATGGGTGGGACGGCAGAGGAAGGAGCAACAGAGGAGAAGAGGCAAAATACAGACATGACTGTGTTTCCTACAGAAAGCTCCTACTCGACTGCACCATCCCAGGCCCTTGGAGCCTTGCTCACAATACATGAAGCTGGGGGTGTAATGTGTTTCATTTCTGAATTTCTTTAGTAGTGACAAAATACCCACCAATTTGTTTTTAAAACAGCTTGGTAGAATTTAGGTTATGGGGTTTTCGACAGTCATGTTTTCTAGTATGTTAGCATAAGTTAACTTGGAGAACAAAACTGTTAACACAGCTGATTAGCACATGTGAATTTCCATCCACCCGATGAAAAGCACACAAGCAGAGGGATCACCATCACCCCTCGGTCTCCCATCGCATGTGGACACAGGACACCAGTATGTGAATAAAGCACCTCTTGGCACATGCACGTGAAGGAACAGGTGCCCTCCACCCCCAACAGGAACCCAAGAACCCCACAGGCAGAAAAGTCAGACAGCTCTCTTTTGCTAAAAGGTGTTAACACCCATCACTGTATTCACCCCTTTTTTCCGGATAGGGTTCACCCAAATAAAAAAGGATTAGAATTTTTAAAAGGATAAGTCACTGAGAGAGATTACCAGTAAGTCGCTTCTAGTGTTATATTCTGAATAAGTGTAGACTGGTATCTGGCACAAATAATATCACTTGCTTCTTGTATACTTGACAAACCCCAACTTGAATCAGTGTGCATGTGTGTACTGTACAAACAGCGTGGATCAGCATGTCTCCCAGACAGCTGCTACCCCTGAAAAACAACGATACAACTTATTCCATAACAACTTTCTTAGTCTTCAGATTATCTAAAAACAGAATGAAGCATTTGTTATTTCTTACTAGCAACACAAACCAGAAATACTAAATAGAACGCCTGAAGAAGTCTTACAGAAATTCCTGTTTGGAATCTGAATGCGGCCACTGTGCTTTGCAGTCTGCCTTTATTAAAAGGATGAAGACAAAGATGAAGCTGTCAAGGGACAAAAATAAGCTGGCATTTTTAGGGCTGAGAATTTTCTATCTAGTTCTATTTTCATAATATAGCACAGTAAGAAACTACTGTGCAGTAGGCAAGCCTCCATATATCTTTTTTTTTTTTTTAAATGTATCTAGTACAGGGTGTACAGGGTCTCACTACACAGATCGGACTCACAGTGATTCTCCCGTTTTCAGCCTCCCAAGTGCTGGGATCACAGGTGCGCGATCCACGGATGGGGAATGAATCCTGCTCACTGTGCTTTGCCTAAGCAGGTGCTTTAGTCCACTGAGCTATATGGCTGGCCTCCATACATCTTAAAGTTTAAAACCCTTGCAGAAGTATTCACCCCAGACTGAAAGTCTAAGATACCCTGAAATTAAATTGAGCACAGAACAAATCAGGTGTGTGGTAAGTTCTTGCTGCATGTCATTCTCCTAAATTCTAAGATGGTTCACAGAGTGAGCAGCTTTGTGTGGAGAAACCATGAAGCCTCTGCCAGGAGGAAGGAGCACCTTGGCAGGGCAGGAAGCGCACGCCACGCCCCTGTGTAACATGACAAGGCTGCTCGGGAGCTCACAAGGGTGCGCCTGCACACAGGCACTCGGACCAGGACAAACTAGGACTGAGGAACCAGAACACAGCTGCTTTGCCACGAATGAAAACTCCTGCACAGGGATCTCAGATGATGTCATGGAGGCTGTGCTATTTTCCAACATTACAAGGGAGGCCCTAACAAAGTGCCATGACAAATGAAGAGTGCTCGGGGGACAGTGCAGAAGCCCATGGGAATTTGCTTTCTTCAGCAGTGCCCTGAAAATCAGCAGTGGATGTGAGCTAGACCAGGGGTGCAGAGCGGACTGTGTGAGAACGTGCCCCGGCACATGTCCTCCAATGTCTAAGGGCAACTGTTTAGCATGGACAGGACAACTCCAAAAACCATTTCCACACAAAACCACGACAGACTAGAGGATCATGGAGGGGGTAGTCAGTATCTGTGGACTCCAAGTCTGACTATCACACGCGGAGATCTGCCAGGTGCGAGGGCCCAAAATCCAGCTGGAGCCCCCACAACCAGATGGATTTGCCAACCTTCATGAATCCTTCATTCCCCCCAATCTTTACTGAGATCCCACAACACACAAGCCTCTTGTTTTTGCTCAGGGTGTAACAAAACAAAAACAATGTACCTCCCCATTATTCCTAATTAAAATGAGAGCAGTAAGATTCTTCTAAATGTAATACATCAAATGTAGTACATGAAATGTTAAAAGAGGAAACACAGAAAGAGCACAGGAAATGGCAGAGAGGTTACGCAGGAGGCAGTGAGTAACATGGAAACCAGAAGAGAACATCGGAAGAGATCGAACAGGCAACCAAGACTGTTGTGCTGTGACTTCTCAGCCTCCGTAATCACAGGAACCTAACCCCCACTGAATCACCTCTTGTCCATCAGTCCATCCGTCCTTCCCTCCCTCCTTCCTCTATTGGTTCTTTCTGGAGAACAGTGCTGACAGGATTTCTTGATTTCTCATGCAAGACATGAGAGACCTGGAATAAAGACTCAGAGACGTCTGCTATTCCACCTGAACGAATGTGAAGATGGTGCTGACGTTTGCTGGGATGTCATCAGATGCAAGAGTTCAGTTTTAAGAATGTTAAGAGGAGATGCAAAGTAGGCCAACGGACTCCCAGAAACAGATTTGGTCTGAGATGGGAGAAATCTATGAAACCTAACGAAGTTACCTAAAACAAGCCCTTCAGGCTTCTGGTAGCTAATGAAGGCAAAGGACAGACTGAAGAGCACCCGTGTGCACCAGCAGCTCCACTGCAGGCGAGGACAGCAGACATCAGCAGCGAGTGACTGAGAACAGGAGGAAATTCAAAGGGAGACCCTGAAGGAGGCAGCCACGGAGGCACTTGATGAACAGTGCACAAGCCCCAGGGCCTCGGTGTGTGGAATGACACTTGAGGAGCCCAGCAGAGTAAAACCGGGGGCTGTCCTCGCGGCTGCCAGAACATCAGGCACAGTTCTAGCCCACCAAGTCCACGGTGGGGCAGACACCTGTGGGTCTGAGGTTGTGTGCACAAAACCTGTGACCAAAAAACATGACACAGGTGCAAAAGGGACCCCTCTAAAGTCAAGCTCAAGGAGCCTGGGCCTAGCTCAGTCCTTTAAGTGGCTGCTTCCACAAAGCTGTCAGCCTCAGGTGGCTGGAGTTCAAACCTCACAACTCTCCCGCTGGCCAACGTGCCCTGAAGGCAGGCAAGGACAAAAAAAAAAAGAAATCTTTATTCCATTTAGACCGCCGCCATCATGGGTCGCATGCATGCTCCCGGGAAGGGCCTGTCCCAGTCTGCTCTGCCGTATCGCCGCAGTGTCCCCACATGGCTGAAGCTGACGTCTGACGACGTGAAGGAGCAGATTTACAAACTGGCCAAGAAGGGCCTGACTCCCTCGCAAATCGGTGTGATCCTGAGAGACTCTCACGGTGTTGCCCAAGTCCGTTTTGTGACGGGTAATAAAATCTTGAGAATCCTTAAGTCTAAAGGACTTGCTCCAGATCTCCCTGAGGACCTCTACCACTTAATTAAGAAAGCAGCTGCAGTTCAGAAGCATCTGGAGAGGAACAGGAAGGATAAGGATGCCAAGTTCCGCCTGATCCTTATTGAGAGCCGGATTCATCGATTGGCTAGATACTATAAGACCAAGCGGGTCCTCCCTCCCAACTGGAAATATGAGTCATCCACAGCCTCTGCCCTGGTGGCATAAATTTAGGTACTTGAGCAATAAAATCATGATTTAACTAAAAAAAAAAAATAAAAAAAAAATAAAGTCAAGCTCAGAACTGGGATGTGGTGGGAAGCTGAGCAGGGAAATCAGTGGCATATAATGTAGGGGCGACAAGATTCCCTGGGCTACTTCTAGGCAAATAACTTAAAACACACCCCAAAAAATGATCATGAGGAAAAGTTGAAATCCTGAAACATACATGGTGGTTAACTGATTTAACTGACAACTTGAGTGTGGAATGCTAAGCTGAACTGAGTCAGAGAGGTTCTGGTGTGGAAGACCACTTTTCTTGTAGTGCTGGGGATTAAACCCAGCAAGGAAAGGCAAGAACTCTACCACTGAGCCACACACACCTCCAACCCAAGACCCAGCTGAAGAGGACTTGCAGGAATGGTGTGAAAGGAGAATGGAGGGAGGTAAGGATCTGGGCCGATCTTCCTCGGAGGAGCTCCAGTCCTGGCCCCCACCTAGCACGTCGCCTGCTGCTTGCCCATGCAACTCTCAGCCTCTAGCACAGACCCTGTGACCTCCTGGGGCAGACCTTTCCACGTGGATCCTTCTGCTGACAATGGATTCTGACAGGACACCGCCGTGGGCAGTGGCTGCAGGCCTTTCGCGTGATCCTTCCAAATCTGTGGTGCCAGGACAGTCTTTCGCACTGCTCCCCACTTGACTCTGTGGGAGGCCGTCACAGGCCAATCTTGTAAATCTCTGTGTCCTGCACTAAATCCCAGTCAGAGCACATGCAGTGTTTTGAGGAGCCTGCTCCAGCTCTGCAAGCTCTCATAAGCACTAACACAACACACATATAAACAAAACAATAAAACCAGACAAAGCATGCGTGAGCCATCTTCAAATAAAATTGCTCAGTGTAAACTGTCTCTAAGTTTGCCCTGAACTTAGGTTTACCAGAAAAAATTCAAACCAATAATAATAAATACATTCAAAAGATTAAATAAAAATCTTTTTAAAAACTAAAGAAAAGCATGATGATAACTAAAACAGAAAAGAGCAATAACGAAACTAACAAAAAATTCTGGAGTAATTAATGGGAAAGGAGGCCTGTGGCTGAAAAGACAGAACAGAGGAAGCAACTCCAGTCAAACCACGCCAGTGTGCAGTGAGGGGCGCCAGCGCTGGGTGGGGGGGCGCCAGCGCTCAGTGAGGGGCCAGCAGCACCAGCCGCCGGCTCCGCCCAACACCTCAGGTGCTCTAAATATAACTTTCTTCCAAACAAACTGTAAGATTACCTCGTGTGTGGAGTCAAAGGGAAGTGTGGGGCAAGGCGGACAGGAAAAACAAAAGCCCCTCACTGTGGGTCTCTTACAGAAATTGTTCTGAATCTAAATTTGGGGTGTAGTGGAGCATCATTACAGCAGCAGTCTTCCCACCCGCGGGCAGGGGCACTTCTCCACCTGCTTGGTTCACTTCAATGTCCTTCAATAATTAATTCTTGCTGGGGAGCTAGCTCAGAAGAATAAGCGCTGGCCTGGCAAGTACGAGGGCCAGAGCTCAATCCTTGGTTCCGCAAAATAATAACAATAATAATAATGATTATTATTATTAACTAATTCTTTTCAAGAAGACTGCATGTTTTGTGTGACTCATAGATACGTAGTTTTAATTTTGTGGCTACTGTAATCTTTCTTAGATATTTAAACTAAGACGCTCTGAGAAACAACTGCATTAAGTGTTTACTTTGTGTCCATCTCTTATTAACAATCATCCTATCTGCATGGAAGGACAGCTTTCCTTCTGGGCATCCTTTAGGAAAATATTAAATATTTAGATATTTAACATAAGTTAGGGGGATATCTTTTTCAGATAGTTTCTAATTTTCTAAGTGTGTCTAAGTGTTGTAAATTTTAACAAAGCCTTCAATCCACTGAAATGTTACAACATAGATTGCATTAATTTTCTTGCATTATTTTGGTCATGATCCTTTTTTTTAAATACACTGAATACTTGTCCACTTTTTATTCAGACAAATTTATGTTTATATTCTTAAGTATGGTAACGCCTACATGCACTCATGTACCAAAGTTTGAGATCTTCATGTTTCTGGTCATGTGTACAGTTCCTCCATAAGTGAGCTGTAAGGAACATTGTTTTGTGGGCATTACACATTCACTGTTCATGATGGGTTTCAAGTTTATACAGCTCATGGAAAAAAATGGTTTTCTTCTCCACCAAAAGACAGTTGTGAGGCTATAATTTCACCAGGTAGAGGGGGCATCCTCCTCAGAGTTAAAGCCTTCGTGATAGGCTTAGACCACAATCAGCAAAAACTCGTCCCTCCCGCAGACAAAGAACAAAGACCCCTACAGCAGACAGCAACACTCGCACACTTCTTTGGGAGCTCAAACGTTCTGTCTCAGGAGATCAGCAAATTACACGGAAGGAGGACTTCAACTTTTTATCCTAGAACATTGTGTTTGTTTACAGGAACTGACAAAACAACAAAACAAGGTACTGCACAGGACTCAGGGAAAGGCTCTCCATACAAGAATGCTGTTTTTTGTTGCTGGTTCCTGGAGAGAGGGGACGGGAGGAGGAAAGGGAGGCCATTCTGACCTAAGAGGGGGACTGCTGAGGTTTAATAGACACTGCTGCACATGGGGTTTCGAGGACATGGTTGTGGTCTCTATCACCTGAAGACCAGACTCAAGTCTCCTGGAGCCGAGGAACTGCAAGGTTTATCGAGGGGACCTCTGAAACGACACGGGGATAAGTAAGAGGGAAGACGTCCGCTGCACCAGGCCCTGTTAAAGGCAGATCTGCAAAAGCAGAGGCCAGGAGGCTGAGCTTGCAGGGCATTTTCCAGGGGTCACCAAGAAGCAGAGCCTTTCTAAGTATTGTCTCTGAAGAGCAACTCCACCAAATTAAAATACCTGCACATAATTGCAAAATACAGCAACAGCTTTACTAATGAGAATATGTCCTAAGTCACCACGTCCTGGGGCTTGTCTCCTGCATGCTGGGGATGCAGCCCAGGGCCTTGTGAGTGCTGGGCAAGTGTACCACGGAGCTGCACCTCCAGATCTTTTTATTATTCTTATTTTGAGATAAGGTCACTAAGTTGTTCAGCATTTGCCTTGGACTTGCAATCCTCCTGCCTCAGTTTCCCGGGCAGCTGGGATTACAAGCATGTCACCATGCGGGGCCACATTATGCATCTTGAGGGGTGAATTTCCATTTCTCTCCTGCAAGCCTCTTCTTCCCTCTCCTCCCTGTAAAAAAAAAAGTAGCCACGAAAAAAGTAGTCACAATTTAGTGGCCCTCCTGTCCCTGCTGGAAATCAGATACAGAGAAAAGGAGCACTACTAAACATTCAGATGGCTGCAGCAAGCTACCTAGGGACAGGACAGACAGCTGACACATAAGTCCCCAGCAAGTCCTGGGCTGGCTCTGCAGCAATTTCAGCCACAGCCAATCCCACCTACACCCTCAGGTGAGCAGCCTAGAGCAGGATCTGGCTCCACTGTACTGCGAAACGTAGACGCACTGTAAGGAGCATGTGCGTGCCGCCCTAACAGCTTCCTGAGCACTAGGCTCTTCACTGACATTTGCATGTTTCACTTGCTCTATGTTTTTAAGTCCTCCATGGCAGGGAAATAAATAATGGCTGCTAATGAATCACCATCACCGTCTATGCTATTCTGGCTGCTGGAAGGAGCCTCAACTGGCAGCGTGTGCTAACGCTTGTGTGCCCCACCACCTGGGACACGTCCTACACAGCAGTTGTTGGGTGGCTGGCAAGACGCAGGGCAGCAATTGCATATGTTACACACATGTAAAGAAACACTGAACTCATACTGTGGGAGAAAATTCAGCAAGTATAAACTCATTCTTGTGATCTTTACATACTGTGAACTGTCTGTAAAACTCTCTCCAGCACTCAAGCCCTGGGAGTGCCGTCCCCACGGCTGGCCACCAGCAGCAGCTCAAGGCGCAGGGGATGCAGGAGGTGGCACCTGCACACAGAGAACGCCTGACTCACCTAATAATACCTAACTTGAACTTCTTAAAGTGCTCTGTAAAACAAAAGGGCATTTAAAGCATGAAATTATAGAACTGGGCAGAATCCATACATGCAAATGTGTAAAATTAGCACCAGTCAAAATGACATAGTGACAAATCACAGGAAAACTGATTTTCTGTGTAACAGTCACAGGAAGGTGGCTGTCTTACATTCAGCTCCCTGAATGCGTTTGGTGAAACCTGGAGACCAGCACAGGGTCCACCAGGGGGTGGCAGGACTGAGAGCTGTAAAGCGGAGGGTGAGTTGACTCCGGCTGAGGAGGGCAAATCCAGTGTCCTGCAAAAGCAACACAGGCAGCCAGCCAGGGCTAGCCTGTGACCCACAGGGCGTGGCACAAGTCATCCACAGCAAGCAGTTCCGGGTGTGGACACGCCTCTCAGGCTGGGGCTCCTCCTTGAAGAACAACTTCCCTGTCTGCTGCTATAATCCAAGGATAGGTGTGTTCTGTACAGCACACCTATTAGGTGACTCACTGGAACATCACTGAATAGAAATCATTTGGGAGAGCTTAGTAAGAGAATTGCCAGGCGCCAAGCAGAAAACCTTACCGTTAACACTTAACAATGAATCAATGAATCAGTAACATGTGAGCGCCTGACTGACTCCAGCGCTGCTCCGGAAGTCCTCTATCAGCCCCCAACAGGCACAGAAGGAGCAAAGGAAACAGTAGGCACCTGACAATATTTTTCTGTTTAAGATTTATGTATTTATTTGGTACAGGGTCTCACTACACAGCTTGCTCTGCAGATCTAGTGAACCTCCAGTCTCAGCCTCCCCAGCACGGGGATTACAGGTGTGCGCTACCACACCTGGTGTCAGGGGCTGGCACAGCACGGGGTCAGCATGGCATGCAGTACCAGGATCGAACCCAGGTCCTTGTTCTCGCCAGACAAGTGCTGACAACATTTAACACAGGTAATTAACATGTACAAGTGCTAATTTGGCATCCAGTGCTTCGAGCTCTTGATATGTATTAACTCACTGAATTCTTGCAAAACCCTCAGAGCTAAATTGCATCCGTGCCCCTCTTCTCCCACGGAGGACCTGAGGCAGGAGGTTAGGTGACTTCATCAAGGCAGTGGTGCCAAAGAGCCAGGACGCAGCCCAG
Source organism: Octodon degus (assembly GCF_000260255.1). Lineage (NCBI taxonomy): Eukaryota > Metazoa > Chordata > Mammalia > Rodentia > Octodontidae > Octodon > Octodon degus. The sequence goes on from NW_004524599.1 coordinate 13,958,065, forward strand.
GGGTGAGATTCCAGCCTCCCCTCTCCAGCTTCCTGCGGGTGTCTCTAAGGCGCAGCTACACAAGGATGTGAAAGAGATTTCTAATAATCTTGATTAAAAAAACAAAAGCAGAAGGCAGGCCACAGAGAAGGGTGCAAGGGGTGGATGATTCGCACCAAGGAGGGCAGGGACTCAGGCTCCTGGCCTCCAGCTCAGGCCTGCCATGCTGCGGGCTGCGCTCTTGCATCGGGGAGCATCGTCCCTTACCGGAAATGCCTGGGGCCGGGAAAGGGTCTGTGTTTCTGAATTCCCTGGACTTTGGAATACACGCATGCCCTTAAACAGGTGAGCAGCCCCAATATGAAAGCCTGAACCTTGAAATCCTTCAAACTCCAAAATCTTGTGAACATCATGCCAAGGCTCCAGGAGGTTCGAATTCTTCAGCAGCTCAGGCTTGGGATTAGGAAAGCTCAGTTCATCCCGTCTCAGTGGGTGCCTGTGAAAATAGCCACTGTGCTTGGTAAAACACACTGGGGAGGTGCTGACATCTGCTAGGGCTGCCCGCCAGCAGCACTGCCTCCCAGTAAGGAGATGGCCTGAGAGAGCAAGGAGAAAGCTGGCTTCCCACTGGTGGCCACCTGAGCTTCCACGCTCTTGGCATAATTTACCGTTTCTTTCTTTTGTGCGTGTGTGTGTTGTGTGTTTTTTTTAAAATATACAAATCAATTTTTTTGTGAGGGAGAGTGGGATAAATCTCACCTGGATAAGAAGCATACTTTGAAATAATAGGGAATGAAAGAAAAAGAACCAAGAGGCTCCTCCCTGAGATAAGCACAACCTGAAGGGCAAGGAAACTGAAGGAAGCAGAGAAGCCGGCCGAGTGCGGTGGATCTGGAATGCGAAGAGCTGACTTTTAAGGTGGAAAATCATCTTCAAACTGAATGGATAAAATCAGACGTGGCAAAATCTGCCTTTCTAAATCTCGAACTTCAGCAGGGAAACAGCCCTGCAACGCTGGCTTTACTTCTTCAGGAACTGTTCAAGGGGAAGCAGGGGACACCAGGTAAACCACCTGTCGAGTCAGATGAAGGGACCAGGACTTTAATTGGACAGGACTTTCTGAGAAGCAAATGACAAGGAAGAAAAGTCTTGAGTCCAATAACAGAGTTTGTGGAAAGATCAAGGGATCAACAAATCACTGAAACTGTAAGCCTGAGCTACCCTGGGGCTTACTCACCATAACGGAAGCATTTGCATGAATCAAAGGGTGACACGGTTTGAGGCAACCTGCCCAGCGCTGAGGTGCTGATGGGCCTCAAAGGCCAGGAAAGCCAGAGAGATCTCAGGCATGGTGGGGTGAGAACTGGTGGGACAGGAGGAGGTTGTGCAAGGATCCACCACCCTGCTCTTCCACGATTTTTGGCCCACATGGGGAGGCCTCCACTACAGCAGTGTTCACGATAGCCTTACAAGCAAAGATTTAATCTGGTGTGTGTAAAAACAAAAAATGTTCCTGCAAATCTGAACAGCTCAGGTACTTTCGGGAAGGGTCTCTGCATAGATTTGTCTCCTGGGAATTTTGGAATGTTCGGTGGTGATGGCCGCATACCCCTGTGAAAGCGCTCCACGCCAGGCACTGTACGGCAAAGGATGGTAACACAGCAAGGTTGTGATGGGTGTACTTGACCACGACTTAAAAACTGCTGCCCTCTAACTGGTAAAGGCCACAAACTACTGCTGAGCACTGTCTGAGCCTGCCCCCTCAGCAGACCTCCCCTGGCTAGCTGAGAAAGTTTCTGAGGACTGATCCCCCGTGAATGACAACACAGCATGCTATGCACAGAGCCCAGCTAGTGGAGCTTCGCTTCCAAACTGAGGAACTGAGTGAAAACCATCCATGAAGGCTCCTAGTATCATCTTGCTTTTCTTTAATCAGATACAAAGAGCACCTCACCCATGTGTGGAGACACAACTGTAATCCCAGTACTCTGGGAGGCTGAGGCAGGAGGACTCCAGATTCAAGCTCAGGTTGGGCAATTTGCCAAGGTCGTGCCTCAAAACAAAAAACAAAGTGGGCTGGTCTACTGCTCAGAGAGAAGGCCCTGGGTTCAGGCCGGAGTAACCCCCAAAAAGAGCATCTCTGATTCCACCCCGCCCCAAACTGGACTCTTGATGCCCACCCCCCTCCCCCACCTACTGGATCTCACTGTGCCCAGTGACATCATCCTTGGAGCTCTCCTCTCACTGCTCAGATGTGGTTCTTCCTGCTACCCCTGCTGTCACCAGGCAGAGCAGGCCTCCAAGCCTCGCTGGCCACACTGCTGCACTGTATCAGAGCTATGCTCCCCAGCAGGCTCCTGTGAAGATGCATGTCAGGTTACACCGTAGCTCAGACACCTGCTAGACGCCCCTCTTTCCCAAGGCCTGGCCAGCCCCGTCCCAGGCTGCCCTCTTGCCCCAGCCCTCGCCTCCTGTGCAGACACCATCGGGCTCTCTCCCCTCCGCACCTGCACACACCCATAGCTTGGCCTGGGAAGCCCTTCCCCGTCTGCACGCCAGCTCCTCACTTCTGCAGGCCTTCACTTGAAAGTCAACTTCTCCACGAGGCTAACACCCCAGCCACTCTGTCTGAAATTTCAAACACTTCATATCCCTTCTCCATTTTATTTTCTCCTTAGCATTGACATAAATCAACATTCACGTCTGTCGCCTCGTGTGCACCTTCTGCTCCCTGTGTCCGGCCCCACGCTCCTCCCCGAGGCTCCTCACACACCTGGGCTGTGATCGCGGAGGAGGCAGCAGTGCGGTGCGAGCCCGCCTACTGCTCTTTATGAACAGCGCAGGCCACAACTCAGTATGTTAATGCAACAGAAATGAACTGCAGTTCCTTTCTGACACCCAGGAGGTGACACGTGGCCAAGGCTAGACGCGAGCCTATCCTCAGCAGCAGACCCTGAGCAGAAGAACCCTGTCCAAACACGAGAGCTTCCAGCACCAATCTGACCTGGCCCCTCTGCATACTGAGAGGCACACTGGCCCACCTGCGGTGCCCAGTGAGCGGGTCACTCTGTGAAGTCACTGTGATGCACGGTCAGTGCTCTGCACAACTCATTTTATGCACGCATCAGTGTGAGCAGTTCCCTGTAGCGCATGCATATGTATTTCTACTTGCATTTGAAATTCAACTTTGGGAGTCAACTTTCAGGAGGGCATTATTTTCCTGACTCTTGACCCGAGGAATCCAGGGGTGCCCATGTGGCTTTCTGGGCTTGGAGTCCATGGCTTCTGAGATCCTGAAGGAACCTTGGCTTAAACGGGTTACAGGCTGCCAGGGAGAGAGTCAATTCTCTACTTCAAGAGCTCAGACGCCGGGCTCCAGTGGTTCTCTCTCTTAAAGATCACTTATGGGTCTACGAATTTGTGTCAGCCATCTTTCCATCTATATGGTATATCTGAAATCTTACTCTCACTCTTTTTGAAATAATTCTTTTCTTTCATTTCATCTCAAAAGAACCTTGTGGGGTTGGGGAGATAGCTCAGCAGAGTAAGCGCTTGCCTGGCAAGTGCAAGATCCTGAGTACTGCAAAAAAACAAAAAAAACCCAAAAACACAACTTGCATAGACACAGACCAGGTCTAGCCCCAACTCTGCATGTGTGCACAGGACAGCACTCCTGCGGACACGAGTTCAAGATGAGTGTACTGCAGAGGACTCTGCAGAGACACTGTAAACACACGCTCCCAGGAGAAGCCCATCTGTGCTGCCTTTGGAAAAACAAAACGTTAAAAGTAGGAGGATCCCAGAAGTTGAAACAGCGTGCTAAGGCACTGGGCCAGCACGAGCTGTTCGGGTCCACAGGCACGGTGGGAAGGGCCCGAGGCCGGCGTGCCACAGCAGGGCAGCCCAGGCCACATGTGGAAGTGGTCAATGCCTTCAAATGAAGAGAAGAATGAACAAAGAGGAAAGCCCTCCGCTCTGGAGCAAGGCGGTGGCCCAAGCAATCCTCTAGACAGGGAACCAGCAAGATGGACTCTGGGCACTATCCTTGGTACTAAAAGCTGGAGGTGGCCCCAGGGACCCGAGGGTCGGCAGGACTTGACGGCTTTGGAGTCTGGGAGCCCAGACTCAGAGAGGGCTCTGGTTTTACCAGCTGAGCGCTGGGAAAGCCACACATCTTTCTTAACTCCTTCAAGCTTTGGCGTTTTTACTTTATGAGGGAAAGGAGACTATCACCCCTCTAAGGGACAGTGAGGACTGAGTGAGGGACTGTCAAGGAGAACTCATCCCTCTAGGGGACTGTGAGGACTGAGTGAGGGACCATGAGGGAGGAGCACTCACCCTTCTAGAGGACTGTGAGGACTGAGTGAGGGACCATCAAGGAGAA
>NW_004524599.1:13962757-13963026 GCF_000260255.1 Octodon degus
AGGGGACTGTGAGGACTGAGTGAGGGACCCTGAGGGAGGAGCACTCATTCTTCAAGGGGACTGTGAGGACTGAGTGAGGGACCGTCAGGGAGGAGAACTCATCCCTCAAGGGGACTGTGAGGACTGAGTGAGGGACCCTGAGGGAGGAGTACTCACCCCTCTAGGGGACTGTGAGGATTGAGTGAGGGACGCTGAGGGAGGACTACTCACCCTTCTAGGGGACTGTGAGGACTGAGTGAGGGACCCTGAGGGAGGGGCACTCATCCCTC
>NW_004524599.1:13963293-13965718 GCF_000260255.1 Octodon degus
CTAGGGGACTGTGAGGACTCAGTGAGGGACCCTGTGAAGGAGGAGCACTCACCCCTCAAGGGGACTGTGAGGACTGAGTGAGGGACCTTGAGGGAGGAGCACCCACCCCTCATGAGGTATGAACCAGTAGCCAACATCAGTGTGAACTCCCTAACAGTCACCTGAGATTACCAATGAGGCAATGGAAAGCAGCTTGTGTTGCCTACAGAGCCACAGAGCAGAGAACTCAAGCACCAATGAGGGGGTGTGGATGGTGTCAGAGAACACAGGAGCCCATGAGGCCACGTCCAACTTAAGAGCTCCCACAGATGTATTTGTACAACTGAATAAAAACCCTAAGACCACAAGGATACAGACAAAAAAATTCTAACTCTTTATCATCAATAAAGCTAATATTTACATCACATCTAAACTTTGAAAATGGGCTTTTTAAGTGATACTGTCTTTTTAGGGAGAACTGTAGTTCACCCCAACTGATGAGAGGAAAAAACCTTCACAAAGTAATCTACTTATTAAGTGTGGAAGGAATGACAGATCTACAAAGCCATTCTATTGAATACCCCCCAGAGACCTGGAGAAGGATGTGCTGGGTGGAATGCCCTGTAGGGCCAGCTCCTGCAGGGCAGTCAGGAGGACTGCCTCCTCCGGGGCTTCAGGCGGGTCTGGTACAGAGTAGACCCTGTCTCCCACTGGTGGGGAGGCTGCTGGACACCAAGTGCACATGCTGAAGCACTACTGGGAAAGGACGTCTCTGCCTGGTGCCAAAGCTCGACCCAGCGGGCCTTCTGGAGAGCCAGGGGACTCACCCTTCACACCAGACAACATCTGGGCAAGCCACTTGCCGAGCACTGAACTTGGCTCTCAGGGAGACACTCTGCTGTTGGCATGGGAGGCAACAGAAGCTCTGGGCCGAGTCCCCTGAGCCTTTAAGCTCCAAATACCCAATTTACAGAAGTACAGGGATGAAGAAAACATTACAGAAAGTAAGCAGACAGATCCAGAACGTGAGACACACAAGAAACTGCCCCAGACATGTCCAAAAATCAATGTACGATAAAGGGTGTGACATCCCACACCGCCTCCCAGAGCAGCAGGGTCATGCAGTTGGCCTGGATGTGACCCCACTTTGGCAGTGGCCTGCAAGTTTCAGCGCCTGCACTGCACAGCATGCTCCTCAAATGTGACTGTGCTCTCCCATGTTTAAATGGCAAGGGTGACAGGCACACGCACCGTCTGGCAGCCAGCTGAGGGGCGGCAAAGCAATGCTAAGGGCTCGCCAGGATTTGTTCCGGTGCCGCTGTCTCTAGGCCCCTCTGAAACTCCTTGATCAGAAATGCCACCTGCCACAGCCAAGCATTCCAAGGGCACAGGGCTCACACTTCCAGAAAACACCTCTGCTTCGACTTCTGGACAGGGACAGCTCACAGTTCTCAGCCTCTGTGCCAGCACTGGGCTAAGTCTCCCCATACAGATCAACCCATCCAGTTTGCACCACCCGGCATCACCTCGTCACACAAAAGAAAACAGACAGTAATAATGCAACCAGGGTTAGCGAATGAGCATTGGAAGTCAGGTGACCTTCAAACAGATGTCACGTGCTGTGGCTCTGGAAGGATGAGACAAGGCTGACCTACAAGAATGATGCCAGCCCATCCAACTGAGGGCTGCCGCTGTGACCCACAGCTACGGCCACTGCCACAAAACTGAATGTTGGGCTTCTGCTCGAGGCAGCGAGGGGAATGTGCCAGCTGCCCTGGGCCTGCAGGCCCCCACGTGCACATCACAAATCTGCATCCATCGGAATCAGCTAGTCATCATTTGCTGCCTTGCCCTAGCCATAACCAGAATCACTGTTATGTAATTAAATGGGTGGTAGGTACTCCGGACATCCTGCGTGTTCAGTTAAGGACTCTAGCTGGGTGTCCCGGAATGCACCTGTAATCCCGGCACTCGGGAGGCCAAGGCAGGAGGACTGCTGCGCGTGAGCCAGCCTGAACCATATGGAAAGACCTGGTCTCAAAAAAGCCAGATGATACAAATACATATTAGAAACCTACACTGGTTAGTAAGACAGATTATACATTCTAAAAACTTTTATTAAGAGCCCAATTTATGGAGAGAGCAGGACGTCAGGCTTCTGCACTAGGACTTTCCTTGTGGTAATGAGGGAAGACCGGTGACCACCCAGCGCGGAAGCTGCAACAGGTTTAAAAATGGGTGATATTGAGAAAGGCAAGAAAATTTTTGTACAGAAGTGTGCCCAGTGCCACACTGTTGAGAAGGGAGGCAAGCACAAGACCGGGCCAGATCTCCAGGGTCTCTTTGGGCAGAAGACAGGTCAGGCTGCTGGATTCTGGGGAGAGGATACACTGATGGAGTATTTGGAGAATCCCAAGAAGTACATCCCAGGAACAAAAATGATCTT
>NW_004524599.1:13966898-14022254 GCF_000260255.1 Octodon degus
TCCTGAGTTTGATCCGTGGTACCACCAAAAAGAGCGCTATTTGTTTCTTTTGCCACTCTCTTTGATTACGAAGGATTTATCTCATTTACCAGTCAGCCTTTTGTGAACTGACATTCTGCAGTGTGGCTTTTGGAACCTGCGTGGCAGCCCAGCTCCAACCCGCAGCCTTGGACAGCCAGGAACGTGGCCCAGGGCTGCTGTAAGCTATCAACATTCTGGTGTGAGTTTTCCGTAACAGTCTGCACATCTCAGTTTCCAGGGTGCTCATGTGTGGAACACAGGGTGGTGTGTGAGGACGACCTGGCTCCCACTAACTCTGCCACACCTGCCACACTCGGTGAAGTGGGACTGCGTGTATCTGCCATTACCAGCACAGTGACTGCGGTCACCAAGCAGAGGTGTACACTTCCTTGTTTCATGGTCCAACTTGGTCTCAGTGAGTTATTTTGTTTTAATGTCATAATAAGGATGTAGAAACAGCTTTGTCATATTTATTACACACACTAACTGTACTGTGTATTTTTTATGTCGCCTGGGCATGACTAAAGGTCAGATGCTATAATGGCTAATACACTAGGCCACCCTGAGACGCTCAGAAGGCTAGGGGACTCAGCAGGGGCCAGGGTCCCCGCTGTGTGATCGCACTCAGCCTGTGCACGAGGAGGGCAGGAGGTGGTGTGAGTGCCGCACCCGCCCTGGGGGACAGCCAGCTTACAGTCTAAGGCGGGGAAACAGGCTTGCTCCCCCACAGCTTGCTGCTGCTGCTTTTGCTGTCTTCTGCCACCTTGAACCATTGTTCCTCTGCCATGTGCCACCCTGCTTTGAAGCCAGCTGAGTATGGGCCAAAACCTCCACAGAGCTAAATAAACCTTTCCTTCCTTAATTTTTAGCAAAATTCCTTGAGTATTTTGTCTCAACTAGGAGAGAAAAGTAACTGAGACAGACCCCAGAATGCTGCACTGCCTCTCCTGACCCGCCTGGTTGTCCGAGTTTCCTACACTCAGCGTTCTCTGAGCAGCACTATGAACACTAGTGCTGAATGACACATCTTAGAAAGGAACTCCACAGCTGTGTAAAATTAAGAGAAAATGACTATTTAAATGGATTCAAGGGCCAGCCAGACAGCTCAGCATATCAAAGCGCCTGCTGAGGCAGAGGCAGAGGCAGGGGCCGGGAGTTCAATCCCCAGCCTGCTGTGGCAGTCCCGCCCCTGGGGTGTGCTGAGAAGGCAACTGAGACTGGGCAAGGTGGTGGGAGCCTGTAATCCCAGGGCTTGGGAGGTTGCAAAACAGGAAGGGTCAGTACAAGTCCAATCTGTGTAGTGAGACCCTATAGACCCCGTACTAAATACATTAAAATAAAATAAAAGGATTCAACAGTAAGTCATCAGAAAACAAAACCCTACTGAATTTTGAGCATGTTAGACAATTCATATTTATTTTGCACCCATTTTGTTGTTTTGTTTATATTTTAACTTTACGAAGATATTAGCTTTCTAGTTAACTGACAAAAGCTCAGCCAATGGAACTTTTACGTAAGATAGAAGGTCCCTCGCAGCCACATGAAGGCTGTTAGGAGATAAGGTCTCTGAAACTGCAGCTCAGCAGAGTGAGGCAGACTCCCGCCTACGCCTCCAGGTGTCCCCAGTGCCCCGGGTGCCCACGTCAGGGACAACCCGCAAGACTAGTATGCCTGGATCGCTACTGTCCATCCAGATTCAATGAGCTAAGCCCAGAAAAGGCTGGCAATTTTCATCACGTGCACCCGTGATGCCTTTCTGCCTCTACTGCTGCTGTCACCCCCCCAACGGCATAGCTGGAACGCGTGCAGATTTTACAAGTTTATTTAGGAGAAAACAACAGATTGCAGGCAAAGTGACCAGCCTGCGCCACCAACAGGCCCTATGCAGCAGCCGAGAGGGGCTTGCTGCTCCTGCCCCGCCCGCTCCGCACCCCTTTCTCGGCCTTCTGTCTTGTCCTGAGCACTGCCCTTAACACCGCATCACCACTCACTGGCCCATCTCCTTCTCGCCTGTATGAGGCAGGCGTTCAGCTGCTGTTTCCTGCTGTTGTATCCCCTGATGCACACGTATAACCAGCACTCAGGAGGCTGAGACAGGATGGCCACAAGACTGAGGCCAGCCTGGGCTACACAGTGAGACTCTACAACACAAACAGGTACAAAATAAGTAAGTGTTATCTAACATGCTTAAACTTATGGAGCGTCCTTTTTTCCTGGCTTGACCAATTTTATAATTTGAAAGGAAGTTTTATATTAAAAATAAAACATAATTAAAAGGACAGTGTTCTTTGAGCAGTGAACTTTACATTCTGTGGCACCAGAGAAAGAAAATAAGGATATTTAACTTCCCCAGTCAGTAACACACTAGAGTACTTGAGACCACTGAAAGCTTGGACAAGAATATGCGACACAGGTGTCTCACCACTCAGACTGGTCACAGTGCAGGTCACTTCCTGTTTGGCATTCTGCTACTCGCAAGGGGCACTTGTTCGTGGTAAATAATGAATGCTTCTACAGGCTTGTTTTGCTAAAAATCGCCGGTTTTTGCTTTTGTAATTGACCTTTCATTCCACACTTTTACCTTCAACATTGTGAGGATTAACCATTGCATAGTTTATACTCCGTGACTTTGAGCATTAAAAGAAAAATGGGGGGCTAGGCGCTCTATCCGTCCGGGAGACCCTGGCTGCTGACATCGTCAGTCTTACTGGGCAGGGCCGCGTCTGCCTGCAGCAGGGGAAGCCCACGGGCAAGCTTGAGCAGACCCTCCTGCACCAAGCTTTCAGCTTCTGGCCCTGCAAGCCCAGCCGGGAACCTGACGGTGCCCACCCCCACTCTGGGGGGCTAGAGCCTCTAGCACCCTCCTGCCTTAGTTTACCCAGCTCTCTCCTGGCTGGAGGGCAACACAGTGTTATTTTATCTTAATGTGCAGCACAAGCTGCTAATGTTTAACGGGTATTGTTCATCTGCTCTAAAGCAGAAATTTTTAAAATATGAAATTAAAAATCACCACACTGACTGCAGAGAAGCAAGTTCCAGAGGCAGATCGTGAGCTATGCACTGGCCACACAGTGCTGCCAAAACTCCCTGACGCTCAGCTCCTGACACAAGCAACAGTGGGGGACTGCTAACTTGAACTGTGTATGGGTAGCTGTCACTAGATCACCATAATTTTCACATGTCACCTGGCGTGTGCCAGTCATCCCAGTAATCTTGGAGGCTGAGCCAGGAAGACTATGAGTTTGACCCCAAGCCAAGGAACCCAGCAAGACGTTGTCCCCAAATTACAAAGGGGCTGAAGATAGAGCTTAGGGCAAAGCTGGGTTCACTCCGCAGTACAGCAAAACCAAAATCAAAACCAAAACACACCAAAAACAAAAACAAAAAGTGAAACAATAAATACAAACAAAGCCAGAAATTATCTGAGACCTAGATCCTGCTAACACAAAATGACCAGTTTAGAGACGTGATTAAATTCTACACAATAATTTCTGCACAAAGATACATGAGAACAACCCTCTTGGCTAATGGGGAAAAGGGAGGAAACGACAGACACGCGGAACAGGAACTAGAGACCTACACGGGGAGGCAACTCACCAAGTGATGGATAAGGCCTTGATTTCCCACATGGCGATGCTTTCCCAGGACTCACGGAGCCTCGATTCTGGGATGGAAGCAGGAATCTGCAGCTGCCCCACGCAGACTACCCATTTTAGAGCACAGCACAGCTGAAGGACCCTGACTGACACTCAAGTCACACACATGCTGGGTGTCAAGTACGGGTCGGCAGTGATTACACCTGGGCCTCCACAGCCCTGCAAATACAGCTGTGCGGTGAGAACTGGGCCCGGGAGCGAGCGGAGCCAGTGCAGAAGGATGCTGATGGAAGGTTGTTCTGCTGTCCGAGAGATGAGGAAAGCATCGGTGTCGCAGCACAGCTTAATTTTATGGGTTTAAATAGGATAACCATATGGCCTGGATTGCTGGGAACAGTCTTGGCTTCCCTCTGCTGTCTGAATATCCAAACTGGTTTAGCCTTGGTATTTTCCCATTTCTAATTACATGATTCAACACTGAACTAGAATATGCCAGTATGGGTTTCACACGCACCATTTATATTCTTTGCTTGTGTCAAAACCAAGTCTAGTAGTGCTCAAGACGCAACAGCTGGGAGCAGAGTTCTCGGGTTACCACGTCACTGAAGGCAGGCAGCAATAAATCGCCTGTCGCTCGGCTCCTTTCCAGGGTCAGGGAAGCTCACAGCTCCCAAGCACACCAATGCGCCAGAGGATGTGTGTGTCAACGGATCCCGAGCCTGCAGTATGAGGCACCGTAAGTTACTTTTCTTGCTGCTGAGACAAAATATTTGACACCCAAAGTTAAAGGAGGAGAGGTTTCCTGTGGCTCACAGTTTACAGCATTTTCAGTCCGCACTCAACTGGCTCCAAGGCAGTGTGGCATGGTAGGGGGCACCACAGTGCACGGGGGTAGTGGCGGCGGCGGCGGCAGGCCTGTCTTCTTTCTGTCCCTTTCTGTCCATGCAGGCTACGCCCCCTCTGGTTGGTGCCAAAGAACCCAGGGTGGGCCAGAAACTATGCCAAGCCAATCGGTGCACTAAGTTAGTAATCATGATCCCTAAATCCCACTATCACACCCTAGATCTTGCCACTTCTGAGAAGCCCACATATGGCCACATGAGGCCTTGGGGGACGTCTAGATACAGCCATAATGTGGGAGACAGAGAGACGAGGCTAACAGCTCAGTTATTCAGTGAGTGGTGGAAAGTCCACTGCCCACTGTTTGTTGTTCGGCTTACTTTTATCTGGCAATAAGCCTTTGTAGTAGTAAGGAACTAAAAAATTAAAACGCAAGATTAATGAATGAACGCTGAATTCTCACTGCAGTCTCACTGAATTCTCATTACAGTCATGATGAACGCGTTGTGTGCACACTTGCCTATGCTGGTTACGGGGACACGGTCCCACCAGTGACCATGAGCCAGCATAGCACCTGGCAAGGGCCAATTCCTGCTCAGAGGTGCCTGAAGACCACAGCCATGCGGCTACAGAACTCCCATTCAACACCTGCAGCATGACCTTCCCTTCAAATCCAAGGACTTTTCTGATTTACTGGGCCATTTTTCTCCCTACGTGTTTTCCTATGCACAGAAAATGTGACACAGTAGTAATTGGGGCCCCTTCAGTAGCAGAAGGATTTTACAGGCAGGGAGATGGCTCCAGTCTTCAAACAAAAAAATCATAAGCTATTATGATTTTATCTTCCCTTTTTCTATCCAATTCACGGGACAAAGGTCAGCAAGCTAACCTAGGGAACAAAGCCACGGTGCTGGCTCTGACAAGACACAGACCTTAAGGATGGTTTATATGGTTCTCAGCGGCTGGAACAAGATTCCAAGAGAATCACTGTCCATAAATGAAGCTTCATTTGCATGGCCACGTCATCATTTGAGCATTATTTATTTACAGCCATTTTCAGGTACCAGGACTGAACTGTGGGTACTGTGAAAGATGAGTGACATTAGTGACAGAGTACAATGTACATGGTGATATGTAATTACCGATGTTGGTAACGTTCAGGTGGCTGGTTGAGTTCCACACACGTAAGGTAGGATTGGTTGCAGAAGGCCCCGCAGACCCATTTCAGATGACTATCGTGCACTAGCGCCGATGCTGCTCAGATGGAGCTGCAGAAGAGCCAGGGCCACCCTCAGCCCACCCTTGCTCTCATCTGCTTGCCTTCGTGTGAATTTCCTCCTCATTTATGATGGTTCAACCCTTTACCTGGATTTATTGTGGTAGTGAATTATCTCCAATCTGTACTTTCACTTTACCACACCAAAAAAACCCCAAGAGGAGCTGAGCGTGGTCACACTGAGACTGTCCTCGGCCTGTGACAGGGCTGCATCCAGCAAAGCTCCAACCCATGAGGCTGTAGCCCAGCCCTCGCTGTGCCCGAGCATTCACCAGCCCACGTTCATGCAGCATCACCAACGAGCCACTGTTAGCACGAAGTGCTGGGTTCTCGTGTGCTTAACCAAGTGCGCTGCAGTCACTGTTTCTTGTGTGGTCATGGAGCTGACTAGTGGACACACATCGCGAAGCAAAGAAAAAAAAATCAAAGTTCAAACTTCAAAGTAGTAAAACAAAAGCCACTCCGTCTTCCTGTCCCGGAAGTGCCGCACCAGAGGAACCTCTGCTCTGCTCTTCCGAGCTTCCTTCTCTGCGCTCGCTGGATCCAGCACACAGCACGCAGGTTCCAGGCCGCCTCCAGTGAGAGAGCAGGCACACAACTTCCTGCTCCCTGCTCGTTCCCCCACACTCGGGGCACAGCTTCTCCTTGGCAGCCACGCTGAGGGCCAGGACCCTGAGGGCTTAGCAGGCCCCAAATGCACTGCACAGGGACCGCTGCTACCTTGCCTCTTCCTCATGTTATGTGTAACGTATCTTCCCTATTGTGTGGTGACATACATAGAAAAAAGCCATCATTTTCATGAGTAGTCTCTTAAAAGACCTTAGCAGGACAAAGCACCTCCTGCAGAAACAGGAGGGGGCACACAGCGAGCCCCCTGCTCCCTAGTGGACACCCCAGGACAGGAGGCAGGCTCTGGAGAGGGAGCAGCAGGCTCATTCCACAGGGCCCCTGAGGAGAAAATAAGCAGAGAGGTGCGGGTAAACCGAAGCAGACAGCAACTATCACACCGGTTTAACTTGGCTCCTCCAGGGGATGGAACTCTGAAAGCATAGTACACAGGACAACTAACACCCTCTCTGGTTGTGGAGAACTTGTTTCTACTTTACAGTCCTGGGTAGCACTTATGGCTGACACAGAAATCAAAGCCTCATGAATAAGTGATTTTAAACCTCCCAGATCAAAACGCACCAATTAGAAAAAGCAATTCCAAATTCAAGGCATTCACCAGTGAGGCCGCCTCTCTGCAAAGATGACTGTCACAGTGTGCTTGTTAGCAGGGCGGCCCAGTCAAGGACCCGACAGGGCTCGGCCAGCAGAATGCCCAGTGCCATCCATAGTCCTGTGAATGCGGGGGAGTGCGGCGAGTGTCCTTGCGGTACACAGGGTGAGCTTTCCAGGGGCACGAGGATGAGCAGTAACAGTGAGGATCTGACACCCATCGTGAGGGCTGGGGGCTGATGGGCTGGTGACCCCCGCATGCAGATCTGGGCTGTGTGGACGGGGCTCCTGCTCAGCGTCAACGCTTAACACCTCCACTGACCTCTGCCTGCCACCACGCAGAAGCGGGCAGGCTCAGGAACCTCAAGGAGCGGGAAGCTCCCGGGTCTCACCCCAGCAACAGCGAGCAACAATAGTGACTTAGAACCAATTTCATCACAACATGGAAACAAGTCAAGCTTTAGAGCACAGACGAGACTCAAGGATGTGGCAACTTTAAAACAGTAAGAAGCTCTGAGGTGGCTTCTCTGCTTTTCCTTTCCTACCCCTTTCCCAGCCCAGATGCCTGCTTTTGCAGCTGGGGTCCCTGCCTCGTGGTCCAGAAGACAGCAGAAGAGCTTGTCCACCAGTTATTGTGTAGGAGTGTTCTTCAACTGGGGGGCTACCCCACAGGACACAATGTGATACCCTAAGCCTGGAAAGGGGGACACTCTTCAAAAACCACAAGGTGAGCGCCCATAGAGACCTGGGATAAAAGATCACGCAGCTGAGACACACCGCAGATGCCACAGGCGTGAGATCTGCAAGATCAGGACATGCAAGCACACTCGGGAGCAAGGAAAGGCGAGGAAGCAAAGCAGCAGCGCTGAGCTTTCGGCCCAGGTTCAGGCCAAGGCTGGTGAAGTATGAAGGGATGCCCCACCACAGAGTCAATATGCAAAGATCAGACAAGGGCTGGTTTATTTTATTTACTTCTGAGCAGCCAAGAAAAGCTCTGTCTTAACACTTTCAAAGCTCATGCTAAGGAATAGAGACCTCGGTGACCACACGCAATAGGGAGATACCGTTCTGCAAAGAGTAACAAGGAAGTTGCTCACCAGACTACTGCAGCCTTCAAAAACCCTGAAAAAGCCTTGTAAGACACGAAAAAAGGGCTGGAGCTAGGTGCTTACTATTAAGATACTGCAGCAGGGGCTGGAGAGATGGCTCAGTGGTCTAAAGCACCTACTTGAAACAAGCTTGGCAAAGCACAGGGACCGCGGTTCGATCCCCAGCACCACATGCCAGCCCGCCCCGCCCCCTGGTGGGCTGAGCTGGCCACACACAAACACACACACACACACACAATAAATAAATGTAATAAATAAAAATAATAAATAATTAAAAAATAAATAAATAAAGTAAATGCAGACAGAAAAGGTAATAAAAGTAAATGAGGGAGGGGCCGGGGAGATGGCTCAGTGGAATAAGCGCCGGTTCTGCCACAAAAAAAAAAAAAAAAAAAAAAGATACTGCAGCATTCAAATGCCTGGTTTACAGCACCTTCGCAAGTCATAAAAGAAAATTATACTTATTAAAAGGGAAAAAATAGCAAAAATCATCCACAAGTAAGCTTGGACATCTGACTGCCTTGATAAAACAACTGAAATCAACTCTTTTAATTAATTAATTAATTCGTTTGTTTGTATTTTAGGGAAGGATCTACCGGATGTTCAGGGTCTCACTACTAGATCGGACTCGTAATGATCCACCTGTTTACAGCCTCCCAAGAGCTGGCATTACAGGCGTGCCCCACCATGCCCAGTCTCAATCACCAGCTCAATGTGCCCTGGGGGCGGGGCTGGCACAGCAGACCTGGGGGATCGCGCGCCCCCACACCTGCTTGCAGTGCTTTAATCTGCGGAGTTATTTGGCCAGCCCTGAAATCAACTCTTTTAAACATGCTGAAAAAAAACTAAAGAAAACAAAGAACAGAAATCTGGAAAATTATAAGTAAAATAAAGAAATAGAAATGATACAAAGGTGCCAAGGAAATACCCGAGTTGAAAAGTACAACTGAAATTAAAAGTTCACTAGAGAGGTTCAACAACAAAAACCCAAACAAACTTTAAATTATCATATGATGACTGTGTAAGAAGGTTTAAAAAAAAAATTATCTGAAAATATAATGGTCAAAATACCCCAAAGCTGAGAAAAGACATGAATTTATAAACTAAGGAAGATCAACTATTGCAAAGCAGGACAAAGCCAGGCTCACAGCAGAACACATTACCACTGAAAGCTACATTCCAAGGAATGCTAAACGCAGCGACAGAGCTACACACAGGACACAGCCCAGCCTGGAAGCAGACTAGCTGACTGCTTATTTCACATCAGACACCAAGGGGGCTGGCAGCAAGGTGATCCCTATGTTCACCAAAGTGATCTTCCATAAAGGTATCTCCAGATAAAAAGACTGAGGCTGCTCATTATCACAAGATTTGTCCTGCAAGAAACACTCAAGGCAGGCTTTCAAGTGAAGCTGCTAAGCTGGGCATGCCAGCACATACCTGTACTCCCAGCACCTGAGCAGGTAAGATGGAAAGGTCACCAGGAGTCTGAGGCCAGCCTGGGCTATAGAGCGAGTTCAAGCCTAGCCTGAACTACACAGCAAGACACGGTCTTAAGGAAAACTAACAAACATGCTAAACAGTAACTCAAAAATAAAGTCTTTGGTAATGGTAAACACATGAGCAAATATAAAAGTATTATATCAGTATTATCTGTTTTGGAGTTTCAAATCCAGTTTTTATTTCATACATGATTTTAAAGATAAATACATAGAAAGTTACAAACCCAATTCATCAGGCATGCAACATACACAGTTAAGTTCCCGAGGACACAAATGGGACAGACATTTCTATGTGCCAATTCAAATCACACAGTTATGAGACTGTATCTAAAAAATACAAGAGAATAAGTAAATCAGAACCCAGTACAAACAAAATCCAACTTTTCCCAAAGGGCAACTGAGGAAATGAGGCAAAGGAGATGTATAAGACAGAAAACAAACAGGGAAACGGAACAAGTCCTTTCTCACCAGTAATTACTTTAAATGTAAATTAAGCTTTTTTAAAATAAAAAAACGAGTTGAGAAAATGGATATAAAAACATGGATCTAAATATATAGTCTACAAAAGACTCATTTTATTTATTTATTTATTTGTGTGTGTGTGTGGCACCAGCTCAGCCCACCAGGGGGCGGGGCTGGCTGGCATGTGGTGCTGGGGGATTGAACCACGGTCCCTGTGCTTTGCTGAGCTTGTTCTAAGTAGGTGCTTTAGACCACTGAGCCATCTCACCAGCCAAAAAGACTCATTTTAGATTCTAAGCCACACACACACACACACACACACACACACACACACACACACACACACAGTGAAAGCATGAAAAAAGATACTACATGTGAACAGTAACCAGGAGTTGCATTTCTGGTAACAGATCAGATGCAAGAGTCTTGGGCCAGGGAGGTGGCTCAGTAGAATAAGCGCCTGCCTGGCAAGTGTAGGGTCCTGAGTTCAATCCCCGATACTTAGAGAGTCTACAGTCTACATCAAAGCTGTGACACGAGATACAGGGAAACGGCACAGAAGTCAGTCCATCATGGGGACCAGAGTTGTCAGCGTGTGTGCACCAAGCAACAGGGCTCCACCACAGGATGAGGACACTGATGAGACAGGGGAGTTTCACAATGATAGTTAGACTTCGATCCGTGTTTTCAATAGAGAATATAATATTCAGACAGAGAGCTGAACAGCCAGCATTACAGAACCCTCTATGAACAGAAGACTTGAATGTGAGGTCAGGAAATCTACTCCCTGTATCTACAGAGAAGCTGAGCCCACACGGTACCACTTGCTCAGGAAAGCTCTGGAATCCTCCTCCTTTCTCTCCCTGCTTTCAGAAGAGGCACACGGTGGTTGCCTCCTGTGGCGGGCCTTGGAGACCTGCGCTGTCTGCAAGGTACCTGCTCATTCGAGACATCGAGACATGTCCGTGAAAGGTGATAAAGTGAGGAGACATACGTGCTCTCGTGAACACGGACCTGAAGCTGGAGACTCCACTCGGGGACAGTACCGGGCTCTATGGCAGGCACGACCCAGACAGGAAGCTGTCTGGGCAAAAGAAGCTTGAGCTTAAGGAGTAGACAACATGATCACAGCTCACCCTCATCACCTAGGAAAAAAAAGGCACAAAGTTGTCACTGAAATTAAGTGGTGCAGACATGTCCAAGAAAGGCGGGGGGCTGGTGCTTCTCTGAATCCTGTGAGGGACCACAGTGAGGCAATGGCGGCAAGAACCGGGCACACAGCAACAGGAAGGTGGTGATGGGAAGAAGCAGAGGCCCTGGGTTGGAAGCCTTGGGACGGGTTTGTCTAATGATTGTTCAGTAAAGAAATCCAGGTCCTCTCTAAAGCGCTGAGTTCACTAAGACTGAAACTAGAGGAGGAGATCAGAACCCCTCAGCACTTCCTGGACGTGTCTGCCACCATTTAATTCCAGTGGGAACTTGTTTCATAGGGGTTTTTTTTTTTTTTTTTCCAGCTTAATAGGGTGAACTTTGATCATATCATCTACTTTGTGAGCTCAGTCTTAATTTTCATATTAAATTTTTGCAATACTCAAAAACACCTCACAAAAATATTTTGCACATTATGAAGAGAATGTGAAGGGCAGACCAAATAGCTCAGTGGATTAAAGCGCCTGCAAGCAGGTGCAGGGGCCAGGGGTTCAATCCCCAGGCCTGCTGTGCCGGCCCCACCCCCCAGGGTGCGCTGAGGCCGCAAATGAGACTGGGCATGGTGGCACACACCTGTAATGCCAGCACTTTGGAGGTTGTAAACAGGAGGATCACTACGAGTCCGATCTAGCAATGAGACCCTGAACACCCTGTAGACCCTTCAAAATATACAGAAAAAAAGAGAATGTGAAAGACATGACATGAGGATTTCAGGTTCCACAGCAGCTAACAGCAGCAACTCACGGCGGGCAAGGAACCTTCATCCCAGGGTCTGAATACTAGCTGCATGACCGTTGGGAGCTGCTGCAGTTCCCCAAGTTAGCACTGGAGCTTTAGGCTTTTAAACTCTCAGTTCACCCAAGCGATGGCTATTCCATTTAAAGTAATGATAAAGTGAACTTCTAAAAGAAAATGTTTATAGTCATCAAGTTATTATAATTTAATTTTTTTTAAGTTTTGGAAATGGGACCTGAGCTCAGGACTGTGCGCTTGTCAGGCAGGTGCTGTGCCTCTGAGCTCTATTCCCCCGCCCCAAGCTCTTTCAAGAAAATGGCACACACACTGTGGGTGGGAGACACAATGTTGCAACATGACATACTCAGGGAAGACTCTGAAGAATGGCTTCCTGCATTTCCTCAAACCGGTCACTTCACTGCCAGTATTAGAAATGCCTGATAGTCACCAAACTAAAGGAAACAACTAGGTATGGTGCTTAAGCTCCACTGTCAACTGGACTAGGTCAGCAGCTCCTGCAGGTGACAATGACCTCACCGAGGGGTCAGCGCGCTGAGGAGCTCCCCTCAATAAGAATAAGGGTACAGGGGAGGGGCCCAGCTGGAGGCAGAGGCCCACGGGGGCGTGAACTTGGAGACCTTTCCCTCTTGGCTCTTCTCTTCAGCTCTGCTCTCCACGCCCTCCTGCCTCACCTCAGACCCACAGCAACAGTCAGCCAGGCGCGGACGTGAGGCTAAGGCATCTCCCCTCTCCAGGCTGCGTACAGCAGGCACCTCATCTCAGCCGTGGGAAAGCTGACACACAATTACCAGTGGCACTTTCCAACCATATACAGGCGAGTGCTTAAAATGGAGCTACAAAGCTATTAATCATAATAACTGACATTTCAGCCAAATTAGCATTGCAGCTCTGTCCTTTGGTGTTTCTAGTTCAGCTGAGTGGTATTCCACGTACAGCAGTGACCCAGTGAATTTCTTAAATGCTGCAATAATAGCAAAAGCAGTCCAAGTCTTGGTTTTGGCATAACTGAGCCAAAGTATGACACGGCTGAAATCACCTAACAGACAACACAGACACACATTTTAATCCATATAATCCCATAGGGATTTGAATTATTCTAAACCACAAATTTAGCTTGGGGCATCATGGTTAAAATCCACCCCAACTATATTTTTCTAATGCAAATATGTACTTTAGCAGAACAGTAGCTGGGTACATGTTTCAGCAGCTGCAGCAGGGGAATAAAGAAGGTAATAATCTTTGTGTTCATCCACTTGATACACAACAAATGCCAGGGTGTGTGCACGTGTGGCAAAGAGTAAATGAGTATGTCACATTACATTTTTGTGTATTTATAATTTTGTATTACATGTTTGCATTTTTCTTGCTGACTCTCCCCTAGTCAGTACAACGCTGCATGAAAATCCACTTTCACAGCCCTGGGCGGAAAGTGTCAATGAGTCCCCAGGTGACCCTGCTGCTCAAGACGAGACAGAGAAGGACAGACTGAGAGATGAGGAAAAAAGTGATGTAAATAAGCATTTAACTGGTCAAATGCTACAAAATGGTCATGTTTACCTGAAGGATCCATTAGAACCACATCAGAAAATGTTAGTAGATTCTTAAGCCAGGGATGAAGCCTATTGGATGGAATGCCAACACTGCTACGCGTCGTCAGAAACTGTTTCTAATGAATGATGTACTTACTACAAGATGTTTTGAAATACACTAAAAATGAAATACAAGCAAAACATTCTATGTGCATCAACAGTAATATTCAAAAATGTATTTATCTTGACATCACGCCATCTGAAGTAAAAGCCTTCATGGCAGGACCATGTCGCCCTAATTGTCAGAATCTAAAGATTTATAAAGATTTATAAAAGAGGTGACAGACGTGGCGTTGAGATTTTTAGAACAATTTGGTTTCTTTCAAAATTGCCTACTTTTGACAACAAAAAGACTTGCCAAGAAAGGAAGAAAAAAAAATCTGACAATTTGGCTGCTATCCGTTCATTGTGTGAAAGCTCTGCTTTGAACTGTCAAGGGATTTACACACTGTCTAAATACACAAAAACTGACAACTGGCATCCCTTCGTGGTTGTTGAAGCTTCTTGCAATGTATGACAAACACAGCTTCCAAACGTGATACAAATATATGCTCTGGTAGATACAGAGACATTCTATACCTTGAATTTGGAAATTTATCTTGGCACTCAGCCGCCAGGTCTTCATTCATCCAGTACTAACCATATGACACCATAAACAGACTAAAAATTAACCCAAATGCCATACTGGTTCTAGTTATCCACTGATGTTACATTTTTTTCAAAAAAAAAAAAAAAGTTGACCAGCACAAGAACAAAGTGGAGATTCACCAAAAAAAAGTTGCAAGATCACAAAAAGAAATTTTTTGATTTCTGAAAGAGGTAACGTTGACTTCCTATATGGTGAAGAAAAAAGTAGTATTGATACCACCCACATCACACTATGATGGTTGAGACTGACAGTGAAGTGAAGTGTGCTGGAGCAAATCTATAATCTCAGCACCAAGGAGGCTGTGGCAGGAGGAGCAGGTGAGTTCAAGGCCGCAGTGCTACACAGTGAATTCAAGGTTAGCCTTGACTACACAGGGGACCTGCCTCAAAAAATAGAAGACCAGGGCGGGGATACAGCTCAGCGCCATAAGCACCTGCCTGACAAGTGCAAGGTCCCAAGTTTGATCTCCAGTCGGGGGTGGGGGGGTGCGGGGGCTATGATGATGACAACCCAGGGTGAATCCTCAAATGAGGTCAGAAATGGTCACATTCCGCAACAAAACAAGAGGTGGAGGAGCTGTTGATAAGTAATTCAGCAACAATGATGTTACCCAAAACACAAAACACTTGCTAATGTTGTTTTACTGGATCCTAAACACTGGCCATAAACAGTTTCATAGTTCACAAAGAAAATAACAAGCACAAAATATCACAAAGAAATTTTCTTAAGAGGACTGGGACTGGACTTGATAAATGATGAATTACAGCAGAGGAAGAGCAGTATGTACATGCCCAAAGAACTATGCAGAAGAATGCTGGCGCACACTGCTGGACAGACAGGTGAACATTACAAGAAACTTCTAAGAAAATAGCAAGACCAGCAAGATGTCAAGTATGTCCTACCAAAGAAGACAGAAAACAAAACATATGTGCTATCAGTGCAAATGAGATCTATGTACAGAACATGCTGCTGTCATGCGTGAAGACTGCCCTACAGGCGATAACTGAAGCAGCCAGTACACTTCTGCTTGTCAGCTGCCCAGGTAACAGTTCCTGCTCCCCTTCCGGCTTCTCCTGTCTCTTAGAAACATCTGGTTACCGTGGTGCACCTTGCACAAACCAGTCCCCAGCTGCCAAGCTCCTCTACCTCTGTGCTTCCTGCTTGCTTATCCCACAGAAGCCTCAGACTCCCAGAGGCAGGGCCTGATACTTTAGGAATGATCCTCATCAGTGCCCGATGACATAAAATAAATCTGTCTCCAAATCCTGTGTGTTGTTCCTGTGTTTCTGTTTCCCATTGCCCTAGCACTCTGGGATGCTGAGGCAGGGAATACCACAATTAGATCCTGGTTCAATATAAAACAAAACCAAGGAGCACTGCACATAAATTATCCCCACAGCAATGATAACTACCACCTCTTCTCTCATTTCCACTTTATATACATGAACTGTGTCTTGGATCATAAATATACTAGAACGACTAAATGAAAAGGTAAGGAACAGATTAATAATGATAAGACAAAGTGAACCACTAATAAGATTAATATAATTAAACACAAGGCTAGAAAATACAAAAATGGTTCAAATGCTATCAATTTTGTTTTTGTCTTTTTGCGACAGGGTTTTGCTGTGCCGTTCAGGCTGACCTTGATCTCACTCTGCAGCCCAGATGTCCTCAAACTCCAGCAATCCTTCCTTCCGCAGCCTCCCGAGTGCTTGGGTTAGAGGTGTTCGCCACCACGCACAGCCAACTGGTACACCACTGAGTATTCAGTGCATACCCAGAACTGAGATGTGAAGCAGTTCTGACTGCATTACAGGCTCTGGGGAGAAGCAAGGCTTGTGGAGGTTTTCTCATTTTAAAATGTTGCACTGCCCCAGCATTTTCAGCATATTACAGGCCTTCTGCTTTATAGTACTATCTGCTTCCCTTCTAGTTTTGGAGGACAGTTTCCCCTAGTGCAGTTAAGACACCTAAGCTGCCCAGGTGCGACACTGTAAACCAGGGTTCCTAATTTCCGCACGGCCCGCACCTGCCGCCAGCCAAGGGCCCAGGAGGCTTTCCTGTGCACAGCAGGACACTGGATGGTGTGCTTGGCCTCCACCCTCGGTCTCTAATGCACAGTGCAAGGAGGGGCGGCGGATGCACACAACCCGGAGGGCTGTCCCTGGTGGTGAGACCCAGATCCCTTCACCACAGTGCTCGGGCCACCAAAGTCAGGAGCTTAACTCCAGATTCCAATGCAGTCAGAAAGAAGGCACCGGAAGCCACCACAGGGGAAGGATCTTGCCTTTCCGTGGCAGACTCTGGGTTTAGACTCTCAAGCTACAAATGAATTAATACCTGAGTCTAATGGGTATGACACAACGAAGTAAAATGCTCAGAGGACATAAGAAAAGCTTCCTCTCATGGCCTGGCACTAGTAAAGGGTTATGTTCAAGGCTTGTTTGGATCTTGAAGAGTGAAGTGGCTACTTGAGCAATCACTTTCAAATCACAGTGTCTTTGGGACCTCAAAAAACAGACAAATGGTACAACAAAACTTCTAATCTAGTACAACAAAACTTCTAATCTAGTACAACAAAACTTCTAATCTAGGTGATAGGAGTGTTTGTACCCTCGTAAGGAAGCCCTAGGTCTCTGCGTGGTTCTATGGCCCCTGTGTCTGCATGGGGACCAGTCACCTTGGAACACTGGAGAGAGGATTAGGGACGCACAGACACAGACACACACACCCTTCTCCACTGCTGCCTCAGCAGTCCTCCCTACTGTCTTCTGTCCTGCTGAAGTCAACTCAGGTGCGACACTGTAAACCAGGGCTCCTCATTTCCGCACCGCCCTCGTGTGCCGCCAGCCAAGAGCCCAGGGGGCTTTCCTGTGCACAGCAGGACACCGGACGGTGCGCCTGGCCTCCACCCCTTGACAGCAGCACCACCACTGCTGACCACAGCGGTGTCTACAGACACTGCAGGTGCACAAAGCCAGTCCACCTTCCACCCTGGAAACCACTGGCCCAAACATCTGCCTGTGGATGTCAAGGAAAGAGAACAAGCACAGAGCAAAGGAGGACGGGGTCACAACTGCTCTGATCTCAAGGTGAAGTACAAATTACAAACTACACACCGAGCACCTCATGACACTGCCACAATGCTGCGAAGTGCTGTGTGGCCCCAAGCAACAATTCTAGGGCACGGAGCTGGGCGACAGGCCACAAGAGCAAGGGCACAGTGCCCATGACCTGATCAGGCCAGGGGCGGCCACGGCAGGCCGGCCGCAGCAGCTTCACCTCGGTCCTCACACCTGACAGATGCACCACACAGAGATCTCCTCACTTCCCAGGCTGCGCTGACAGGATCAAGTGGGAAAGAGCCAATGGGAAGCCCTCCTCTGCTACCAACTAGGCAAACCTCAAGTCTGAGTGTCATTCACTACAAGATATTAAAGCCAAGGCACAGAAATAATCAAACGTACCAAGCCACACAGCATCTGTATGGGACCAGGCCAGGGACCCCCCTCGCACCAGAGTCCTTGGTAGAAATGGCAGCATCTGCATGTCCTCTGTACACTTTAAATCACTTATGCAACACTTGGAGCCCTTAATGCAGGGAAAATGCGCTGTCAACACCTGAAATGCTGGGTTGTTTAGGGAGTAATAGCAAGAATGTCTGCACATGTTCAGAACAGGCACAGTATTTTAATAGTTTCACGTCACGGCTGGCTGAATTTGCAACAGGGAGCCCAGGACAGTGAGGCCAGCTGTGCGTGCATTATCAAGGTGAACAGATTCGGATTTACTGGCGCTCTGCACTCCAACACTCACACCTCGGGGTCAGGAGGTGTTGCCAGTCATGGCACGGCACCAGACGGAGCTGCACAGCGCCTGCAGGAGTGTGGGTGGGACACAGGCAGGGCCGAGCAGAATAATGCCCCTCGAGTTAGCACGGCCTTCATGTTTTGCTGGTGGTGGTTCTGAGGAGGAATCCAGGGCTAACATTGTAAAATTCATTATTTCAGTGCTAAGAGGACATAGTAAGAGTTGGCTTCACTCTCATACTTGACCACTGGGCACTTCCGGATTGCAGGTGTGCTTTCCTCCCGAACAGAGAAGGTAAACCTGGTGGGGAAAGCCACCAGACAAAGCAGGACAAGCAGAGCATGAGTAAGAGAACAGAGTAGCAGCTGAGTACACTGTTACTCAGCTGTAGTCACAGCGCCAGGGCAGGGTGCGCCAGGTCACCATGGAGGCGAGTCTGCACAGGCTGGGGTCCCCAAGCCGACATCAGCGCCGCCTGTGGACACTCTACCTCTATCCCATCTGATCAAAGCTCCGCTCTCGTTTCCTCCCCCAGGGTCTCC
Organism: Octodon degus; assembly: GCF_000260255.1. Classification (NCBI taxonomy): domain Eukaryota; kingdom Metazoa; phylum Chordata; class Mammalia; order Rodentia; family Octodontidae; genus Octodon; species Octodon degus. The sequence continues at coordinate 13,985,481 of NW_004524599.1, forward strand.
TGCTTCTCTCAGGCAGCCCTCCTGTGCCAACAATAAAGGATTTATTTACTTTCACCCACTTCTCTCTCGTGCCAGAGGAAGGAACTTTACAAATTCTGGTGCTCCGACTCGCCTCTCCCAGGGGTCACTCCCAGTTCAAGCTCCCACTGGCACATGCCCCCTCTGCCCGCTCTGCCCCCACCCTCCCCTCCTCTGCCACTGCCAGCCTGCATCCAACACCAATCCACCTCAATCCTCACAGGACAGCGCCTCTCGATCTAGGAGTTCCTGCATTGTTTTCTTGTTTCCTCTCCTACATCAAGGCCTGCATCAGGACTCCCACGCATCCCAGGGCATTCTGTTTGTTTTCTTGCACCCACAATGTGACGTCTCTCTGTCCTTTGGGTGACAGAGCCACTAGACTCGCAGACTTTTCTCACTCAGTCTCCAGGAGATCCTAAAGCCCAAATGGTTAATCTTTCAGTGCCAGACAGACTGGCCCCAGGAGTGTACTTTCGGTATCAATACCCTCTTGGACCTGGACAACTTCTGATGTTGAAATGGCAAATGGGCAGAAATGCCCTACATATAGGTCTTTATGCTCTCAGGGCGCACACTTCCCTCCTTTAGGCACGTGAGACGACCCGAATACTTTGGCTCGATCCACACTGCCAGAACCTCCCTCCCCTGATCACCTACCTGATGCCTCTCTGAACGACGCTCCTCCTGCTTTTGCTCCTCCTCCACACCCTCAGGCCCAGCCTCCTCAAATTTCCTCAACCAGATCTCCCTGTGTCATCCGAATCTCACCCTTCCCTCTGTTACGCCAACGCTGCCTCCTCCTCTGCTCCTCCACTGCCATTTTCTCCTTCCGCACACCATACTCAGCCTCACCCCGCCCACCCCTGCCTGCCGTCTTGCAGCCAGTGTTCCCCACCCCTTGTGCTCAGCAGCTGCTTTCCCAGCTCCAACCTCACCCCAGTCTGTTCCTCTGGGAAAAGACTGGTCCTGAGGGACTGGTGTGCACTCATGTCCTTTTCACATTCTCTGATCTCTCAGATTTCTCATCATTTAGGCTCCTTTTCTGCTGATCCCCATAACTATAAAACAGCTCCAATTCATCATTAGTTCCTACGATCTTCACTTTAGAGATCTCTGTTATCCTCACCTCTGTCTTGTCCTTCCAGCAAATGATCCAGTTCGGGCAGGCCGGTCAGGCAAAAGTGGACCACAGACCCACGCTGACCCCAGCCACCCTGCAGGCATAGCTGCAGTTCCAGACGCTGACACCACTGGGACTGTCAGGGGACAAAGGCTCAGGCTGCACGGCCACTGTGGCTGGCTGCCTGATGGCAGGACTTAGGAGAAACTCTATGGGCTAAACCAGTGCCTCGATGGAAACCACGCCAAATTTCTTTCTTGTTTTACTGACACCTTAACCATGTACACCAAGGCTGGCCCTCAGCCCTAAGGGAATGGCCCTGATTCCACTTCATTTCCCAACCTGTTCCTGACATCGTGTCAAACTACAGAAGACGGATTTCAGCCCAGACTGCACAGGGAGAGCTACATAACCTGTTTTTTGGTGTCTCTTAACAATAGAGAGGAACAATTAAACAGGACAAAGAGTAGCATGCTAGACTTAAATGCCAGTTCCTGGTTGCAGCACTCTGGGCTCCTATTAAAGCCCAAACTAAACACAGTGCCTCTTGAACCCCTCCCAAAGTATGTTTCAAGTGTGGAAAAGGACACTGGACACGAGCTTGCCCCAACCTGCGGCCACCACTAGGACCTAGTCCCATCTGCAGGCTCAAGGGTCACTGGAAGTGTGACTGCCCTGTCCATCCTCCAGAGAGTGGGTAAGTCATCCACTCCCTGCCCTTACATGATATCTCACCAAGGCCACTGTACTCATCAATAACTGACTTGCTTTGTCCCGCCATAGAAAAGGACTGACGGGGCTTGGAGTCTACAGCCCCCATCGAGGTATCTCTGTCAGAGCCCTGAGTCTTGCTGGATATCTCAGGTAGGACACTCTTTCCTTATTGACATGGGGGCCACATACAGTGTTCTTCCCGAGTTTTTAGGTCACTGTACTTGAGCTACTGTTCTCGTTATGCAACAATCTCGTTGACAGCCAACCTATACAACCCTCCAGGTGGGACCTCTCCCTGCCAATTCCATATGCTTTACTCATAGTTTTGTTAGCCCAACTTGCCCTATACCCCTTAGGCAGGGAATCTCTTCCCAAAACTCCACTTCTCTTTCGCCTTCTCACTTCCCATGACGCTCGTCCTCCAAACTCACCCTTTGCATGTTGCCAATTTATTTCTTCCTCTTCCTCCTTCTGGTCAATTCCATAGTTTAGAACACCTCTAGTCCCACTCGTGCCATCCACACCTCCCCTGTACTAGTTCACCTCAGGGATCCCTTAGCCTTTCCCTGCATTCTTTAATATATGATAGCCCCAAAACACTAACTGGGATTTAAACCCACCACCCAACATCTCCTAGCCAATGGTTTTCTTAAAACTGACCATTGGCTTTACAATGCCTCTATTCTTCCTGTACTCCAACTTGATGGCTCCTACCATTTAGTTCAAGATCTCAGGTTATCAATGACATGGCTTTACCAGTTCACCCAGTGGTGCCAAACCCTACACTATGCTCTCATATTTGCCCCTCCACTGCCTGCTGTACTGTCCTGCACCTCAAGAATGCCTCCTTCACTATTTCTCTACACCCTGACAGTCAGGACCTCTTTGCCTTCTGGCAGACAGACCCAGATGGCCTCCAGTCCATACAGCTCACATGAACGGTTCTTCCTCAGAGATTCAGGGATAGTCCTCACTTCTTTAGCCAGAATCTGGCTACTGACCTGACGATGACCCTCAATCTCACACCTCACATTCTCAGTATATAGATGATCATCTTCTCTGTTCCCTCCTATGCTCTGGCCATACAACTGTCCTTTTCAACATTCTCATGGGTCATGGATATTGGCTTTCCCTGGCCAACCTCAAATAGCTTCACCAAAGGTCAAATACTTAGGACTCACCCTCACTCCCACTACTCTCTTGATCACTGCTGACTGCGAAGCCCTCCTCTGTGACCTCCAAGTGCCTACTACAAAACAAGCCCTGTCTTTCCTTGGTCTAGCTAGCTTCTCATGCCTTTGCATTCCTAACTTTGCTTCCCCAGCTCAACCTCTCTATAAAGCATTTAAAGGCTCCTTGTCAGAACCCCTCGACCTTACCATTCCTATACATTGCTCCTTTCTGCAAGCTATCAGAGGCCCTCTTAAAGGACTGGGATGTCACTCTCCCAAACTCAACCCAACCCAACCCAACCCTTTACACAACCTCTCAAAAAGCACAACACAGCAGGAGTTCTAGGACAAAAAAAGGGACCTTCATTTCAAGCTATAGTGTACTTATCAAAACAGCTAGAAAACACAGTACATGAATGGGCCCCCTGCCTTTGAGCCCCACAGTGGGTGCCACTGGCTCCTCTTCCTGTTCCTCCTGGTGGCCCACTTGACAGGGGACAAAGGGCTGCTGTCATCCTTCCAGCCTAGGTCCTCTTACCGTGATCATTCTCTTGTTGCTCATAGCACCTTGTCTTTTAAAATATTTTTTCAAGATTTCTCCAACCCAGCATATGAGCTTTCCCCACCCACAAGCTTCTTGTCCTGGCTGAGCCCCCAGCACTGGCTCCTGACAGGTCATTCTGACAACTACCCCAGTCCCTATCACAAAGCCCCACCAGCATCACCCCTTTTAACAACAAGAAGACAGGAATGATGGGTTTACGCCCAGGTACTGGGTCACAGCACCAGGATCCCAGAACCAAGGATGCCGAGCGCTCACAGACTGACTTTCTTCTTCTTCCGCCCTGCTTAATCTTGGGCTTCCTCTTGTTTTCTGTGCGTGCCAAGCCTTCTCCAATGAGCACCTGTTACAAGGTGCTGCCCACGCAAGCCATACCCCCAACCCAGCATGATAAATTCTCTGCTGGCCTGCCTTCTCCCAAAGGGACCTCGCGTCTCTTTGGCAGCCCTCCCATGCCAAGCAATAAGGCTTTCTTTACTTTTCTCCCGCGTCTCTTGTGCATCAGAGGAAAGAACCTTACAAAACTTTTAAAAAGGGCTGGAGATGCAGCTCAATCCAAGGGCCCTCATTTCAATCTCTAGTACTGTCAAAAAGCAAATAGAAAAAAAAAAAAAAAAAAAAAAAGAGAGGCTGGGGAAATAGCTTGGCAGTCTCAGCACCTGCCTGGCAAGTGCAAGGACCTGGGTTTGATTCCCAGCTTTGTGTGCTGGCTGGCCCTAAAACCAGGTGTGGTGGTGCATGCCTGTAATCCCAGCACTGGGGAGGCTGAGACAAGAGGACCACTACAAGTCCAAGATGCGTAGTGAGACCCTGTACCAAAATAAATACATAATTAAAAAAATAGAACACAACATTACACACAGAGTACCAAAAAGAGAGAAGTCCATTTGCACATGGAGGGCAATTCTACTGCAGCTCAACATCCAAAGAACACATCTCCAAGCTTGGACAACTTGCAAACTAAAGCGACAGGTGCAGGCAGAGTTACCAACCCGTCCTCCGAAGGCTCTGAATACCCTCCCTTTGCCTGCAATAAAGGGTCTCTTAGAAATGTTGCCAGTATCAAAACCATTCTTGCTACTCATACCTTTCAGGGTGGTTTTCTTGTCTTGAATTTTAATAGCTACTGAAGGACATAAAGGCTGAGGCAAGGTAATTTTAGCAGCAGCTGCAAGTACAAGAATCCTCAGGGAACAGTCTTACTGCAAAAATGACATGCTCTTAAAACTTTCCTCGAGGGAATGTTTTGTTCCAAGAAATGGGACTACACAGATACAGCCATCCAATCCTGACTTAGCAGACCAGTTCAAAGCTGATGCTCATACAAAAAGAAGTTGACATAAGTAAGATGAGTCAGAAACAATGAAGGAAATATTGGCTGATTATGAGATTTAGACAAAAACATTGGGCAAAATAAATTCCAACTTAGGAAACTACATTTAAAAGTTTAAAAGATTATAATAATTCTGGAATCATACAGGGAAGCAGACAGTTCAGGTTACGCACAGCGGCCGCGATTAGCAAGCTGAGCAATCTCTCGGCACAGTCACACCACCCAGCGCCAGCAGAAAGGGGCTCCCGTAATTAGTGGCTCTGACAAAGCTTACGCAAAGTTCACGGCCTCTGATCCACTAATTTCACTGCATTTTTCTAATCCTCTCTTAAAAGGGAAAGCACGACCTAGGAGCAGGTCACAGTGTTACTAATAACGGCACTTGGAATTAAATTCCTATCGGGAACCACACGCAGCTCAATGTGCGAGCACGAGACAGCTCTAGGTGAAGTGGCCGTTCCCTACTGCGTTAAGCGCCACAACTCATGTGCGATGCTCTTTTGCATGTATAACAATTATTTTTAAAAACTGTAAGAAAAACGCATAGGATTAAATAGACTTTGAAACATTACTAGTAGAACATAAAATATTCATTATTGACATTTGTAAGCATGTTTCAATGGTGTGGGGAAAGTGTCCAAGATTTGTAAGACCAGGAAGCACACGCACAGCTGACAGCCCTGTGAAGCCCGGGGGGGGGGGGGGGGGAGTCCTGGGGTGCACACAGAGGGGGTGAGGCAGAGCCTCCTCTATGTCAGTTTACCCCCCACCCAGTCACCACTAACGTACACAGCTGTTGACTTGGCACTGTCCCACAGTGAGGCACCTGGACCCCGTCTGCTCCCTGAGGAATGCGGGCGTGACTGCTCTGTGACAATGGCTGCCAAGAGTCAAAATAATTCCACATGACAGAATTAACATGGCTGTATTAATTGCTCAGGGATCTTAATATTTTCATCTTCATGAAACAAACAGTAACTCCTTTACTACCTCAAAATCCAAAGTAAAACCCCTAGAAACAAGAATAAAGTCAACCTACATGTCTGTAATAATCCCAACATTCTAAAAGGCTGAGGGAAGAGGCCTGTAAGTTTGAGCCTCGCTTGGGCAACTTAAGACCTCTGTCTCTAAATAAAAAACAAAATAAAAAAATTGAGCTATAACTCAATATGAAATGGCTTCAGTTCCCAGGATGCTTCCCAACTGCACTCACACTAGCTCGGAAAATTAACTCAGAATACATCTAACAGGATACAGACTGAAGTACAAACACGCAGTGTACACATATAAAAGTATATATAAACACATTCAAACACAAAACTCCTAAGGGACTTAAAATTGAAACAGAAATATCATCCTGAACAAATATCAGAACATTCAATAGTTAAATTTCTCTGCTCAAATTAATCTAGAAATTCAATGCCATTCTTCTGCCATAAAAATTCTACTAGACTGTACAGAGAACATGATTGGCTAAGTTAATGTTTGTTGTAGAAGAATGTGAGATTTCTTAAAAAGCCAGTAACTTTGAAGGATTATCGCAAAGCAGGGAACTGGGCAAGATGCTATGAAGAAAGCTGCCGTACTAAAGCGCTGTTATCAAGACTGAACGAGGAGCAACTGATCACAGAAGCAGTCAACAGATGCTGTCGCTTCAGAGGGAATCTGGCAAGATCTTTCCGTTCCAAGGTTCCCATCTTCCCGCCTGCTCCACTACTGGACGCTGACCTGGACACTCCTGGGAGTTCACAGTCACACTATAGGTCTCCAGTAAGACAAAACAGAATGCAAACCAGCGAGCAACCCTGCAGCCGCCACAGGGTGATAACGGATCGCTGCACTCTGACCGCACAAAGGAGGGTGGGGATGATGGAGACAGGCCTACACAGATGGAGATCTGCTCCGTCCGGATGGCAGCCTGATGGAAACAGCTCAGCACGATGCCCTTCATGTGCGCGCTAAACACGCCCTGGCAGCACCTGCTGTGCTGCCTGCAGCCTGAGCACAGAAGCGCGTGCCGCCTGCTCAGCGCAGACCCCGTTCGCAGGCAGGCTCTGACCCAACAGGCTGTGCAGGCCTGGACACCTGCACGCTCACCAGCTCTCAGTGCTCCTCCGAGACTGTGGCCTCCTGTCAACACCTGCAGGCTCCGAGTGAGCAAGGGTGCTCTGCTCCCTCTAGAAGGCCGTGGGGACCGGCAGTGACACTTAAGATAGGAACAAGGGCAGGGACAAGCGAGACGGCACGGCATATCAGAAGGCCTTGGCTTGAGCTTATTTATAATGTTTGGATTTATTTCACAAGAACGTAATTGGTAGTTATGTAAGTAAAAGTTGGTTTTTAAAAACCCAGACAGAATACACCGCAGGACACCGTTACTGAATTCTAGGAGACTCCTCAGTATAAGTACACAAAAGGCCAAGGGGTGTTGGCCAGCTCTTCTCCTCCAACAAGAACAAATAACTGGGCCAGAAGAGAACAGGAGCAGAGAGAAAGTACAGGATGGATGGGGTGGAGGCGGCAGTCAGTACAGGGGCACATTGTCAAAGCCACCTTTATATCAAATACTGTTTTCATTCAAAATCTCCTTAAGTCCCATAAGTCTATCAAAAGTACCTGCTATTTCCAGCTGAATACTGTACAGATGACCTCAGTTAGGTATGTTCTACATGGCTCCCTGTTTCACGCATCTCGTGTGCCTGCTGTTTCACCCATCTGGAGGAAATCCTCCCCAATTACCTAAGGACCCAGGAGCCCCGCAGCGCCAGCCCAGGACAGCGAGCGCCCCAACTGGGCCTTCAGACCCCGGGACACTGCCTTCTGTGGCCCAGCTGCACCAGGGAGGTGCTCGCCAGCTACTCCGCTACACACCAAAGGAGCCTCCCAGTAACTAGGTAGCAGTCAATAGCCACTTGCTATGGCTTACATGCTTGTGTCCACCAAATCCGAACACAAAACCTGGTGTCAACATGTTGCCCATAGGAGATGGCCCTTCCAGAAGGGATGAAGTCATGTGCCCCACACTCGTGAATGAGGTCAGTTCCCTTCCTGCAGAGACCCCAGGGAAGCAGTACGGACAGCAACAGCAGCTAGGGAATCAGAGGTGGAGCCTCGGCAAACGCCAAGTCAGACGGCGCCTGGATCTCATGCTTTCAGCCCCAGAACTTTGAGCGATAAACCTGTTATTTACCACACACCCTATTTATGGCACTCTGCTATTATAGCCCAAATGGACTAGGACAGCATACAATGTTTAACACTGGAACTTAGAACTTTATCATATTCTGGAACAAAGAAAAGGAAGGAAAAGAGGAAAGATTTTATGGAAATTCATTCATGAAATCAAAATTTATTAATTGCGGGAAATGTCTCAAATCCAGCGGTGACCCATCCAACACAGACATGGCACCTAAGGAAATCTAAAACTCCGGCTCAGGTAAGTGGCACTGGTCACCCAATGAAGGGTACAACGGGGATCAAACAACTTTCAGGACGGTGCCTTCCAGGATGGCATCAGCAACATTCATTTCTTGCTGTAACTCACTCTGATCGAGAAACCATCTGGGCACTGTCCCCCGCTGCTAAGTCTGGCAGGGTGGGAGGAGGCCATTTGAGGGGGGAGCAGAGGGGCCTGCGATGGGCGAGGCTGGGCAGGCGGGAGCGGGGGGCGCCAGGCGCACACAGACACAGCCGTCGCCCATCGCCAGCCAAGCTGGAGAAAGGTGTGCAAACAGCACTAGGGCTGCCACACATCCCTACTACACAACGGACTCTTGGAGGACGCAGGATCAAAATCCGATAGTAAACCAGAAAATACAAAAAGACAAATCACACCTAAAATTTAAGAATTTCAAGATATACAGCTACTTGCTCCTAGTTCAATGAGAAGAAAGAGGTGTACTAAAAGTGTTTAGACAAGATACCATGTCTGCATCTAGTATTATAACTACTATAAAGACAACAATATTCAATGTATTAATTATTGTAACTGTCCTACTAACCTGTTTTGAAACTGTCTCATAGCTATTTCTTTCTCAATAAAATAAAAGATTCCAAAATAATAAACATAACATCAAATATAAAAAATTGTTCTAACATAATATATCAAATCCAAAAAACTGTTCCAACTCACTATTAGAAAAGTACAAATAAATCTCCCCTATCAAATGAGAGGGCAGTGTGACAACAAACCGGGTCCACTGTGCTGGCGGAGGAGGTGACATCTGCATTTATCGTCCGACCCAGGGGTCCCACTTCTAGGAACATGTTCTAAGGACGGCCCCCATCCGTGTATGAAGCTCGAGATGCAATTCTGTGCAGCACAGTTCATAACTGCAGTCCATGGCCTGCCTAGGAGGAGCTGAATAAACCCCACGCAGCCACACAAGGGAGTTCCACACAGCCAGGGTTAAAACAAGGGTGCCCACCAGGAGCTGAGCTGGAGTGAGGCCAGGAGGGATTGCTAGTGTGAGAGGCCCGCCCGTGCTACTCTTCTTTTAAGAAGATTATACAGCAAAAAAGCAGTGCTCTGCTTTGGTGGCCCCTGGCAGAGCAACACGCAGAGAACACCACTTCTGCAGCAGCCCCGCAGGGAACGCCTGCTCTGAGCAAGGGGGACTCTGCAAAGCAGCGGCCTTTGGTCTTCGCAAACGGCTGGGCTGAAAACAGCCCGGCCCGAAGACCGTCAGAGGAACAGCAAATAGGGTGACACCTGCACGCTTGGCACGGACGGGAGCAGGGTGTTCCTGCTCTCTGGGGCAGCCCGAGTGATGGGCAGTTCAGCAGGTGGCCGAGGAGCGCTGAATCTGCGGACTTGTCCCATTTTTGCAATTTTCTCAAATTACTCCGAGAAGAAGTGTAAATGTTGCAAACAATGAGAGCACTACAGTCATGTAGTGGAATGTCAGGGAATGGTGTGACACTTCAGGGAACCCAGGGGAGGGCGCGGAGGAGGTGCAGCCCCTTCGCCCTGTCCCGGAGGGAAGGTCCCCAGGGCCTGGCCAGCAGAGGGCGCCGCCGGGCGCCCGCCCCCTCCAGTGGCGGGGAGCCTCGCAGGTGCAGGTGCGCGCATCGCTGGGCAGGAAAGGCACAGCGCAGGTGCGCGCGGCTCTGAACACACGCGGCCGCTGCTGGTCTGGAGCCACACACATCGTCCCTGTTAGCAGCTTGTCACCTTTATTACTACTTAGCAAAATCTAAGCAGCAACATTTCCCCCATTCAGATTACCAATGTGCTTCTGACTCCTGGACAAGGCCTAATTCTTTTCTTTTAACCAACCATATACGCTTTTAAAGAATTGAAAACAATTATTTCTTCAGTACCAAACATATGGATTAAGCTGAGTTCTCATGTTTGGTTCTAAAAGTTTCTAACTAAACATCAAAATTCACCCATAAATTTAGAGAAAACAGCTAACTCAATGATTAGCATATGATTATTTTTAGTGTCCCTTAAAACATAGATTACATATGAAAAAGGGCGTCCTAGTACATACCTGAGACCCCAGCACTCGGGAGGCTGAGGCAGGAGGAAGCAGGTTTAACACCAGCCTGGGCTACAGAGCAAGGTCAAGGCCAGCCTATATTATATAGTGAGATCCAGTCTCAAAGAACCAAAAAATACAAGCGCCTTCTTCTCTTCTAGCATGGCTTTGGGTGTGGGGGATGGTGGCGGGGGTCTAGTTTAACAATTTCACCCTAAGCTCTACTCATATAAAAGTCATTACTAATTATAGGCTACTGTGAACAATTTCTCCCTCTTTTATCATAACCAAAACAACTGAACCTGGAACACAGAGTTCAGTGTATGGAAATGAGAGGCAGATGCTTGCTGAAGGGCTAACAGTCACACTTCATTTACTAATCTGGTGTTTCAAGGGATGAGCTATAAAAGTCCAGTTGCAGTATGTGCTTACTCTCATAGGTCAGTTTGTCACTGGCCACCCAATAATGTACCTGGTCGGGTGCCGGGAACATCACACACACAGACATGTGCACACTCTGAGACACACACAGAACTTCTGGCGGCTGCCTCACTGCGCAGTCCAGGCTGACCTGAACTCGCAGCTCCCCTACTTTACCCACCCAGAACAGGAGTCACACAGCGTGCGCCACCACGCATAGCATTTTCTTTCTTGAAGAGCAGCATGTGTGCTCCTCACAGACAGGAAAACGCACCACCACCGGGAAGCAGGGAGGCCTGCTTTGCTCTGCTGTGCACGGTGTGCAGGCGCAAAGGACCACGGGGGTGTGGCCCAGACTCGGCACAACCCAAGAAGGCCCACTCCTGTGGCTGTGGAGGCTGACTGACCCCAGCCCTGCCGCCTGTGCTGTCCTGGTCATGACTCAGTGCTCACCTTCCCCAGGCTCTAGCACCCCGTGCTACATACACAGAGGAGCCGGCTGTGACGTGTTGCCTGCTGAATCTACCCACCCCCCTGTGGGAGGTGAGGCTGAGGGGCTCCGCTGTTCTACTAGCCGAATGTCTAAGAAGGTAACACTGCTGTGTGTGCAAAGAAAGTAAAGGTGCTTCATAAGTCAAACAGTGCTACGACAGGAAAGAAAACACACCGAGCCCTGAGACAGAGAGGTGGGGGGAGTTCTAAGAAGATGAAATGGGTGTTGGCCAGATGGCTCAGCGAGCTAAAGTACCAGCTTAAGCAGGCACAGGAGTCAGGGTTCAATCCCCAGTGTATAGTGCCAGCCCCACCCCTGGGGCTATAGCTCACGCCTGTAATCCCAATGCTCGAGAGGCTGAAAACAGGAGGATCATTACAAGTCCGATCTGTGTAGAGAGACACTGTAGACCCTGTACTAAATACATTTTTTAAAAAAGGATGAAATGAAGTACTCATTTCCCCCAGTGTGGTGGCCAAGATACTCTGGCGACAATAAAGGCACACACGCGCGCGCACACACACACACACAAGTTGGGTTAAACGTCTTTTACACACTGTAAAGTACACCACTCACAAAGTGGAAAGAATATAAAGACAAGTGAAAAAGAAAGGCGGGCACCAAGCCAAGTCTGGAGACAGACGCTGCAGGGCGCACACTGCCCACGGCCGGGTCAGCACACACAGCTGCAGGCCACGGGGGGGGGGGGGGGGCAGAGACCTGCGGAACCTGGCCAGGGTCAGTCTTGGTCCTTGGGCAGTGTGGGGAAAGAATTCTTACACCGCAGCCGTCAGCCCTACATAAAAGCTGCTTCAGCTCAAGACAGCAGGAACTGTGGGGAAGAGGGACAGCAGAGGCTGCCTTCAGTCTCCTTGTCCCTTGGTACAAGCTAAAGACTTAAGATGGGCAGCTGGAAGGAAGCTAAGTACCCCAGAGGCTCAAAATACCACCACGCAGGGCGGAAGCAGAAGCTGGAGGGCCAGGTATGCAGCCTCTGTGCGGGAGGAAGGGGAGCCGCACTGCGTCCGAACGTCCGGTGGCCCCAGCAAACGCCCCAGCGAAGGATCCTGCAGAAAACCATTGCCTCCAGGGCAAGGCCCCAGCACACCTCCACCCAGGGCGCACGGCGCAGTGTGCAGTGCTGGGACTGGCACCCTGAGGCCCCAGAACTCTAGCCGGAGGAAACGGTGGGAACAGCACGAGGGGCAGTAGGAAGGGAGAAGACGACCCGGAGGAGCCGACGCGAGGGCGAGCTGAGGGCGGAGCCACGCTCGGCAGGCACCGGAACCCTGGCTACACCCTGAGCCGACAGAAGAGGGCGCGCTGGAGCTGCGGCTTCGGAAGCGCTCCCGCCGACCCCAGGAGAGAGGCACAGATCCGGCTAAACAGCGCAGGTCCAACGAGCAAAGGAGGTGGCTGAACCTCACAAAATCATCTCAGCAACAGCAAACGCAAAAAGAGCAGCTCAATGACCAAGCAACGAACGCACAGCAGAGGACGTGCTTATAAACAGGCGAACTGCGACCTAGTGGTCACAGGACCGCCCCCGTTCTGCAAGGGCAGAGGTGCCCAGACGCCCAGACGCCCAGACAGTACCCACAATGTCTGAATTGGGAAAGAGCCACCTGGAGACTGCTGACACAGACAGGGAGCTGAAGCAACCCGAACTACAGGCAGGAGGGAACAGCGCGCAGTTCATGGCTTTCTGGCCGAGCACCAACAGCCCAACTCCATCTGCAGCACAGCCAGCGAGCCTTCCAAGCCCACCAGAAAGCAGAGTGACTCCCACAGGCAGCCCACGAAGGGCCAAGCCCATCTGACAGCTTCCCTGTACTGGGCCAAGGGAACCACACTCGGCCTGCGTGGTGAGGTCAAGGGGGGCAAATCTGTGACAGATGTCACACCCTGCTAGGGTGGCAGAAACCGGACATGCAGTGCCCAGGAGAGATTCCCCTCCTGCGGGGCGTGGGGGAGGTAAGAGCACAACAGGGCCACAGCCAGGGTCCCCTGCTGCACCAAGCAGCTAGCTCACTGTCTGCACCCCACAGTCCTTAGGAGCACAGAGAACTTGGTCAATACAGTGCAAGCCCAGTTTTCAGCTAGAAGACAAAAACGAGGAATATGTGACTCACCCAAACAAGAAGAGTCAATAAACAATCGAACTCTAGGTGAACCTGGACATTGGGCTTAAGAGATTTCTAAGTAGACTCCAATCATCTAAGAACCTTGAGAATGTGTGCAAGGAACTGAAGGGCAACATGGTGTAGGTGAGTGGGCACACGGCATACTCAGTGGAGGAAGATGGAACCAGAACAATGAAGGTTCTGGATCTGAATTCAACTCGGTTGGCTAAGGACAAACCTTGGCGCTTTCTTCTACCATCTGCAGCCAACCTGAATAGAGAATAATCTAAAGAACAACAAAAACAGACCTTTTTTTTTGTATTTTAGTACAGGGTCTAGAAGGTCTCACTAAAGAGATCATATTCGTAGTGATCCTCCTGTTTTCAGCCTCCCAAACCCTGGGATTACAGGTACACACCACCAGGGTGTCTCAGTGTACCCCAAGGGCGGGGCCGGCATGGCAGGCTGGGGATCTGGCCAGCCCAAAATCAGACTTTAAAAATGAGCAGAATCCAAAGACCAATGTGACTCCTCACTACAAAGTACAGATTTTCCAACACTGGGAACACTGCTGGGGAGGAAATTTCTCAACCAAGAATCCTAGCACCTGGAAAAAGTAGCTTTTAAATGTTAAAATAAGGTTGATTCCCATTAAATTATGAGTACTTACAGTAGATCTGCACTACCAAAACAAAGAAACAGCCTTGAGAAAAGTTCCCTAGTGCAAATGGAAATTCTACTAGATGACAACTTGGATTTAGAGAAAGAAATGAAGAGCAGCAAGTGGTAATTCTATGGAAGTGAACAGGGCAGCTTAAAGGGAAATCCACACCACTACAGTGCTGGCAGGTTCACCAAGTAAACGAACGTAACTAACGCAAATGCCAGCGCCAAGGTTGGGAGAAGGAAATGAAGATACACTACTGAAATTCTTTGTTCATCCAGAGCTCAGAGTTAGTATTAAGTACACCACCACAATGCTGGCTTGAATAGTGTAACCTCTACAACAGCAACACACCCCAAAAGCAGATGTAACTAGAAACTTAAAGAATTCAAGTTTGATACAAATTTCTGATTAACACAAAACAGGGGAACAAAAGCAAACAAAGTTTCCTCCATAAGAAAAGCACAAAGTAACAACCTAGGCATAACCATGACAATAATTTTAAATACAAAGGGATCCCAAAGCAGACTGTTAGGCTACACTTTTTTAAGAACCAACTATATGGGCCATGGAGATGGCTCAGCAGTCTAGTGTCCGCCTAGGCAAGCGCAAGGACCTGGGTTTGATCCCCAGTACCACATGCCATGATGGTGCCAGCCCCACCCAGGCGCACTGAGCTGGCCACTGAGATGGGGCTAGCGGGGCGCACCTGTAAGCCCAGCGCTGGGGAGATTCAAACAGGAGGATCATACGAGTCCAAGCTCTGTAGTGAGACTCTGTACCAAATACATAAAATTTAAAAAAAAAAAAAAAAAAGTTAAAAGGAACCAGCTATACTTAGAAGTATTTTATATATAAAGACAGAAATAAACTAAAAGTAACAGGCTACATAAAGATGCAACAAGGTTAGAAGGAATGTTCTAGATACTGATGAAATAGAATTCAAAGAGTATTATTAAAAACAAAAGGACATTTCCTAGCATTTTTTAAGTCAACAGGTGAGGAAGATATATCAATATTAAAAATACACATCCATATGATGGCCGAGCTTCAAAACACATGAAACAGCAGAAATAAGCGGAGACATAAATTGACACAGTTGAAAATTCTAACACTTCAGGTAACTGATAAAACTACACAACAAGGGCTGGCCAAATAGCTCAGCAGATTAAAGCGCCTGCAAGCAAGTGAGGGGCTGGGGGTTCCATCCCGGCCTGCTGTGCTGGCCCCGCCCCCAGGGCACACTGAGACAGCAATTGAGACTGGGTGTGGTGGCGCACGCCTGTAATCCCAGCTCTTAGGAGGCTGTAAACAGGCGGAGCACTATTAGTCTGATCTAGTAGTGAGACCCTGAACACCCTGTAGACCCTTCCCTAAAATACAAAAACAAAAGAAAAAAGAAACCTATACAACAATACCAACACAGGAGAGCACAGGGACAATATCAATCTTTATTTAGCTGACATTTATGAAACTCTACCTAAAACTCAAGAATTATCCTTTCAAGAGTATACAGACCATTCACCACAACAGACCCCCATCCGCATGGGGCCAAATCTTCAGTAAGAGGGAAACTGATTTGGGAGTAGAGTCACTCAGAGCTTCCAGGTTGGTATAAATCAAAGTGCTTTCTCAATCCTTCAGTGAAGGGCCAGGAATATAGCTCAGGAATAAGTGCCTGCCTGGCAAGTGCAAGGTCCCAAGTTTGATCTCCAGTACCAGAACAAAGAAAAACACTGAGTCCATCCTTCAAGGCAGTGCCACAGATCCGTTCTCTGTACATCTCTCTCAAAACATCCTGACCTCCACACCCGAAAGCCCACCTGACTTACGGTCTTTACAGAACGGACGATGTGACTGACGACAAAGCTCTGACTGTCCGTGGTGCTCCCAGAGCCGAGCCTTAGGAAAGCTCGTGCTCCATGTGGCACGACTCTTTCTGTCTGTACCACACAGCCTCTTCTGACCATATTCCACAAATGTGTTCTGCTCTACTTCTTCAAAACAGTAACAAAACACAATACACGTGAAAGCATCATATTTGCCACCTTTGCAGAAACTTCCCAACTCTCTTCCAAGATGAGTGCTTGCTGATTTTCATCAAGCAAAAAAAATTGTTTTTCAGTTACCCAATCTAAACAAATCCAAACTCTGATCTTCAGGGTTTTCCTCAGTGTTGTTTCCTGCACCCTCAGGGACACCTGTTCACTTGTAATCTTTGATGACAGTCAAAAGCTGCCATCCAACATGCGCACTGCGTCTGCTCTCAGCCGCTCTCCCAGCAAACTCTGCTTCACCTCCTACACAACTGGTTAATCCTCCACCCCACCCCGGGGCGCTTGTTTTTGTCCAAAGGTGCTCAGGATGCCTTGCACAGGAGCCTCTGAAACTGCAGGGAACAAGTTGGGCCTTCCTACTCTACTCCCACAAGTGATCCTAGGAAGGGTCAGTGTCAGTCCTGTTTGCTCAGTGGTGGGCGGAGGACCTCAAGTATCTACTCCAAGGCTGTGGAAAAAAAGGCAAATTAGAACAGTCATTAAGGCTCTGTTTGTTTTTTATAATGGAAATCCAATCATTCTAAGAACTCCTCTACCTCTAGTTTCCCAAAAGAGTTGTTGGTGGTGCACAGGCATCTCCACACCGAAGTGGGCCCTGACCCAAAGGCAGCACCTCCTGGACCCAGAGACCAGGTGGTCTGTATCACCCAGTGGTAACATGCTTGTCTGCCACTCACTAAAGTTGCATTAACTTAAATTTTTTTTTAAGTTTAAAATTATCTTCACATTTAAAAGATTTCACTGGAAGCTGGTGGCCTGCAAGCCCAGCTATTCAGAAGACCGAGGCAAGAGGATCACTTGCGCCCAGAGTGCCACACCAGCCTGGGTACCAGCAAGCCCTCTTCTAAAATAAATAAATAAGATAAACAAAAAAGTAGTTTTTTATTTGTAGTAAATTTTCCTCAAGAAGCCTTACAATATCACCTTTCACACCAGGCCCAACACATGGCGGCGCATGCCTGCAACAAAGCAGATGCAGGAGGATCCCAAGGTTCAAGGCCAATCTAGGTAAGTTGGCAAGCGCATGTTCCAACATCCAAAAATAAAAGTCAAAAAGTCGCCTAGAGCTATATAGCTCAGTGCAAGGGTCTGGTTCAATCTCAGCGCCAAAAACCAAAAGGGAACCACCGGCTGCTCCCTGGAAGTGGTGGCAGCAACCTGCTGGCAAATGTCCAAAGCCGTGAAGGGAGGCAAGCCTCCTGCGTCTCTGGTGGTGCTCTGTATATCACTCCTGATGTCTCCAGACAAGTCGGACAGACAGACAGTGTGCCCTACACCGGTGACCTGAGGTACGAAAGGGAAAGCTGCTTTTCTTAGGGACAAAAGCCCTCTGGGAAATTCAGATTATTACAAAAAAATTAGTCTGGGGGTTGATTTGCTTGGAAAGACAGAAGGATTTTATATCCATCTGACTTTTTCAAAAGAATAGAAAACTCAGTTTACCTCCACATCACAGACGAAGCAGAAGTTGCTGAGGAGAGGCAGGGAGGCGGTGCCCTGGTTCATCCCTTCTGCCCAGAGCCAGGTACAGCCCAAATGCCTTACTGGAGAAGTGCAGAGGAAAGTGTTGTGAGTTTCACTCCAGGACCACCTGGAAATCCAGGCTCAGCAGCCTTTCAACTAGCCCTGCTGGCCCCCGCAATCAGCAGGCGCCCTGCGTGCTCAGGGAAGGACCATCAGGCCCCCGTCACCCTGGGCCTGCAACTCAGGGACTCATTTCCTCTACAGACTTACCCATGGAAGGGCGCCGCAGGAAACCAAAGAGAGAAATTCCACAACTCCTGGTGGAGTAACTGATCGTGTGGCAGTTTCTACTGAATGCTGGCCAGCTAAGGTGCAGGCGCTCTCCACAGAGCCATCCTGAGGCCCGGGGAGACACCTGCAGGGGAGGCACACTGGGGCTTGGACTGGCTTAACACAAGTGGGGCTGGCCTCACGTCTGTCCCTGCATCTCTCCTGAGAATGCAACAAGACTGATAATGTTCCTGAGAAACAAGAGCTGCTGGACAAGGCCACTCTGCCGCTGCTGGGACCAGGGACACAGGCAGGAAACGCAACTCGAGGCCCTTTGGGCCTGCTGGGACAGGGAGGCTGGTTCACGTCCCACTCCCCAAGGGAAGCTCCTGTACAAGGCCAGTCCAGTGGGTGTGGTGGAAGAAGCAACACCTGTAGGCCCAGGAAGCAGGGAGGGTGGAGACAGCTACACCCTCACGGTGAGGCAGGAGGGGAGTCGGCCGCTGGAGGGGAGTCGGCCGCTGGAGGGGAGCCGGCCGCTGGAGGGGAGCCAGCCACTGGAGGGGAGTCGGCCACTGGAGGGGAGCCGGCCACTGGAGGGGAGCCGGCCACTGGAGGGGAGCCGGCCGCTGGAGGGGAGCCAGCTGTTGGAGGGGAGTTGGCCACTGGAGGGGAGCTGGCCGCCGGGCAGGCAGGTATTTGCAGGGCCACACTCGTGACCGCAGCGATAACCCCAGACAGGACGGGGATTCTAGTCCCACTGCCAGCCCTACCTGGCACCCGGGGGTGAGGGGAATGTGGGGGGCAGGAGGGAATGGCCCATCCCAGCCTCTTGTCATGGCCAGACCTTGCGGTACACAAATGTCCTTATTTGCTCCAAAAGTACTTTTCTTCCATGATAGACACCTGAAGAAACTTGTAAGAGTTCACCTACATCCTTCCACTACACAGAATTTAGCCTGGGGAAGCCCCAAAGAGGCAAGTGTAGTCCGACAGCCAGCCTCCCATCTGCAACAAAACACCTGGGATCAGCAGCTTAAGAGGAGGGCGGGCTGACCACGGGGCTCATGGTTTTGGGGTTTTGGCCAGTAGGTGGCACCTCAAGACAGCGAGTGCAGGGTAGTACCAACTGTCCACCTCTGGCAGAGAAGCAAACAAGACGGAGGAAGGGGCTGGGCCCCTCAGTCTGCATCAAGGGTGCACACGCCCCCATAAGGCCAAGCCCTCTAGAGGACTCCGCCTCGGTGGTGCACTGGCCATCAGGCCTTGAAGGGCCACTGTAAGTCCAAGCTGCGGCAGTGCTGGGAGGGGAACACAGCCCAGAAAGCTCAGCGCCACCGAGGTAGCTGGCATCCCTGGGGATCGTGGGACATATCCTGGAGAAAGGGGACCTGCACTCTCCAAACCAAGAGCATAACAAATCAGTTTAGTCAGCTCCCTGCATGCACACACGTGTACACACACATCCCCTTCCATCCTCAGAGGTGGTAACAAAGGAGTCGTTTTCTTGTTGCTTGTTTTTTTTTTTTTGCGGAACCAGGGATTGAACTCAGGCCTTTGTGCTTGCCAAGCAAGCGCTTAGTCTACTGAGCCATCTCCCCAGCCCCTGTTGTTGCTTTAATCCAAAGATTAAGAGAAAAGCAGGGAGTCAAAGGACATAGCTAGTTCTATGCTGGGGGAAAGTGCAGGTACTTGAGCTACAACACAAATACAGAACTTTTCTCTGGGTGGAACAGATAAAAAGCTAGGAGGCCAGGTACAGTGGCACCCGCCTGTAATTCCAGCACTTAGGAAGCTGAGGCAGGAGGATCACAAGTTTGAGCCCAGCCTGGATTACACAGTGAGTTCAAGACATACCAGAACTATGTATGAACTACATAGCAACACCTTGTCTCAAAAACATGAAACACAAACAAAGTCCAGGAATCTGCAGAGGACAAGGGAGGAGCCTTCATCAGCTCCTCTCTGTGAGTCTGGCTGCCTTTGGCAAGGTTCTGTTCCTCACCAAAGACTCCTTTCTAACATCATAAGTCCTGGCAGAAGATATGCAGCACAAAGATAAGCAGTCTCCAAGGAAGACCAGGCCTGACCAACATGCATATGGCCCGGAAACCTAGTCTACAAACTCAGATTCCCTTGTTATTCTATTTTCATGGATGCTCAATAGCTGAGTTCTGGGCCGGGGAGATGGCTCAGTAGAATAAGCACTTGCCTGGCAAGCACAAGGGTCTGAGTTCAATCCCTGGTTCTGCCAAAAAATAAAATAGCCGAGTTCTTCAGACTAGTTACATGCTAAAATATGAGGTGCTTCTGGGTACAGTTTGTGTGGCCTTGAGACCCTGAGCAGTGAACAACGTGAAAAGTGGGTGCACTTCAGCACCCAAGAACATTCACAATCTGCAATTGTGTAGCTGAGTTTTGCAAACAAATGCTAGCTACCGAACAGCACAGAGGCTATTACAGGTGGAAACGGGACACGGGCTCCTCCCGCCACGCTGAAGCACATCTCAGCTATGTCGTGCTGCTGAGAGCTGTCTTCTCGCCCACACACACACTTTTCACCAATGGGAACTAAAGTCCATTTATGTTTTTAAAATATAAAATCTATTCAACACTAGTATTTCAAGTTTCCCTTTTAGAAAGTTTCCTCATTCAAGTTCTCTGCAACTAACTCAGAATCTTAGTCTGCCTCCAAAACTTGATAGCTTTTCTTCAAACAGCTTCCCTCAGTGTATAAGTCTCCCATGTGAAGTACTAACTCTAGTCATTGTAACAATACTTACGCTTCAGCTAAAAGTCAGCAATTACTGACCTTCTACCACACTTGTGCGCGCAGCTTAGCAGGCACTAAGGCAGCTGAAAAGGACACAACCCTTCCAGGGGAAATACAGGTAACGCCCCGACTAGCAAAGATAAAGCACGGGCAAGGGAAAAATCCATCACTACGGTGCTGAAAAGATAAACGGGGCTACACAAGCTGGACAGCAGGATTCCTGCCGTCGGGCATTCTGGGAGGTTCCAGGTGAGGGCTCCGAGGCTGGCAAGCTGCAGGGCCCAGCTCTCTCTTGCAGGTATAGGAAAAGGTTGTAGGCACAGACAAGGCAAGCCCAGCTCACATCCATGCTATGGCGTGAAGATGAAAGCAAGTCTGATTCGCAGTGCAGCTGCATTTAGCGCGGGGTGCAGAGAGCTGTGCTGGGTCACTTTCACAGGGTGGGGCCCAGCTGGAGGAAGCAGGTCACTGGAGGTGCCTCTGAGGAGTGCAGGTGGCTGCCGGCCCCTTCTTTGGGATCTGTCCCCTCTGGTTCCTGGACGCCAGGAGTGAGTAGTTTTCCCACCTCACTCTTCTGTCCTGATGCTCTAGGTCACCACAGACCCACAGCAGTGGGGCTCACCGTGAAGTGAAGCCTCCGGACACTTTCTTCTTAAAGGGAAAAGAGAAGTCTTTCTTCTTAACACTGAGTTACGTCAGGTGTTCTGACACAGAGACAAAAGCTAACACAGAGCTTCAGGTAATGAAAAGTTAGAGAACGTAAGATTAGTAGCAAAACAGGATGAGTGCATTGCTTTGGAAGGAGCTGCTTTATAACCACTTTATCCACTTTCACAAAATGTCCCCAGGAAGCCTGGGTCATACTGTATCTGTATTTTCAAAACCATTAGGTAAACTGTGTAAATCTAGCAGATTAAACACTGTTCATGTGAACTTGAAGCTAGAGCCAAGGAAATAATCTAGAACACAGCTCACAAAAACAAAACAGATCAACAACTTTCATATATGCATAGAAAAGAGAAAAAAATAATGGAAAAAAGTGACAGAAATGAGAAGGGAAGAAACACGCAACTTCCATGTATTTGGAAGTCCAGAGGAAGAGTACAGAGATGAAACCACTTAATGACAATGGCCAGGAGTGTTTCAGACCTACGTAGCACAAACGCACAAGAGATACACGACATACACCAAGTGCATCTGTGAAGGTAGCGCTACTGCAAAGAACTACAGAACATCACAATCAAAGAGATGGCCTCAAAAACAACCTGAGACAAAAGAGGCTGCTTGTAATGTAGCCTTGTCTGGAGACACGTCCTCAGGAACAATCAGGAAGTGAAAAAAACAGGTCGCACCTTCAAAATACCAAAAAAAAAAAAAAAAAAAAATTATATATATATATACATATATATATACACACATATATGTATAATTATATAGAGAGAAAAAGAAAATAAACAATTAATTGCTTTTACATAAGATATAATCCTACCATTCAAAAAATGGCAAAATAAGAACATTTCCAGGGCTGGGGAGATAGCTTAGGTGGGCTAAGTGCCTGCCTGGTAAGCACAAGGACCCAGCTTCAACTCCTGGTACCACATGCCATGCAGGCCCCAGAACCCAGGGTGAACTGTGAGGGTCACCAAAACTGGGCATGGTGATACACACCTGTAATCCCAGTGTTGGGGAGGCTGAGACAGGAGGATCACTACAAGTCCAAGTTGCGTAGTGAGATCCTGTACCGAATAATTTTTTAAAAGAACATTTCCAAATAAATTATCCTCTCTCTCTCTCTCTCTCTCTCTCTCTCTCTCTCTCTCTCTCTCTCTCTCTGTATCTAGAGAAGGGTCTACAGGGTGTAGAGGATCTTATTACTAGATCAGACTCATAGTGATCAGCCTGTTTACAGCTTCCCAAGAGCTGGGATTACAGGCGTGGGCCCCCACACCCAGTCTCAAATAATCTAAAAGTTAAGAGACTTTCAACACAGTTTTTCACTAAAGAAATCTCAAATGGCTGTATTTACTTAAGTGAGAAAAGATGATACTAAAAAGAAGTTCTGTGGCGCAGCGGTGCGAGGCGAGGAGCTAGGGCGCTGGGCTTCTCGTCGTCATCCTGTAGACAGCTCTACCGCCAAGACGGTCGATGTACCTAAAACCGGAAGGACTGTCTGTAACAAGTGTGGCAAGCATCAGCCTCACAGTGACCCAGCATAACAAGGGCAGGATTCCTGGTACGCCCAAGAAAGGAGGCACTACGACTGGAAGCAGAGAGGCTGCGGCGGGCGGCCGAAACCCATCTTCCGGAAGAAGGCTAAAATGACAAGGAAGAGAGTGCTGAGGCTTGAGCGTGTGGAGCCCAACTGCAGAGCGAAGAGAAGGCTGGCCGCTAAGAGATGCAAGCGCTCTGAACTGGGAGGAGACCAGGAGAGAAGGGGCCAAGCGATCCAGTTCTGACCTCGTGCGTGCATAGCTTTAAGTCAAATTTGTTGAAGCTATAGAAAGATTAGCTGTAGGAAAGTAAATGCATTGGTAACCACACACACACACACACACGAAGTTCTAAGGCTGAGGATTAATAATCTATGAAATTAGTGAATTTATAAGTAAACCAAAACTAACACATGAAATAATAGTGTTCTATTTTATGGCATAATACAACGCTGGAAATCACTATAAGCTCAGGACTAGCTTAGAGTAAATAACTCTAAAATTCTTGTGCTGTCAAACACAGCACTGAATATTAACTTTCTATGTAGTTGTAATTTCTACAATAACCACTTAAAGACTGGAAATAGCCAAAACTTCCACACCCAACCAGTGAACTTTAATAAGGTTTCACTGCAGCCCAGTGCTTGAGCAGAAAAAAGTTGGGTTTGACAAAAATAATAAAGTAGTCAAAGAACAGTGAAAGCCACATCTTTTTTGCCCCCAGAGCTGGGTATTCAACTCAGGGCCTCCTACATGCTAAATAAGTGCTCTATCATTGAGCTACACCACCCCTAACCCTGAATGCAAGTTGTAGTTCCAAAGGTCTAGGGAGAAGTCAAACTATCCTTATTTATGGACAATATGATCCTTCCATAGAAAACGCAAAACATCCACCAGAAGACTCCTAGAACTACTAAATTCAGCAAAGAAGTAGGATACAAAGTCAACACACAATATCAATAGCATTCCTGTGCACCAACAACCAAAAACTAAAATTATAAAAACAATACCATTCATAACAGCTTGCTTAATAAATACTGAAGGATTAACCTAAGGAATTGAAAAACCTCTATACTCTGAAAAAAGAGATCTACAAGGAAACCTAAAAATGGAAAGATTCCTGGATAGGCAAAACCAGTACTGTCAAAATGTCCTTACTTTCAAAACTGATATATAGATTTGATGGAATATCAATCAAAATACCAACCACATTCCTAAAAATAGAGAAAACCTAAAATGTGCATGGACCCATGCACCAACAGAAAATCAAAAGGATCAATGGCCTACATATTAAAGCAGAAACAATCTGCTAAAAGATAAATTTAGATAAAACTCTTGAAGACAGGCATAGGCAAACAATTCCTGAATAGAAAGCTAGTTACACAAGAAATAATATCAAGAATCAACAAATGAAATTGTATCAAATTTGTAAAGCTTTTGCAACACTCCTACAGAATTTCTGCCAAGGTAGTCCTTAAACAGAGGACTAATATCTGGAACACTCAAAGACTAAGAAAATTACAACTCCCCCATTAAAAGCTCAACCAAAAATGGGCAACTGAAATGAATAGATACTTTTCAGATAAAGTACAAATACTACACGAAAAAATGTTCAACATTTCTGGCTATTAGAGACATACAAATTAAAACAACACTGCGATTCCATTTTACTCCAAAAAGAATGACTACCACAAAGAAACCAAATAATAACAACTTCTGCATCGGCTGTGTGTTGGGGGCTTCTACACACTTGGTGGGAATGAAAACTTGTACAATAACTACGGAAATTGGTATGGAGATTCCTCAAAAAGCTGCGAGTACAAATTCCACTCTACACAGTCAGTACCTTTGTTGGGATCTTCCAAGAGTAAATGACATGATATTACACACACACACACACACACACACACACACACACACACACGTTTATAGCAGCACACATCATGTAGTTAACACTGGAAGTGACCTATACGCCTAGCAACAGATGATGGGATAAAGAAAATGTGGTATTTATACACAATGGACTACTACTCTGTTATAAAAAAGTATACCTGAATTTTGTGTAGGAAAATGGATGCACCTTACGACTATAATGTTAAATGAAATAAATCAAGCACACATACTAAATATCACATGGTTTATCTTAACGGGGAATCAAAGGTACAAAGAGCAGAAAGTAGATAATAGGGGGCCAGTGGTACATGCCAGTAATCCCAGCACTTAGGAGGCTGAGGCAGGAGGAATGCCACAAGTGTGAGGTCAGCAAGATAATGGGACACAGGTAGGTGGACATTCTGTAAATGAGAAAGGGACCAAGCATAGAAGGAAGATGATAAAAAAGAATGACCAACTCCCCACGACAAACGTAATCACTATGTGCTGCAAACAAGTTCTAGTAAAAAGCAAAACATTTTAAGAGACCAATTCCCAGTATTTGCTTTGGTTCCCAGATTCCTATGAGAAGTGCTTGAATACTATTGACCCTCCCTCCCAGAAAAATGTCACCTCGTATCTGTACCAATTCCACCTAATTCAATGGGCCTTCCAGTTTCCAGAGGGCTGAGAATCGCACCTGTGCTCATCTTTAAAATCCAGAGGAAGAGCTCAAGTGGGGAACAATTAAACTAGTTGTTTTCTGTAGCCTAGAGCTGAGGCCATGTAAGCAGCTGAGGGTGTATGTACATGGATCAGCGGAAGGCCTTGCGCTGGGAGGAGGAATCTTCAAGGGTCAGGAACAACAGGCACGCCTAGGATCTGCTCTTCCACTACTGTAACCCAGCAATTATGCAACTACTGAACTGCAGAAAACAACGCCCAGAAAACGATGCCTGGCTTTAAAGCACTTACACTCCAGTAGACAAGTACATTACACAATGAAAAAGAAAACAGCAATCACAGTACGTCTAGCTAGCAACTAGGGTTTTAATCCTCCCTTCCTGCAATGACTGAGTTAGTAACTAGCAATGGTCAAAAGAACCATTGCAAGGGCCAGCCAAATAGCTCAGAGGATTAAAGAGCCTGCAAGTAGGCACAGGGGCCTGGGGTTCAATCCCCAGGCCTGCTGTGCTGACCCTGCCCCCAGGGCACGCTGAGACAGCAATTGAGACTGGGCGTGGTGGCACGTGCCTGTAATCTCAGCTCTTGGGAGGCTGTAAACAGATGGATCACTACAAGTTCGATCTAGTAGTGAGACCCTGGACACCCTGTAGGCCCTTCCCTAAAAACCATTGCAGAAGACACTGTGGTCCACCCCAGCTTGCCTCTACCTGGCAGGCCCCGCCCCTACCCACCTGTACCAGCACCCAAGTGTCTGAAATAAGATTAGCGCCGAAGAGCCTCTAACCTCCCACAGCCAGCAGAGCAGCTTCCCGAAACACAGACCCGCACCTCCACCCAAATGCTGAAGCACGGATTCTCACGGTCTGAGCCTAAGAATCAGTGTTTTTATGTGACCCTAAGAGGACCCTGGCATACAAACGAGGGCACACACGCTAAAGCCTATTATGATTCACAAAAAATCTGATGCACTTTGGGATGGTGGAACTGAATCAGAATACTGCAAATGAATAACTATCTATGTACAATGAAAATGGGACCCTAAGGACCCCTGGAAAGCATGAGGGAACAGTCCATGACTCCTAAATATCGGCAAGGAAGGAACACTGTAGTACATGGACTGAAGGCAAATTCCAAGTGACAGCACCACACGTCTAGGCCACTGCCTGCATAAGCTCGTGATGTTCCCAGCAAGCCAAAAGACAGAGTGCGCACAGGGACTGCAAGTGTCCAAAGCACACACATATTTGAGTCAAACACCCGAAAGCAGTGCCAGAAAAAAAAAACCATCTTCTTGTCCTGGTGACCACAAGCATCGAGTGGCTACTGACCTTGTTAAGTTACGGTCCTCTTGACCTCACAGTTTTCTTCACACTCAATTTGCAGGATTCGCATTTGAAACCCAGGGTTTGTGAGCTGGGTGTTCTTTTTTAACTTCTCAGAATGCAAGATAAGCCAGGTGTGGTGGCTACCCAGTGAATTCAAGGCCAGACTGAACTACATGGGAGCCCCTTGTTGAGTCCCTCCTGGAGCCACCCCACACTAAGGAGGAGGAGGGCAGACGCCCAGCATCAGGCGGAGTGCTCGCCTGCTGCCAGCCCCCTGCAAACCTCGGGTCCTACACAGCCAAAGACTGCTGATCAACTCATGCACAGTCAGCAAGACGCGACCTGCAGGCCGACCAGCCCACGCCCTGCGTCTGTGGAGGCCGTGCGTCCAGAACAGCTTTTACATTTTAAGTGACTGGGCGAGAGGGGCTATGCCGTGACCCATGAAAATTATAGGAGTTCCAACTTTACTGTCCGTGAGCAGTTTTACTGGAACATCGTGCTCATTCACAGGGGTGTTTATGGCTGCTTCTGCACTACAACGACAGAGCTCAGTAACCCCAGTGAGGACTGCATGATCTGCCAAGTCTAAAGTATCTCCTGTCAGCCCTATTAGACAGACTGCTCTACAGAACGCTTGGTGGTAGGCATGCGATATAACATGACGCAAGTTGGGTGCTTACGTGGTACACAAGTTGGGTGTGTACATGGTACAAACACCACTAATCTCAGCAACTCAGGTGGCCAAGGGAGGAAGATCACAAGTTCAAGGTCAGTCTGCATAACTAAGCAAGACTCATCTCAAAATCCAAAGGGCCAGTTGCCGCGCTGTCTCTCGCGTAGATGATTGTTTAAAAAGGAAGTGGGTGGTGAATGAAGGCAGGAGACGGGAAAAGGAGTGTTGCGGGCTGTCCTGCTTCAAGGTTGTATGTGGTTAGATTTTTGGAATTATGTGTAAACATATATAATTCTTTATTACTATTTTTTAATGTATTTTAATTTTTTTTCATCATTCTGTAGTGACAAAGTTTAACATATCAATACTTGATGAAAAATACTTGTTCTATGTTATGCCTAAGATGTTTGATATTCAGACATAGTGAAGTTAAGCTCAACAGCCTAGGTTGTATGGCAATAACAATAAGCTTCTCTTCTGGAGGGTTAACAACTTAAGTTTGCAGACCAAAAATTAGGGAAAAGGAGGGCTACAAGGAA
This sequence comes from Octodon degus, assembly GCF_000260255.1. Taxonomy (NCBI): domain Eukaryota; kingdom Metazoa; phylum Chordata; class Mammalia; order Rodentia; family Octodontidae; genus Octodon; species Octodon degus. The sequence goes on from NW_004524599.1 coordinate 14,013,459, forward strand.
AGCTAACATTTTGGCCCTAGCCTTCCAAGGTCAATTAAGACTCAGGACATATGAGAACTTGTACTGTAACATCATGTAACTCAGTTGTGTCCCAAATTTTCTGATCAAGGAGATTATGGAGCCAAAGAGGAAAGTGTTCAATGATGTAGTGTGTGCCTAAGGAGAGTCACATGAAGAGAAAACATTTTCTCAGGCATTCAAAGAGAGCACATTGGCCAAGCAATGGCCGTGACTCATCCACATGGCTGACACTGACAAAGGATCTACAATCGGAGGTACAGGGTCTCAGGATAAATCCTGAGGGCATTTCACTGACCTTCTCAGATACAAAAGCTACAATTCTTGTTACATAGGTCTTGCTTTATCTTGGTCTTAACCATCCGGCAGAAAAGTATAAAAATGAAGTATAAGAAGTAAAGCCATGTTATGTTGAGCTGTAGGGGACTCAGGTCAACAATTTCTGACATTGCCAGTCAAGTGGAAGACCCAATACTCTTATGGACTACTGGACTATTTCGCAATATTTTGCTGAGTTCACACACCTGTAATATTCAAATGACGGAACTAAACAAAAAAGGGGATACAGATGAATGAACATTTTGTATCTGTGTATTCAAAATGGCTAGGATAGATATATAGCTACATTCTCTTAATTCAAAGGAATAGAGGGATTTATTCTAATAGTGTTTGTAAATAGGGTATCATGTCTGCATCTTGTACAACAAATAACCACTGGGGGAGCTGGGAAGATGGCTCAGTGGAATAAGCACTTCCCTGGCAAGCGCAAGGACCTGAGTTCAATCCCTGGTTCCGCCAAAAAAAAAAAACCAAAACAAATAATCACTAGGAAGACAGTATGCAATGTGTTAATTATTGAAACTGTCCTACCAATGTGATTTGAAACACTCTCATTGCTTTTTGTTTCTCAATAAAATTATGGGGGAAAAAAAAGGGCTGGGATGCAGATCAGTGGCGCACTTTTGGCCCAGGATGTGTCCTAGGCCCTGGGTTCAATCCCCAGCCCTGCCACAAAGGCATGGTGGGGGCAGTAATATGTTTTACCATCAACAAGCACCTAAACTTTCAGCCACAAGAGAGGAACTAAAAGTATAGCCTTTTTGGTCAAATTATATTGCTATGAGCTTAAAACAAATTCACTGTAACTATAAAACACTTTTTGAAGCTTCAGACCACCAGAAAGTGAAAAATCTCCAATAAAAATACAGAAAATTTAAAACACACAAGAAACTTACTTAACCTCATAGGAAGACAATAAGAGAAAAAAAGGAACTACAAAAAAAGGAAACAGTTATCAAAATGGCAGTAAAATACCCCTTCCTATGAATAATGATCTTACATGTAAATAGATTACAATCTCCAATTAGAGTGGCTAAAAAAAGAAAACTGCAGATGCCCCTCAACTTAGGATGGGTTACATCCCAATAAGCTTATTTTGTTGAAAGTACCATCAAATAAAAATAGCATTTACTGTGCCAATCCTGTAGCACACTGCACCTCAGCCATACAGCATGCTGGTGCATCAGCAGGTCCCGTGGTCGTCGTGTGCTAGACCAGGAACCCTACAAGACAGCCCGAGGAAGACCCAATACAGACCTTGAAGTACACACTGTGCAAGGGTACTGCTGGCACCACTGTAAGGAGAAAAACTTCAATCAGCTAGGCATGGTGGTGCACGCCCGGAATCCCAGTAGGTAAGGATCGCTTCAAATTCAAGGCCTGCCTGGGCTGCATAGTGAAACCAGTCTCACCTCCCCCCCGCAAAAGCCCTTAATTCAAACTGTCCTAGGTCAAGGATCTGCTGCACATGCAGCTGACAGAAGGTTCACATCACCTGCAAGGACATATACAGTACAAAACTGAAGGGAAGGAAAAGACACTCCCTACAAAAAGACAGCAGGAGTTGCTACCGTTCTATCAGGTAAGAGAAGACTTTAGGGGCCGGGAAGATGGCTCAGTGGAAGAAGCTCTTCCCTGGCAAGTGCAAGGGCCTGAGTTCAATCCCCGGTTCCAAAAAAAAAAAAAAAAAGAGAGAGAGAAGACTTTAAAACAAGGGGCCAGGGTGATGGCTCAGTAGAATGAGCGCTTCCCTGGCAAGCGCAAGGGCCTGAGTTCAATCCCCAGTTCCGCCTCACCCACCCCCCCAAAAAAGACTTTAAAACAAAAATTGTTAAAAGGAGATTATATAACAACAAAGCAAGAGGAGGTAAGAACTCCAAGTACCATATATATGTACCTCAAGTCACAATACCAAAATATACAGAGTATTAGTGGATCTGAAAGAAGGGAGAGATGGCAATACTATGATACCGGAGGATTTCAGCATCCCCACTTTCAGCAGCACACAGACCATCCACACAAAGTACCAAGGAAACGCTGGACTTGAACCACTTGGACCAAATGGACCTAACAGACACATACGAGGAACATGTCATCCAACATCAACAGAACAAAATATAAACTCTTAGTTTCTTTTCTCATTGCCGAGACAAAGTACAGGGCACCCAAAGTTAAAGGAGGGCAGGTTTATGTTGCTCACTCAGCAAAAGGTTAACAGTTCAAGGTGGCAGAAGACAGCAAAAGCAATAGGAGAGGAAGAGGAAGAGAGACAGCAAAGGGACAAGCCTCTTTCTGTTCCCTATATTGTATGCAGGTTACCCACCCTAGGGCGCGTGTAGTGCTCACACCTTTAATCCCAGCATGGGACCATGAATCAACCACAAACTAGATTCAGCTGCCTGCAAAAAGCATGAGGCTTTTGTGGAGGGGGAACCTCCAGACACAAACCATAACATATATTCTTCAACTGTACACAGAACATTCTTCAGGTCAGATCATACACAGGCCACAAAATAAGTCTTCATGAATTTAGGACTGAAATCATATCTAGCATTTTTTCTGAATACGATGTATAAAAGTGCCAATCAGTAATGGGAAGAACTTCTGGAAATTCACAAATTCAGCATGTTCCTGCACAAGCTATGGGTCACTGAGGAAATTAAGGGGGAATTTAAAAATCTGAATCCTAAAAATGGGATCACAGCATATCAAAACCTATGGCATTTAGCAAAAACAATTCCAGGAGGGAATGCATACTTACACATGCATACATCAAAAAAAAAAATCCTTTAGTGACCAAACTACACACTGCAACAAACTAGAAAACCAAGAAAAACTTAAGCCCAAAGTTAGTAAAAATATCAAAGACCAGAACAAGAAATGAAATACAATCTAGAAAAACACCAAAAATCAAAGAACTAAAGATTTAGCTTTTCAAAAAGATAAAACAAATAAACTATTAGCTAAATTAGACAAAATAAAGTCAGAGTGAAAAAAGAGACATTACAACAGATAGCACAGAAGCACGAAGATCATAACAGGTGACTGCTACTTGTTACAGTCCAACAAAACAGAGGACCTAGAAGAAATAAATTCCTGGATTCAAGATTGCTGGTCCTGGCACTGCGCACCTGTAGGCTGAGGCAGAAAGACTCCCAAGTTCAAGGCCAGCATGGACTACATAGTGAGACCCTGTCTCAACGAAACAAAACAAAAACAGAAAACTATACAACAACCACAAAGCCCTACCAAGATTGACTTATGAGTAAATAGAAAATCTGAAGACCAATAAAAAAATAGATTAAATTATTAATAAGTGGTCTCTCACCAAAGCAAACTCCTAAATTCTACCAAATGTTTACAACTAACACCATCTTCTCAAGTCCTTCCTAAAAGTGGAAGACGCAATACTTCCAGACTTAACACTATGAAGCCAGCAGTAACTTGATACCAAAAACAGTCGAGGACATAACAAAAACGGAAACTATTGGCTACCAATCCCAGATGAACAGCTATAAAAATGTAGAACAAAATAATAACATAACATTGGGCGGGCAAGATAGCTCAGCAGTCTAAAGCACCTGCTCAGGCACGCGCAGGAACCACTGTTTGATCTGCGGCATCACACCAGCCCTGCCCCCAGGGCAGGCGAAGTCAGCTACAAAAAAATAAAATCATAACAACAACAAACCAAATTCAGTAGCATATGGAAAAGACCACCTACCATGATCAACTGAAATGCACCCCGGGATTCAAGGATGGTTCAAGACATACACATCAACAAGCATGACAGGTTAACACACTGCAGGAGAAAAACTGGGTGATCATTTCAATAGATGCAGAAAAAGCATCTGACAGAATTCCTTCCTTCCTGATGAGAATCATGAACCTGAACACAGCAAAGGCCACATGTGAGAAAACCACATCTAACATGACACTAACAGGAGAATAATGAGAGAATTCTTTTGACAAGAACTGGAACAAGACAAGGATGTACACTTCTCACTTCTACTCAACATGTACTGAAAGTCAGCTGGAGAAAGGAATAACAGGCATCTAAACTGAAAAGGAAATTAAATTGTCCTTGTTTGTTGAAACACGGTGTCACATGTAGAACATTCCCAAAGACCACCAAATCTATTAGAATGAATTTAATAAAGTTGCAGGATAAAACCAACATACAAAAATTAGTAGTACTTCTACGTACTAACAGCAAACTACCTGAAATTAAAGGAAAAATCTCATTTATAACAGCTACAATAAAATACTTAGGAATAAACTAATGTGGTAAAAGACCTCCATACTGAAAACTAAAAAACACTGATGAAAGAAATTGAATGCATGAGTAAATGGAACGATATCCTATACTCATGAATTATGCACAATATATGGGTAAAATGTTCCCACAACACAAAGTGACCTAAACATTCAGTGTAATCCCCATCAAAGTACTAAAAATATTTGTCTCTACAGAAAGACAAAAAATGATTGTAAAATTTATGTGGAAATCCCAGAAGGTCCCAAGTAGTCAAAGCTGTACTGAGAAAGAACAGGAAAAAAGGCCATGTATTGTTGACTTCAGAACATCCTACAATATTACAGTAACTAAAAGTGCATGTTACTGGCAATAAACAGAGACCAGTGAAACATAAGGGAAAGCCTGGAAACAAGTCAAACATTTAGAGCCTATCTATTTTAAACCAAGGTGCCAAGAACAAGGAAAAAAAGGCAAATCACATTAGTAAGTAAACTGGGAAAACTGGAGGTTCACATGCAGAAGAATGAAATCAGATCCCTAACGCTTGCCACTCCCACCCCCAAATCAAATCAAATCAAATAGATTAAGGATTTGAATGTAAAACTCCAAACTATGGAACCAGTGGAAGAAAACGTAGCAAGGAAGAAGCTCTAGGGCATTCCTCTGGGCAATGATTTCTTTCTGTTGTTGCTGCTGTTTTCTATGACCTCAAAAGCACAGCAAGGACAAATGAGACTATGTCAAATTTAAAGGTTTCTGCATAGTGAAGGAAACAACAGAAAGGAAACAAAACAATGTATAGAATAGATGTAATGGAAAAGGAAACCTTACATGTGGCTGTTGGGAATGCATATTAATATAACAGCTGTGGCAAATTGTAGGGAACTCCTGACAAATTAGAAACATAACTCCCCTATGATCCAGCATTCCCATTACTAGGTAGTTATTCCTAAAGGTAAAATCAGCAGGAATAGACACCTGCACACCCACATTTACTGCACAATGGCTAAGGTGTGGGCTCATCCTAAGAGTCCCTTGATGGACACATGGATAAAGAAAATACAGACTACACGCACAGCAGTGCACGATTCAACCACTTAAAAAATTAAACTCTGTCACCTCCAAGATCATGGATGGACCCAGAGATCCCTATAATAAGTAAAATAAGCCAGAGACAGAAGGGCAATCGCCACATGAACTTTCTCCTATTGGGAATCTAAAGAAGCTGATCTGACAGATGTTGAGACTGGAATAGTGGCTACTAGGGAGAATGGGGAAATATTACTCAGAGAATACATAATTACTTTTACACAAGAGGAGTTAGTTCAAGAGATTTACTGTGTTCAAGGGGACCTATGGATGATGACATATACTGCTATCGCTAAAAATTATTGAAAAGTGGATACTGTATTCTCACAGCAAAAATAACTGCAAAGAAATGCATTTGTTAACTTGCTCGACTTAACCATTTTACAATGCAATGCATTACATGGTCCATACTTCAATGTTATGAACCCAAAAGTTAGCTATAGCTGGAAGGCATATCTGAGAAGTCATTTCCTAAGACTTCTAGATACTACCAATAAATCTACCTGTCATAAGCAATTGATAAGCATCAATCTATCAATCTCATTATATACACACAAATACACATATATAGACACTTAAGCAAGATGCAACCCCAGATTTGAAACTCACCAAAGGCAAACAGGGGGAAGTGAGGTGGAAGAATTTGAAAGCCACCCAAAGTAACAAAGCACATGAAGTAGATGTGCTACTTCAAATGAGAGATAATCTCCTAGATAATGACATAAATGGTGGCCATAATGAAAGACATAATTAGTGATTCTGGAGCAGATACAGATTTAAAAAAAAAAAAAAAAAAAGGAGGAACTTAAGAAACTGATGGAAACTATGAACACCCAACACATGAAAGAAATGGAATCCATAAAACACATTCAAGCAGACATCCAGGAGATTAAACATTCAGCAGAATGAGCCAAAGCAAGGACAGAATCTCAGAGAAGTCAGCACTGTGGTTAGTGATCATTAAAAGAAAGTTTCTTTAAAATAGCAAGGGACCATACAAAATCAATCCAATAGCTGCTAGATGATGCAAACAGGAATAACATTAAGCTTACCAGAATCAAGAATTAGAATAAACATCATAAAAAAACCTGATCACAGGAGTAATGGCAGAAAATTTCCCAAGCATGAAAAAACAATGACATACACATTAGTGAGGCATACAGAATTCCAACTAGAAATGATCAAAAAAATTCTATACCAAGGCATACAACAGTCAAGATTCTACAATTCAACACAAGAACAGTATATTAAAAGCTGTTAGAGAAAAGAAACAAGGGCTTTCCTATAAAGGAAAGCCCATCAGAATCACAGTCGACTTTTGAACACAAATCCTTAAGTCACGGAGAACACAAGTATTTAAAGCCTTTAAAAAAAAAGCAACCTCCAACCAAAATTGATGCCCCCTGCAAAACTATCTTTCAAAATTGACAGAAAAATAAGATAATTTTATGACAAAAAACATCTGAAGAAATTCATGACCACCAAGCCAGCACACCAGAATGTCCTGAAGCACATTCTAGAAAGAGACAGAGGGGCCAGGGAGATGGCTCAGTAGAACAAGTGCTTGCCTGGCAAGAGCAAGGGCCTGAGTTCAATCCCTGGTTCTGCAAAAAGATAAAAGTAATAAATAAATAAAAAGAGACAGAGGACTATAAACTCTGTGAACAGCAATGGAATGAACACACCAGGCAAGGCAAGTAATTACATAAGAGGGGAAAAGGGAAACTAACAACAGAAAAATAACATCACAAGGATAAGTAAATACATATCAGTTATAACCATCAATGTTAATTCTCAACTCACTAATCAAAAGAAACAGACCAGCAGAATGAATCAAGAAGCAAGGTCTAGGGGCCGGGGAGTTAGCTCAGTAGAATAAGCGCTTGCCTGGCAAGTGCAAGGGCCTGAGTTCAATCCCCGGTTCTGCAAAAAAAGAAGAGGAAGAAGAGGAGGAAGAGGAGGAGGAGGAGGAAGAGGAAGAAGAAGAAGAGGAAGAAGAAGAAGAGGAGGAGGAGGAGGAAGAGGAGGAGGAGAAGGAGGAGGAGGAGGAGTCTCTACTAGGGCCTGAGTTCAACCCCTGGTTCCGTCAAAAAATTTAAAAAATTAAAAATAGGAAGCAAGGTCCAACTGCATGCTGCACACAAGAAACACACTTAATTGAAAAGGAAATTCAAAGACTGAAAAGTCAAAGATGAAAAACAATACTCCATGTGACAGAAAAAAGCAGGGGTAGCTATTCTATTTGTGGTCAAAGAGAAATTCAAGCCAACTGATTAGAAGAGACAATGGCAATCATAAATATATACGAATAAATATCAGTGCACCCTATTACATAAAATATCAATGAACATAAAAAATCAAATAAGCATTATGACAACTGAAAAGGGGGAAACCTCAATATCCTGTCACAAATAGATCAACTAGAGAAAAAAATCAACAAACATCAGAATTAATGCAACATTTGAACACATGGACTTATCTATAATTTTCTACACAACAACATCAGAATACATTTTCTTCTCAGCTGCACATGGAACTTTCTCCAAAATTGACCAAATAACACCTCATAAAACATGCTTAAGTAAATACAAAGGAATTGAAATTCTCTGCATTTTATCAAACCACGATGCACTGAAATTGGAAACTAATGGCAAAAGATACAAAAGCATCTTAAACACATGGAAATTAAATAAAACCTTCCTGAACAACCAGGGGAACTCAGATGAAACGAAAGAAATCAGTGAGTTTCTACAATTAAACAATAATGCCAATATAAGATACTGGCATTTACGGGATGCAAAGAAAGCAGCCTACAAGGTATAGTGAATTCTCCTATGGGAAAAAAACAGTGATCTCAAACAACCGAATACTGAACCTCAAGATTGGGGCAGACGTTAATATAATGGGGACTAAGAAAACAACACAAAGAATCCATGAATCAAAGTTGGTTCTTTGAAAGATTAAATAAAACTGAAAAACCATTAGTCAACCTCACCACAAAAAGTAAAGACTTGGGCCAGGGAGATAGCTTAGTAGAATAAGCACTTGCCTGGCAAGCACAAGGGCCTGAGTTCAATCCTCAATTCTGCAAA
>NW_004524599.1:14022395-14028295 GCF_000260255.1 Octodon degus
CCCCCCCCCAAAAAAAAGCAAAATCACAACAGATTCTGAAGAAAATCAGGTCACCAATACCTACCTTGATAACCTGTATCATAGTAAGATGGAAAATACTGAAGCAATGGACAAATTCCTAGATACTTACAAATTACCAAAGTTGAATCAATATCAGAAAAATTCTAAATAACCCAGTATCAGGCAATGAAGTTGAGATGTAATTAAAAACCTAACAAAAAAGGACCAGTGAGATAGCTCAGAGGACTAAGTGCCTGCTTTGGCAAGCACAGGGACCAGGGTGTGATTCCTCGTTGCACATGTGGCACCGGCCCCACCCCCTAGGACACACTGAGCTGTGACCAAGTCTGGGTGCTGGGGAGGCTAAAAACAGGAGAATCGATAGGAGTTCAGTCTGCTTAGTGAGGCCTTGTACCAAATACATTTTTTTAAAAAACCTACGAAGAAAGAGAGGCCCAGGCCCTGACAGATTCACTTCTAAATTCCACTAGAAATTTAGAGAAGACCTAATGCTACCATTTCTTACAACTTTTTAATGAAACTGAAAGGGAAACAAGGGCCAGCCATATAGCTCAGCAGACTAAAGCGCCTGCTTAGGCAGACAGACACAGGGACCAGCGTTCAATCCCCAGCTGCTGTACCGGCCCCACCCCCAGGGCACACTGAGACTGGGTGGGGTGCGCCTGTAATCCCAGTGCTTGGGAGTCTAATCTGTGTAGTGAGATACTGTAGACCCTGTACTAAATACATATATAAATTAAAAAAAGAGAAACAATATCTGAAGTTCATTCCTGTAAGGAAGAATTACCTGGATACAAAACCAGGGAAGGTTCCAACCAAAAAAGAGGACTATAGGCCAATCTCTAATGAACAAAAGCAAAAATACTTAGATACTAGCAAACAATGCAACAAGTCATCACAAAGACCAAGCAGGAGGGAAGACTCATCCCAAGAAAGCAGAGATTGTTCAAAATATGTAAATCAATAAATATAACATACCATATTAAGAGAACCAAAGACAAATTATGATCCTCTCAACAGACATACAAAAAGCCTTTGGCAAAGTTCAACAGCCAGTCATAGTGAAAACACTACAGAAAATTGGAATAGTTGGTCCTTATCTCAATCTGATAAAAGCCATCAATGACAAAGCAACAGCCAACATGATACTAAATGGACAAAAGCTAAAAGCTTTAACTCTATAATTAGGAACAAGACAAAGATGTTCCTGTCACCATTCCTATTCAATGCAATTCTAGAAAAATAAGCCAATTAGACACAAGAGCAATTAGACACAAGAAAGAAATAAAAGGATTAAGGATAGGAGGAAGAAGTTAAAGTATCATTATATTTCTTCTACTAGAAGACCCCCAAAAATCTACTAGATTTCTAAGTTTAATAACCAAGTTAGCATACGGGGATATAAAAATGATCAAAATCAGTATTTATTACTTCTACACAAACAACAAATCCACTGAAAAATTTGAGAAAGACTTCAAAATAGCAACCAATAAAAATAAAAACAAAACAGGAGTATCTAGGAATCAATTTAACAAAAGAAGTAAAAGACCTTTACGTTGACGACTACAGTATTCTGAGAAACAAGACTAAGGAGAATATAAAGACATTCCTTGCTCTTGGGTAAGAACCAACATAGTGAAAATGGCCATACTCCAAAAATTGTTATACAGATTTAATGCAATCTCAATCAAAATGCCAACAGAACATCTCAGAGAATTACAGAAAATGCTCTCAAAATTCATTTGGAGGGGCCGGGGAAATGGCTCTGTAGAATAAGTGCTTGTCTGGCAAGCGCAAGGGCCCGAGTTCAATCCCTGGTTCCACCAAAAAAGCAAAAAAAAAAAAAAAAAAAAAAAAAAAGATCTAACATTTAAAAAATCATTTGGAACCAGAAGAGACCCAGAAAAGCAAAAAGAATCCTAGGCAACAATGCCAAGGCAGGGGACATCTTAATCTGACTTGAAATTACACTACAAAGCTACTTAATAAAAACTTCACAGTGCTGGAAAAAACAACAAAGACCAAAGGATCAATGGAGCAGATAAGATGCATAAACAATTCCAAACACACTTAGCTACCTTATCTTTAACAAAGGAGCCAAATACCTCCACTGGAGGAAAGATACCCTTTTTAAGAACTGGTGCTGGAAAAACTGGCTTTCCGTATGCCAAAATTAAAACTAGACCCATGTCTCTCACCATGGACTAAACTAACATTGAAACGGATCCAAGATCTAAATATTAAAACAGAAACATTAAATCTGCCGGAAGACAGAACAGCAAGAACTCTTGAAGACGTTGATATAGGCAAGGACTTTATGAGCAAGACTCTGGTCAGAGAGAAGATATCACAAAAGAATCAACAACTGGAATCTCATCTTACAAAAAAGTTTTCATACAGCGTAAGCAATCAACGGAAGAAAGACAACCCACAGAGTGGAAAAAAAAAATTAAATGGATGTTCCCCAGACAAAAGACTATAGTCTAGAATATGAGAATATTGTCTAAGAACTCCCCCCCAAAAAATCAGACCCCCAAATTTAAAGATCCAATCCAAAAATGGGTCATCAGAAAGGAACAGACACTTCCCAGATAAAGCAGAAATGGCAAACATATATGAAAAAATTCAACATCACTAATCACCAAGAGATGCAACGAAAATGATGCTGAGATTACATCTCCAGAACGAACGGCTGTCATCAAGTCGTCAACCAACAGAGAATGCTGGTGAGCTGTGGGGGGAAAAGGAACCCTTTGCCACTCTGGGGAGTGCAGACTGGTGCAACCACTGCAGAAATCAGTGTAGAGAGTCCTCGAAAAACTAAAAGTAGAGGTTCCATTTGAGCCATTTATTCTCCTTCTTGGTATCTTCCCAAAAGAATTAAAAGCACTGTACCACAGACATATATGCACAGTCATGTTTATAGTGGCAGTTTGTAATAGCTAAATATTGGAAGCAGCCCAAAAGTCATCTATAGATGAATGGATAAAGATGTGGGGTTTTCCCCCTAATGGACTACTACTTTGCCATAAAGATGGACAAGCTTGAGACATTTCTAAGTAAATGAGACCATACCCATAAGTGAAATAAACTGGACACACAAATTTAAATGTAAGGCTGTTTCTCTGGGTGTGAGAAATCAAAACTATAAATCAGGACCTTAAATGTATGACAGATATTGGGAAACACAAGAAAATGTTCAAATGAGGAGGGGAACAAGAGAGGGGAGAGGTGGAAAGAAGGGGCAAGGAAAAAGAAGGAGAGAAAAGCCCAAAAATGGAAACAAACCTTTTGCAAGCAAGGAGAGGAAGAGGGTTTAAAGGGAAGGGTCTCAGAAAAAAAGCAAGATAAAGCATGTACAGATACACATTCCCCACAATGAATGTGATCATTATGTATTATCTAAAAGATTTTAAAAATGGAAAAATGTTATGCTGTACTTGATAAATACATATACAAGTTCACATGCTTTTAAATGTAGATATTTAAAATAACTTAAAAACAAAGGCTGCTTGGTATTTACATGAAAGCTACTAAGCTGTTAAGTATGCTGAATCCAAAAATCAGTTTTGCCTAATCCTACGGGGCTGGAGATACAAGGAATAAATTTATTCTATTTTTCAATTAATAGGAGCTCTTTAAAATTTTGGAAGACTGATGTTTCACCATCCCTTCCAGGATCTGTTGCCTTATTTTGAACTCACAAGGCATAGTTTCAATAGCCACATGAATATTCACTAAGCACCTACCACTTCCACACACCAGGTCTGAGCTGAGTGTGGGAGACACCTTCAGGTGAGAAATCAGAGGCTTGCCGGTCAGATAACTCACCCAAGTGTCATGATGCCACTGAGGACCTGTCCTACCATCACGCAGGCTTTAGGTACAGAAGAAGGAAGGCTGGGCATTCCCCTGCCAGTCCTGCCTCTGGCTATGTGTGCTCTGAGGCCAAACTTCAATCTAGGAGCAAATGTCAGTTCATGGCCTTTTCCCTTAAGTGACTCAAGTACTTCAGAGTTTGCTGTTCATATCATTGTTACTCTACCCCGACTGCCTTGACCAAAACAACTCCACATCTTGAAAAATAAAAATTGGCCTCAGGGAGGCATTTTCAATGAGTTACAATAATAACGATCATCACTTACTACGTATTTGCTGTGGGAATTGTAAGAAATGCTGTATGTTTTCTCTCCTACGTGTCCCAGCTGTAGGAGGAAAGGCACTGACCCCAGTATCACACATATGGAGACTGATCTCTCATGTCAATAACCAGGTGTCCGCTCCAAATTCAGGCTCAGCTCACGTGCAAAAGTTTCTGTCAACTTTTAATCCTAATAGCGTTGACTACAAGAAGTAGAAAAGTTGGCCTGCAAGATACTGATCACTACATACTATATACACTTACGCTCACTACCTCTATTACATTTTTCAATTTCTTTAAACCAAAACAATGTAAAAAGAAAACCCTCAGAATCAAAACTTCAACTATTCAACTCTCTATTTCTTTGCAATGTTCTTATTTCTTCCCAAGAGAGGTCTTATCTCCATTTCTCCTGACGGCAGGCAAATAATAAACACCCCAAATGAACAAATTTGATGCAAAATGACACTTATGAAAGATTTTGGGCAGGAAAATAACATAGTATAACCTCAAAAAACAGGAGAAACTGAAAAAGAAAGCAAAACAAAACTAAATTTAATTCATAATATACTAGTGGTAAATGTGTCATCTTTAGATCCATTTTAGCACACACAGGATACAACTTATGTATAAGGTGCTGCTCTCGTTCAAATGCTGGTGGAGCTGATTATGTGCCTATTACCACAAAACCAAACGTGTGAACACTCAAGATTAAACTATGGAAAAATAATCTCTTGTAAAAGTAAAATCCCTGCCACCTCGGACTCTGTATTTCCCCGATGCTCCACGTTCGAGGTGGCTGCGAAGACTCCTGCGTCCCAGCCTCTACTCCTGGGCTTTCCCACAGAAAACTTTCCTTCCGGATGGCAAACTTCTTGGAAACAGAGATTTTGTCTTCTTTTACATCCCCAAATGATCTACAAGACCTGAGTCGACCTGGGCACAGCTATGGTGTACAATGCTTGACAAGAACGCAACGTTTTTTAGCACCAGCTAAGTAAGGCGCACTGACCACACGCAATGCTAGAAGCAACTATCTTACACTATTCTGGGGAACTTCTGCAATCAGTTGCTTTTTAAAAGCAACATCAACAACCATAAGTTGCTAGAGGGACTAGTACTACTGTTGTCAACAATGCGCCACTGCAGGCCCATAGCAATAATAGACAAGTCACTGACCTCCCAAGATCGCCTGCTCAAGTCTTTCCAACAGCCAGGTCCCTCACTGTACCCTAAAGGTGCGTCAAGACAGCACCCACAAGTTCCGAATATCTTCCAAGCATGCATTTATAAATATACGCGAACCACAAGAATCGTCCACCCCAAAGACCGGAAAGTCTTCCACCCGCCTGCGCTCCCAGCAAGTCCACTGCGAAGACGTCCAGAAGTTGCACGAAGACAGACAAAACGTGCCCGAAGATCCAGACTGAGAACTCTCCGGCTCCGAGCCGGCGCTGGCAAACCCATCGCCCACGACTCGGGCTGCGATCGCGCCCTTCCTCGAGACTCGCGGGGCTGCGGCGACGCCGGAACGGCGTTAAATTTAAATTTCCTGGCTCCGGCCACAATGCTAACCTAATTACCGCATGTGGTCCACGGCGAGCTCTCCGCGCGGTGTTTGGCACCGGCCGGGCCGGCGGCGGGCGCAGACAGCGCAGGTCCCTGCCCCACCCGGGGCGAGCCCTCTCGGCGGCTGGGACCGGAGGGCGCCCCTCGCGCGACGCACCGGGGCACGGGC
>NW_004524599.1:14029005-14040144 GCF_000260255.1 Octodon degus
GCTCCAGCCCGCTTAAGTCCCACCGCCCGCCGGGTCGGCTTAGTCGCCGCGCCGCCCACCAGGCTGTGGAACTGGGTGCCCGCATCGGGTCCTGGGGCTCCAGCGTCCGGCGGCCAGGGGCGGTGCCCCAGGGGACATGCTGGGGCCGGGGGACCTGTGGACCGGTTGGCCGGCGCTTGGACCGCAGCCCCGACGGCGGCTGAGCGCCCCCCGACCCAGAAGCCGAATCTCCCAGGTGGACCCCCACCCCACGCGTCTCCTCCCAGTAGCCGCCGCCAAGGCTCGGAACCCACGCCCGAGCTCCTCCGGGACGGCCGCTTCCTCCGCGGGCCGGGAACCTAGTCTTAGGGGTCCCGGCTCTCGTGGCCCAGGCCGTCGGCGGCGGAGCTCGCACCACCTCACGCGCGAGACGCACCGGGGCGCCCCGCAGGGGACGGGACATCCCCCAAGTGAGGAGAGCGAGGCCTCCGGGGCCCTCCACGCCTCCTCCCCAGCCACCCTACTCCAGGGTCCCCGTCCCACCGGCTCCAAGCCCCCAGCTGCTCCCCCGTTTTCCCTCTAAAGCCCGACCAGTCGGGGCCCGCGCTGTATTTTAACAACCTCAGACTTTACGGAGCTTCCCGCCCTCCCCCCCCGCCCGCCCCGCGCGGCCCCCTGCCCAGCCGAGTCCCAGCGGCTCGCATCCCCTGCCTTCGCGGGGACTTCGACCTGCGGCTCCCACCGCCTGCGAAGCCCCTCCAGCCCCAAATGCCCAGCCCCGACGTCGCCTCCAAGCCGGCTCCCGGCTCAGGATGGGCGCGGGCACCACGCCACCTCCACGCGGGGACCCAGCCGCAGCGCCCTCGCTGGCCTCCGCGGTCCCCGGGCTCCATCCTCCCGTGCGAAATCAGATGTGACTCAGTGTACTCGGTCACAGTATCCACAGGAGGCCCGTTTCCCACAGACCCAGTTCCCAAGATCAGATTCTTTGACGAAAATCCCAAATCAGTCCTCTGCTCAGACTCCAGCTCAGTCCGGCCCTGGGGCGCCACGGAAGCGGTCCCTGCTCCAGAGCGCGCCTCGAGCTCTGGCACGTCTCCACCATTTGCTTCCCCTCCTGTTCTCCCAGCTGCCAATTCACGCACGTAAATTTTAAGCTCCTTGAAGGCAAAGACTAGGGCTTTTATAGACCGAGAAGTCTCAGAGCAGCGCATGCGAACACCAAGAGTTCTAATAGTTGAAGGTCATGGTTCTGGGTTGTTTTTTTTTAAGTCACGAGAGGGATAAAAACTAAGAAAAAAAGGACAACTTCAATATGCAATGAAAAACATCTCACACACGAACCTAGATGCAATGATACAATGAGTATAAACATGGCTTCTTTTGCCCACCATCAGCTTAAATGCTGCCACTTTCAAAAGCAGTTTCAGCACTCTCAGGGTGGATCGCCAAGCTTAGTGGTGCCGTCGTGTCCTTATCTCTAAAGAACCTCCAATGCTGTCACTGCTGCCCAAGAGGAGAGGACCACTTGAAGGGCATCTGCAACGCCCATACGCAGATATTCAGCTAGTATCGGAAAAGGAGGTGAGGGGCTCCGAGTTTATAGCCATGTAGAGGTAACAAAAAAGTCAATTTAACGCCAGGCGTGGCGGCCCACGCTTGTAATACCAGCGTTCTGGGAGGCAGGAGCAAGATCAAAAATTCGGAGCCCAGCGTTGGCAGCTTAGTGACTTACTGAGCGCCTGTCTCAAAAAGAAAAGGGCTGGGAATGTAGCTCAGTGTGAAGGCCCTGGTTCAATCCCCAGTAGCAGACAAAAAAAGAAAGGGGAAAAAAAAGGGGACAATTCACATTAAACCCTTCCGACTGATGATCTGGTTTATGTATGGGCAGGGGTTGCAGTCCAGGTTCAAGCCTAGGTAACCCTGTTAGATTGTGCCAAAGCCGGGGCAGGCGGGTATCCTCCCAAAGGTGCCTCTTAGCTAACACGTGCCTGAGGAGTTGCTCAGGTTCTCTGCTGTCTGCTTCTGTCTACTTCCCTTCCCTTCATGTGCCCTTCTTGTTGCCCTCACTGAACACCCACTAGTTTAGGGAATGCTAGTTTGCTTAAATATATTTTATATCTCATTCATTCACTATCTCACTTTTAAGCAAGTTCTGCTTTCTCCCCTCACTCTTTAATATAAACGTTTGATGAGAAGTAAAGATCCTGGAGATCACGGGGCTCCGACTGTATATGCCTTTCATGAAATGATGAAGTTTTGCTGTAGTCACCTTGGCCACGTGTGTGGGTGCTCCCTGAAGGCGCTTGCTCGGAGCACTGAGACTAAAAGTGAAATCCCATCCCCTAAGCACATCAGGAAGATTGTATCAGCAATGCACCCCCATTCAGTACTGGGTATAAAAAGATAGCTAAACCTAAAAAGATTATAGAAATGGTCAGCGAGAGACACAGACACGCACAATTACAATACACAACTCCTGGCAACAAATTTCAGTTCTTACCTGACCTGAGCCCGCAGTACCAGCTCCTGAGACCTGTGTGATCCATTTTACTCCTTTTCCAGATATTCCCAAATGACAGCTAATCAGCCGCCAGTACTATCCAGGGTAACGTGCCTCCAGTGAGGAATCACGGCCATTTTCTTTTCTGGGAGAGCAATGGCCGCAGTCTTGCATTTGAGGTCTTCCCTTTTCCCTCCCAAAAGCCAAAGCAGTCACCCTTCCTTTTTCTCAATAATCTGCATTTCATCTACATTTGAATCCCAGGGCACCTAAGAGGAGTTGGGGGTGGGGCTTTAAAGACAAAAGGAGCACAAATCTAGCATCCGGGCTCTCCAAGCCAAAAGCACTTTAAGATTGGTGACAGTGAAAAGCTGACAATCCTGAGTCCCTTCGGGACTTTGTACCCCTAAGCATCGTGGCTACCTGCTCCAAAGCTCAAATTTTAATCATGGCTTTGATAAGAGAAGACTGATGTCTATTTAGACTCACTGAGGTTAAAAGGAAATTAAATACTGTTCTTATTAGTGATAGCAGCTCCAAAAAACTTGGTGGGCTTCCCAACCCAGTCACCTACGCAAAGGAAAGTAAGAAGACATCCAACCTACGTTGCAAGGGAGAGACAGCCCATCGTAAGATGAATTCAGATGCCAGGGCCTTCTTTGAGCTTCAAGCTAGCAAGTTCTTTCTTCCCTAAGAGCTTAAATTAGATACCAGTGCCCTTTTCTGGCCAACCAATAACATCTGATTCCTGGTTTCAGCAGTTATTTCCTTCCCAGGTCCGATAGTCAATTTCCCCATTTCAACTGGCAGCCACTCCTCCTCTCTCCATCCTGGTCGTGGGTATCATTTCTCTCTTTCGCGTTGAAGCCAGTAGCCAACTGCCACACTGCGGCTTCCTAGCCAAATACCACCATTTGTTTAACTTTCCCCTGGTGATGGCAAGTCTGAGACTTAACATTTGATTTCATTCATTTCTTCTTAGGTGGAAGTACTACTCCCTTCCCAAAGCTGGGAAATTTACAGCTAAGGGCCGTTTTCTGCTTCAACTCAATGTAGTGTTTTTTATCTGTCTGTCAGTCTGTCTGTCTGTCTGTCTGCCTGCCTACCTATCAGCTATCTGTCTGTCTATCTATCTATCTTTCTATCTATCTATCTGTCTATGTACCTACCTTCCTACCTTTCTGTGTCTGGCAATTGAAGTCAGAGGGGCCTTACATGTAGTCTACTGTGTTGGCTGGCCTTGAAATCCAGAGCCCCCTACCTTAGCCTCCCAAGTGCTGGGATTACAGGCATGCCCCTGCAGCCAAGCTAGATCTTACTGCAGTTCATTTTTTTTTTTTTTAATTTAGCTGATGGTTGATTCTACCCAAAGGATTTTTGTGATATGTATTTCTGTAATTTCTTTTAACTGACATAACTGATCAAGTGCGAAGAAGTTTCCTTATTAATAACTTTATACATTACTCCACCTTCTGGAGAGAGAAGAAGCCTAAAGTCATAAGGAACAGAGGGCCATAAGGCACTTCCATAACTTTTTGATCAACTTTATGCCAGGAAGTAATGAATTCATTACAGATTCTCATAAAACCAGAAAATGTAACTTAACTTTGAATTATTGTGACGATTAATTATGTTTATCAATCAAGTGAAACTATTCTAACTCTTCATTCTCTAGTGAAAGAGGGAGGGAGGGAGGGAGAGAGAATACCCACACAGGTAAGATGAATGTGGACCAACACCAAGCCCACAGAAGGCAGGGAATCCCAGAATGAGCTAAGGGCGGGGTAGGTGGGTGCTGAATCTAAAGCAAAGAGTAAGTGAGTTTGAAAGTCAAGCTAGGACTAGATACGCATATGAAAACATGGAATGGGACTGGGCTTAATTTACTTTCAGTCCTAGTTTGACAGGTGGGGGTGCTTCTCAAATTGTGACTCCCAGCTCAGGAGCAACAGTACCTCCTAGGAAGTTTGGGGAATGCAGGCTCTGACCCACTCACCCCCTCGAGCCCAGCAACCTACTTAACAGGTCCCATGAATGGGAGAATCCTAATGCATGCTGACATCTGAGACTCGCTGGTTCCCAGACAGGGCAAGTTAGCAAGATCCTGTCTCAAAATTACAAAAAGTAAAAAAGGTCCAGTAGTGTAGCTCAGTGTAGAGGCCCTGAGTTCAATCCCCAGACTTTAAATCATTATAGTTGGTCATTAAATCTTTTTAGTAGATCTTAACTAGCATTTTTTGAATGAGACAATTGAATGGATAGAATGTAATGAACTTGTAAAAAGCATTCGTCATTTTGCTAAGGGTAACTACTACGCGGTGAAGTTCCTTTCCGTTATACACACATACGTATCTATACAGTATGTGCACATATGCGCACAAGCATATGTTCACACACATATTATTACTGTGTTCTTGGTCATGGTGCAAAGTTAGTTTCTTACATTTTGAGTGAGGTTAAAAAAAATTGAAGTCTGTTTGGAAAGACAGGTGACAAATGAATCCCTGGAAGTGTGATTCTTAGTGCTACACGAATGGTACTGCTCAGGTGCTTGGAAAGGATTTCCTTAAGCAACGTGCTGAACTTTCTGTAGCACCTTATCTGTCCATAAATACCACAAGAGTGCTCAGACCAGGCTCTCTTCGGACTTATCACATATCCCAGAGTGATGTGTTTCGAACTAACGAGAATTTATAGTACATATGTGGGGCCTTTCCTGTGGAATTTCCAAATAATATCCCTAGCAGACTGAACAAAACGAATGAAGTTTAATTTGGTCAATAGCAACATTAGAAAAATAAACACAAACAAGAAGCCCTCCCCCTGTGCTGGGAACTGTTGTAAACACTTTGCGAATATTAAGCTCTCTAATTCAAAAAGCACCTAATAAAGTTATAGCCAACATTTACAAAGAACTCCAAGTAAGCACATTTGTCTACAGAGCAACTTTTGGAATAGGTGCTATTACTGATTTCATTCCCAGTAAAAGGAAAACTAAAACTTATCCTGAGGTACAGGTAACTTAAACACCTGGGTGGTTTTCCTTTTCTTTTTTTTTTTTTCTCTCTGTCCTCTTTTCTTTTTCTTTTTATTTACTTTCTTTCTTCCCTCCCTCCTTTTTCTACTTACTCTCTTTTTCCTTCCTGCCTTCCTTCTTTCCTCCACACCAGTGATTGAATTCAGAACCTTTATACTGAGCTCTATCCTCAGCCCTTTTTGAGACAGGTTTTCCCTAGGTCAGCAAGTTGCCGAAGCTGGGGTTCAACTTTCCATCCTCCTACCTCAGTCTCTAGAGTTTGGTGGTAACAGGCATCCACCAGCTCCCCTGGCTGAGGGCTAGAGTTTGGACTCACTGAGTCATACACATTTTTTTCTTTCGTTGAGTTTTACTGACCACTTGTTCTGAACCAGACCTCTTGCTAATCCTGTTCCAGGTAGCTAACAATCTATCAGGATAGAAAGACATTATGTTGGGCTGGTGAGATGGCTCAGTGGTCTAAAGCACCTACTTAGAACAAGCTTAGCAAAGCACATGGACCGCGGTTCAATCCACCAGCACCACATACCAGCCAGCCCCGCCCCCAGGCAGGCTGAGCTGGCCACACACACACACACACACACACACACATAAATAAATAAATTTTTAAAAAAAGAGAGACATTATGTTGTCAGAAAATGACACTCTTAATTACCAGTCAGGAAAACGGTAGGAAGCAGTGAGTCTAAACCACCCAGGGATCACCTGGCTGTCCTCAAAGACTTGTGCCCAGCATCCTATGGCCACATGGGACATCCTGAGAACCATAAAACAGGATCACTGAAAACTCATTTTCAACTAGTTTGATGTCTCAACATTTAAGATAGGCATTGTGGCACATGCTTGGAATCTCAGCACTCATGAGGCTGAGGCAGGAGGAAGCCCAGGGGGTTGAGCTCAGCCTGGAGTACACAGTGAGTCCAAGTCCAGCCTAAACCACGTAGTGAGGTGCCGTCTCATAAACTAAAGCCAAAACCTATATTTAAGTAGACACACGGGAACAATTAACGTTTTCAGTTCTGCACAATTGTGTTATGTGGAGAACCCCAGATTTTCTCTCCTTGGAGAAGGAGCAAGTGTCTCCTTTTTGGCCAAACCTGGCCCTGTTCTGTGCATCCCCGCTTCAGTTGGTGTTAGCCTATGCAAATTGGTCCAGACCAGGTGCTAAAGTGTAGTCTGTAAAGTCCTGTGACAGGACAGGTCAATGATGTCCCCCCCCCCCATAGCTCCCAGCTAGCCAGCAGGAGCTAGGCTGAGTGACTCGTGCTGTCAGTTGGGACTGAGCCTCAAGAAAGAGGCCATGACAGCTGAGGGCTTGGAGATTACACATCAGAGCCCAAGCACCGACTCCTAAAAGGGAGATACTTGCTCCAACTGCAGTATGCAGGCTGTTCTTTCTGCTCCTCTCTCTTCTCTCATCTCTCATCTCCTCTCTTCTCTTCCTCCTCCTCCTTCTTCTTCCTTCTTCTCTTTTTCTCTCTGTCTCTGTCTGTCTCTCTCCCCTCGCCCCTCCCCTCTCCCCTCCCCCTCCCTCTTCTCCCCTCTCCCCTCTCTCCCGCTACTGTGGAGCTCCTGTCAGGCCTCCTATCCAGCCCAGCTCAGAGAATTCACGTACTTCCGGCCATTCTCACAGTTACTCTTTCCCAAGTCATTCCCTGCTTCATGACCCCCTCAGCCCTGGGTTGAGGCCTGTGCCCCGATAGCCCTCATGGTGGCAGCACTTAGGGCCACTTGGCTCCCAAGCTACAAATCTGCCTTAGTGTCTTTATTCTCACCATGGCTTGCACTGGAAGTTGTAGATTAGCGTTTCAATAACTTTCCTCTGAGACTACAAATATAAACTCCCTTGGATGGCAACGAGGTCCGGGAAGGGCTTTCTATACCTCACAGTTAACATCACGAGAAACTGAAGTACTTGGAATTCAGAAGAATACATGCAACAGATGTTGGGGTTATAGCTCGGTGGCAGAGGGCCTGCCTAGCATGAAAGAGACCCAGCGTTCAGTCGGCCACACACAAATAACACTAAAGATACAGCGAAGGCCTGTGCACCTACTCCCCAGCTTAGGAAGGGAGGATTGCCACATGAGGCCAATGCCTGGCAGCCTTTTCAATAGCTCAGAAGAGGTAGGAAATATACCATATTGTGTTCCTTCAGTATTTAAGGGCATATTTAGCTGTTGATGGTGTTTTGTGTGTGTGTGTATTGATTTCTTTTGTAAACTTTTTATTTTAACATTTAGATTTACAGAAAAATTGTGAAGAGAGTATAGAAAATGCCCATATGCTCTACAACCAAATTTCCTATAATTAACATCTCATCTTAGTCTGTTTTAATAAGCCAACACTGACACATTATATTTGTGTGTGTGTGTGTGTGTGTGTGTGTGTGTGTGTGTGTGTGTGTAGGTATGAGGTGGAGCCAGGGCCAAGTGCCTACTAAACACATGGCCTAACAGTTGATCTACGCCCCTAGCCTGATATATTATTATTAAAATAGACTTCATGCTTTTTTCAGATATCTTAGTTTTTACCTAATTTTTCTGTACCAGGGTCCCATCCAGGACCCGTTATACTTAGTCCTTCTGCCTCCTTCAGCTATTCTTGTCTGTAACAATGTTTTAGACTTTTTATCTGATGACCTTGACAGTTTTGAAGGGTATTGGCCAATCGCTTAGAAGAACGTGGGCAGTGTGTCTTCAGCTGGAGTTTGCCTGCTGTTGGCCTCTGGATTAGATTGGAGGTTTGTGTCTGGGAGAGGAAGACCACTGAGGGGAAGCAGCGCTCTCAACACATCATCAGCCTCACCATGTTGACGTTGACCCTGATTGTCTGGCTAGAGAAGCGCTCATCAGATTCCTCTACTGTTAGTTCCCTCGTCGCTGTCCGTGCTGTACTCTTCCAGAGGGAGTCCCTACGAGCTCCTCAAGGTGAGAATGTCGGCTCCACCCCTTGAGAGCAGAGCATCTGTAATAGTATTTGGGATTTCTTTGCATAGGAAGATTCTCTCTCTCTCTCTCTCTCTCTCTCTCTCTCTCTCTCTCTCTCTCTCTCTCTTTGTATTTTAGGGCAGGGGCTACAAAGTGTTCAGGGTCTCCCTAGAGCTGGGATTACAGGTGCGCCACCATGCCTAGTCTCAATTGCTATCTCATCGTGCCCCAGGGGCAAGGCCAGCATGGCAGGCCCGGGGATCGAACCACCAGCCCCTGTAACTGCTTGCAGGCACTCAATCTTTTAATCCTATTTGGCCAGCCCAGGAGATTGTCTCTTCTCCCCAATTACTCATTTGTTAATCATTTATATCAATGTAGGACTTGTGGATGTTTAATTTATAATTTGGACTATCATCCATATTACTTTGTTTATTTGGGTCAGAGTGGTCCATTTCTGGTCATAGGGGACTTTTTCAGTCAACTCTTTTGAGGTGTTCCTATCATTATAGGGTGCATGTTTAAAATACTCCCTTACTCTCCGGGATAAGACACCCCAGGCTCATCTTGCATGTTCTCTGCTTCTGTCTTAAAATTAGCTCTTTCTCCAAGGAGGCCTGGTTCTTTCTATTGAAGAATACTTTAGAAAGAAAGATCTGTGTTCTAGATGTCCTCATTGCTATGGGGGCTTTTTAAAGTTTTTTTGTTAGATTGTGCCTAAATTAGTGAGCTGAAATTTGAAGGCCAGACCTGAGGAAAAGGATGGCGACGATAGTCACAGGGTTAAGTACAGAAGGAGCGTGACACCTCTGAGAACCTGAAAGAAGATGTTGAGGCTGGATTTTTGAGGTCAGGAAGGGATCGCAAAATAGGATTTAAGACCTCCAGTGCAACACATTTTGTCTAAATTTTGTTGCAATTATTTCACTATAGGAATATTTGCTGAAGGAATCTTCTACGCATATTTCATCAGAACAAGAGAGTTCTTTTCTTATACTAGTTTTTTTTTTTTGCAGAACCAGGGATTGAACTCAGGCCCTTGTGCTTGCCAGGGAAGCGCTTATTCCACTGAGCCATCTCCCCGGCCTCCCTCCTAGTTTTCTAAAAGATTTTTATTAACTTATGAATGGATGTCAGATTTGCTCTCCTTGAAAGAAGAGCATTTGGCTCCATTGTGGCTGAACCTGGCCCTATTTCCATGTACTGACATGTGCAGAGCTGGCTGGGACTTTTCCTTATCCCCTGAATTAGCTTTGAGCAATGCAAATTGGTCCAACCGAGTGCTGATGTGCAGTCTTTAAAGCAATGTGACAGGTCAGAGATGACCTGTCTATAGCTCCCAAATAGTAGGCAAGGGCTGGGCTCTTGATTTTAGACCTCCAGTATAGAATAATGATTTCATTCCCTTATTTTATAAATGTGTTGGCTTATATGTATTATTTTAAATTGTAAACCAAATATCATTTTCTGGAATATGTCAAATTAGATTTTGATGCCTATTCCTTTTTATAAATTGCTAAACTTGGTCTCCTCATGCTTAGGGTTTTGAACCTATGTTCATAAGGAAGATTGGTCTGGAATTTTCTTATGTTCTTGACATGTTTAACATCAAGGTTATACAGAACTCATAAAAGAAGTTGTCAGGTATTAACTTCTTTTTCCAATTTTTAGTTTGTGTATGAATGCCATTATTTATTCCTATACTGGCTGCATGTGCTTCTTGTGAAATCTTCTAGCATTTTCTTTCTTTTTGCTGCAGTGTTGAGTTCTTTTTCAAAGGTTTTACATAAAAGACTCAAATTCTTCAAGATCGGCATACTTAGGTTTTCTATTTCTTCTTGCATCTTTTTGTCTACTTATCCAAAATTTCAAATTTTTCATAAAATTTTAATATTTGTAGGATCTGCAGTAATGTCTTATTTTTGTTTCTCAATACACGCATGATTTCTCTTATTTTTTCTTTATCAAGCTTGCTCAAAGTGTATTAATTTGCCTTTTTAAAAAGATTTATTTGGTACAGGGTCATGCTACACAGTTTAGACTCATACTGATCTTCCTGTCTCAGCCTCCCCAGTGCTAGGAGTACTGGTGTGTGCCACCACGCCTGTTTTCGGGGCTGGAATGGTATGTGGTACTGGGGATTAAACTTGGGTCCTTGGGCTTGTCAATTTGTCTTTTAAAATGCCAACTCTGGGCTTTTTTGATTCTCCATATTGTGGCATCTTTTGTTTCTCATTATACTTCTACTATTATTAGTTCTTTTTATTCTTTGGGTCTTGTTATTCTTTTTCTAATTTCCTAAGATGACTTTGTTCATTGGTCTTTGGTCTTTTTCTTCTCTAATCCATGCATTTAAATTTGAAAACAAGACCTAATATTTTGTATTTTTATCATCATTAACTTCAAAAAATATTCTAATTTCCATTGTGGCCTCTTCTTTTATCTCAGATTATTAAAATTATATTTCTTAATCTTAATTAGTTAATTTATTGTCTTGATGCAAGGTTTTGCTATACACTTGAAGCTGGTCTTGAACTATGTACCCCAGGCTGGCCTAGAACTCTTGACAATCCTCCTGTCTAAGCTTTCTGAGTGCTGGAGTTACAGGCATGCACTATCATGTCCTGTCTCTTAATTTTATTTTATTTATTTATATTTTTTAATTAAAATTATTTTTAATTTTCTTTAAC
>NW_004524599.1:14042899-14053293 GCF_000260255.1 Octodon degus
CCATTGTTACTCTCCTAAAATCTTGTTTTGAGATTTTGTACCACTGTTTTTATTTTTTTTCTTTCTTTAAAATAAAAATAACTGATGTCAAAAAATAAAAAAAAAAAAAAAAATAAAGATACCCCTGAGACCAATTTCTTTTGATTTTTTAAAAAATGTGACAGCTAAAATTTTCTCCATCTTTGTTTTTTGTTTCCAGTACTGAGGAATCAAACTTGGGACCTTGTGCTTGCCAGGCAGGCCCTTATGCCACTGAGCTATTTCCCTGGCCCAATCTTTGTATTTTTAAAGTTTTTGGATCTCCATATTTTGTATGTATTTGACAATCTTTTGTCTTTACATTGGGAAATTTAGTTTATTCACATTTACAGTAATTACTTTAAAAGGTTTTTCTCCTGATTACCTTAAAAGTCACTTGTTCTTTTATCTTAACTAAATATAATAACAATACTTCTAGCCTTTTCCTGTACAATACAAGAAACTTAGACCACTGACAGCATTTTTCATGTCCTAATGTCCCCATTTCTTGAGCACCTTTTGTTCAATGTTCTTTCCTCATTTTTGTTTTGTTTTTTAGTTCTCTATTTTATTTTATTTCATTTTAATTTATTTTTTGGCAGATCCAGGGATTGAACTCAGGCCCTTGAGCTTGCCAGGCAAACACTTATTCTACTGAGCCCTCTCCCGGCACCTTACTTCTCTATTTTAAATGCCAAAGTAATTATAGTTACTGGGTTATGCAGTCAGTATGAGAAAGCTTAGATATTTTGTCATTTTTGTTGCTCTTTAGTTTTTGCTGTATGTCAACTTGCCCTCTTTAATTATTTTCCTGCTGTTTGAAGAACTACTAAGACTTTTTTTTAGGATCCTTTAGTTCATGAGTGTGATGATTGGGTGTTCATGCCTTATGCATGAGATGTGCCACCCTCAAACCTTGTTATGACGTGGGCACATTGCCCATCTGACGTGAAAAAAAAAAGAAAGAAAAAAAAGACTTTTTTAAAGTGCAAATTGCTGATGATAAATGCCCTCACTTTCCATTTGTCTATAAAGTTCTGTTTCTTCACTTCCTCTTGGGGATCTACCACTTACTGCAGAACTGCAGATTGGTAAGTCAATATCCTCTTACTCTTTCCAATATATATTAGTTTATTTCCTTTAGTTTCCATTCTCACATTGAGACACCTACTGTATTGTCACTCCTTTGAAACTAATTTGTCTTCTCTAGTTATTTTCAAGATTTTCTGTGTTCGGTTTTTAGCATCTTTACAATCATGTATCCACATCTTGATTTGTGTATTCATTATCTTCCTGGAAGCTCATAGGACTTACTAAATCCAGGGATTGATTTTGTTTTTTTACAATTTGGAAAATTTTCTCAGCCATTATCTCTTACTGTTAAGGCCATCTCAGCCTCTTCTCCCCATCTGGTTGTCTAGTGAATGTATATCAGAGCTTTGTACTATAGTTCCATGTGTTTGATTATTTTTTCTGTTCTTATGTTTTACTGCATTGCATTCTGGGAATTTTCTTCTGATTTTCCAATTTACTATTTCTCTTTCTCATTTTTTTTTTTAAGTGAGACACGTTCTTACTATGTCATGTAGGCTGGCCTTGAACTTGATTTTATAGCTCAGGTTACCCTCAAACTCATGGCAATCCTCCTGCCTCAGCCTCCTGAGTGCTGGGATTATAGGCATGCACCACCAGGCCTAATTTTTCATTATATTTTATCTACTCTTAAAAACTTGTGCTTATTGTGTCCTCTAATACAGAATGACTACTTACTTTGTACTGCTGTTCTTGGTTATGATTCTCAATCCATTTTGAAGTTAAGGTCCCAACTCAGGCTTTGTGCACTTGTTACTGCTGTCTGGTATTATCACTGATTTTAATTCACATTGTTTTGTGGAAGCAGCCACTTAAAGGCCTGAGCTAGGGCCAGGCCCCCAAATGGAATAAGGCTTTTTTTTTTGTTCCTCGAATGCCTTCAGGGCACTTTTGGAATTCACATTGTTTTATTCCTGTGTATCAATTTTTTTATCATATGTCAGATACCATATCTGTGGAACTGTAGAAATATTTGGGCCTGAGATGCCGCCATTTCCTCCAAAGAGGACTCATGCCTGCCTTCACCAGCAACCTACCTGCTCAAACACTTGAAGGTCGTCTAAAAGCAGGTTTGCAGCTTGACATGCTGTAAAGCAGAGCTGTGGTCACTCGGGAGGGCTACTTCTGAGTTACCCTTTCCCCTAAGCTCCCTGAGAGATTTCCACTACTGTGAGGGCGGTTCACATGCAAGGGTTCCAACCCTGCAAAACAGTGACCTGACACCTCTGTGGCTTTCGAAACTACAACCCAGCCTCCTGATCCCTCCTGCTTTTAGCTTTGCTCTCAGCTCAACTCCATGGGCATCCGTGCCTCCTCCTTTGGTTCAGTATCGTCTTAGTTCTCCAGTATCTTCAACTAGATTTTAAAACATGTTCTCCTTACTGTCTTGATCATCCTCAGCGGAAAAGTTACCCTGACTGCCTTAGGCTGCCATCCCCAGGAGCTGCATTACACCTTCCTACCGATCCCATAAAGTATGCATTGCTATGCTCACTGTCCAGAAAGGAAGTGGGCTGAGAATCGCTGGAGAATGGGAGCCAAGTCATAGATACGGTACGAATGCTGCGGATATTGCTGGTTAGGGCAGACAGTCCCCGGGCACTGCAGGCGGATCACACGAGCAGTCCTGTAGCTTCCATGGAAAGGGCGCTTGTACCAGCAAGTGTGTCTGCAGCAGCCCTACCAGGGTGCTCTGCATTCCTACATTGTAAGCTTTGAGATATAGCTTTGAAAAGATCTATTTAAAGATGCATTCCTCCTAACTGTAACTGGGGAGTGCTCAATCTGGGTCTTCATCTGCCCCTCAGAGTTTGTCTCAAATTAGCTACCATGTTGTGGGGACAGTGTTTAGGAAGTGTATGAACTGGATGGGAGCAAACACGGATTCTACAACAGTGACTTTGAAGATTTCTATAAAACAGTCTGGAACTAAACATAGTTGGAACTAAACTCAGAAAGCGGGTTGGGTCTGATACCGCATGACATTCGGTCCACTGTAAAGCTGTTAATATGTCCATACCAAGAATTGAGGCATGGCCAGCAGATTTTAGTTTGGGGGTGAGCCGGAGCTGGAAGCTGGGTCATTTGGGGAGAACTCCAGAAAAATGTACGGGGCGATGCCTTCCCGATTGACCTGTTTTTCTGAAAGTTAAGATTTCATCTACACGAAGCCCGAAGTTTTCCTCCGTTACCACAAATCTTTCAACCAAGTATTTTCTTGTCTTGTCAAGTTTCTTTTCTGTCCCTTTATGCTAATTTCCTCCTAGCTTAGGTCCAGATTTCCACTCTGAATAGCTCCATTTCACATACACCTTCCTCTAGGCCAGAAATAGCCTCTCCCTGCTTCGCTGAAGCTTCCCATCTTTCTCTGCTCCTTGCCAAATCCATGAATATTCCTCTGAGCGAGGCGCACTCTTTTCTGACCAATCTATAAAGAACTGATGCTCTCAGCATTTACCACTGAGCCCAGCAACTCCTTAGTCCTCCCAAAGCAGCATAAATGTTCATTTATTCTTGCTATGTTTTCCACTTGGCTCATCACTTCTTTTTTCTTTTTTCTTTCTGTCTGTCTTTGTGTGTGTTTGCAGGCATCAGCCCCCAAAGGAGACTTAGACAATAATACTTTGAACACATGGGCTCTGAGGACACAGGAGTGCTCTGGGATTACGAGCTCAAACACCGGTGGTTCAGTAGCAAGTTGCTACAAGTGTTCATGGGCCACCAAGTGGGGCACATTCTTTCTTGAGTCCCAGCAGACTGGCTACCCAGCTGAGGTCAGTTCACTGTGGGAAAAGCTATTCTGACTCCAGGTTGACGGTTTAGCTTCAGCAGAAGAAACAACAGACTTGCTTTTGAGAACCTGGGTGAAGTAGAACAGCGATAATTTATCCAACAAAAGCTTCCAGGTGTGATGGCGCATGTCTGTAATCCCAGCCCTCGGAAGGCTTAAAGGGCCTGCAAGCAGACACAGGGGCCGAGGGTTCAATCCCTGGGCCTGCTGTGCCGGCCCCACTCCCAGGGCGCACTGAGAGGGCAATTGAGACTAGGCATGGTGGCATGCGCCTGTAATCCCAGCTCTTGGGAGGCTGTAAATAGGCGGATCACTACAAGTCTGGTCTAGCAGTGACACCCTGTAGACCCTTCCATAAAATACAAAAAAAAAAGACATTTTTAATGTTTTATAGGTAAGTATAACTAAATAATGGCATATTTATACAGTAAAATATTAGGTAGTCCTTAAAAATGATGTTTATGAGACTTTAAATAATATGGGGAGATACATATATTTTAATATTAACCTAGAGTCTGAATACAGTGTATAAAAGCTATTTATGGAAGAATATACATAAGAAACATTTTAAGAAGAAATACTCATTTTCACTAGAAAAGAAAATGGGGCAACTGGAGAAGATCAGAAAGAGTCTGTACTTGTTCTTTTTTAGCTTTACAATGTGTAAATATTACGTAATTTAAAAAATAAGATCTAGAAGTAAAATAAAGAATTAGGAAATGTAAAGGCATGTCAGTACAACTTCAACTATGTAAAAATATACACAAAAAATACCTAGAAAGAAGTACCTTAAAAGATAACCAGTTATTTCTCTGGAAATATAGCATTTTTCTCCTTTTTGTATTTCTATGTTTTCTACAGTTTTTGTTTATGCAAAGCTACTTTTAATAAAATAAACTTTCTTTGAAAAGAAATGGAAAAAATAAAACTTTAGAAACTAAAAAGGTTAGAAAACCTATCTATTAAAAAGCTTGGGAATATTTTACCTACCATCAGTTTCTTCCATTTATCAACAAAGCCATCTTTTGGAGTTTTTTAATAAGTGTGTTATGAATGGATAAAAATTATATGATGCCTTTTCTTCAGATGTCATATGGAAAGTAGATTCCTTCTTTCATTTTTGTGGGAAAAATAGTCATTGGTTTAAAGAATGATGCATAGAGTTAAGAAAGTTGAGTTATCACATCAAGCCTGCAGCATGAGTTATTTGAATCTGAGCTGGGGTAAATCTGTAAATCAAATAATTCCCAGCTCCAAAGCAAAGAGCTTGAGTTACATTAGGACTCCCGACCCCCTGGGGTAACACACACGTAAGGTTTTCAAAACTAGGGTAGCAAACAACCTGAGTTTGACAACTTTCTGTTTCTTTAAGGAAAATTGTTAGAGAGCAACAGAAGCCACAACTACAATCTCCTATCATTTATTGTCCCTACTGTCTCATAAATAAAATAATTTTAAATAAAATCAAAAGTTGGAGATGTTTGCAAAATACAGAGCAATTCTGTATGTTTTACTGTTTAGCTTCATCCTTAGAATAGTTTTTCTTATTTTCATGTGAGCTTGTACCTGGAAATTGTTGGTTTAGATGAGAATCATGTCAATACTAAAGTTGTATATTTCAATATAGAAAAAGACAAGAAATTCACTTAGATAATATGAGCTTATATTATGCCATTTATTCATGTCAGTCAGTTTTAGGCATAGTAGTAGCCCAAAACAGCCATCCACATTCATGTAGGGCCTGAAACGACAGCGATTCTCTTCTGTTATCAAACTAGCTTTGTAGTTTTGTCTTTCTGTACACATGGGAGCCAAAAATCGCTAGATGGTTCCTTAATACGCCATGAACATCACAAAAGGCTATGCCACAAGTGACCCTGTCATAGAACGATTCAGAGCCCTGAACTGACATAGCTGGTCAGACTTGAAGGAGACATTCTTAATTCTAAAGTTGTTTACGCCATCCTATTGCCCTATGAAAGTAATTTTCTTTCTTTCTTTGAATACTGTATTGCTTATAGAATGAATTATATGATAGTTCATCTTCAACACTGGAGGGACATAAATGTTGAAAAGTGAACCTCATCATGTGAGAATTCAAAAATTGACCAAGAGGCAAAATACGCCCTCTAGCCACAAATTTTATGCCATGAGACAGTGTGGAATTGTGCCACGCGTGTTATACAAACAGTAAACAAAGCAGGTGAACTTTAGAGGAAGGTAAAGACGGAAGAACCAGCTTTGGGACTTGAGTTGGTCATTTCCAGGAAAGCTATGGGAGAAGAATATTTCAGGAGAAGAAAGAAAAGTAAGCAAAAGTTCAGAAGAAATCAAGGGAAAGACAGTGTAGGCCAAAGTTCAGAAGAAATCAAAGGCTGATTCCAGGCAGCATAGAGACTGGAATAAAGCATACATGGGGCTTTGCAACCCTCGGTGGTCAGGTTTAGGACCTTGGACCCAGTGGTAAGGAAACGTCCCGCCTGAACAGCTAATTGCAGGACTGGCCCTCAGGAGTCCCCAGGGAAGAAGGGGGTACACAGCAGCTAGAGGCAGGGAAGCAGGACAGAGGTTCACAGGCGACATTAGTAAGTATGTCAACCAAGGGAAGGAAGAAAGGAAAATAGGAAGAAGCAATATTATAGGACTTACTGATGGATTTGATACAAAGGGTAATAAAGAAGAGAGAAGAGCCGAAGAAATATCCACTATTTCAAGCTTCTGTATTAGGAGAACTGTGGCACCACGGGCAGAAAGGGAAAAGATTGTCATAGACAAAATAAGAAGAGAATTGAATTTTAGATGTAAGTTTTGAGAGGCAGCTTAATATGACAGACTTGAGTTCAAATTTTATTATTTCAAGTTACTTGTGAGACCAAGTTTTTTTTTTTCACATTTTTTTTTAACCTCGATTATGCCTACTTTCCTAATAGGTAAAGGTGGTAAAACCCATCTCTCTAAAATGGCTCAGAGGCTTAAAAGAGACTTTTTTTTTAAAATCACCTGATATAGCAGGCAGTCTACAGCCAATGAAGGTTTATCTTGTTCCCGCTAAGCCTTAGGGTACCACTCGAACAAGTTTATCAGGGGTTACTGATAGCTGACACGATGCAGTCGAGGTGGCAGTGGAAGTGTCCAGTAGGTCACCTGTGATGTGGCGCTGGGACTCAAGGGAGTGTGAGGGCGTCCTCTGTGCGGATGATCACTGGTGCTCTAAGAGCATTAGTTATGGGCAGGAGGCCCTGGGTTCAAAGCCCAGCACTGCAAACAGCACGCACACGCAAGCACAAGAGAGAGGTGCCAAGCCGAATGCTGAATTTGGGAAATGCCCTGTAAGAGGATGATGACAGGAGCAGCAGCAGATCTTTAACAAGATGAAAGCTTTGTCAGGGAGGGAACCGGAAGAAAGAGAACACAGTCACAGAGCGCAGTAGAGATGGGGTTTCAAGGCAGAAGTGAGCAGACATTTCCAAGTGCTGCATGTGAGGCCTGCGCTAGGCATCACATTGCAGAGCAGTTTTAAAGACCACTTTAAGGTGTTTTAAAGACCACACACCTTAGCAAATGATTGGACTGATAGCATATTTTCCACAAGTATATACTTATCACTTGAAAGATGAATTTCCTGGAAACCAATCAAATACTGACTTAACAATCAGTGTTTATAAGTAGTGCATTAAAGTACCAATCAGAGCCGGGCTACATTATAAAGATAATATAATAGCATTTTAATACGCAAATGCAAATAAATCTTGTTAGGAAATCACTCTTTAATATTCAAATACTTCTTAAAATTTAAATTCATTATTTGTTTACTCAGAAAGCAATGAGAAAGCTTCAACTATTCTTTGTGCAAATTGTCACAAGATTGAACTGATACAAGACAATTGATTGAGATTTTATTTTGTTGCATGTTACTGAGTCCAAGAATTAAATGTCAATCAAGTTCTTTATTCTTCGGTGTTGGGCTAGAAAATTTAAGAACTCTTATGGAGCTAAATAGATTTTCTAAAATGAAAATTCATCAACTTTATAAGACTTGGGAATGTGATTAGTTTATGTTCACAATTTAAGCGTACCTCTAAAACAGTCACACTCAGCACCCTCCCCAAGGCCCAGCTACTAAAAGTACTTGGATTAAAGATGGAACCTGTGGCCTTGGCCATTCTAGGCAATCCCTGTACCCTTGAGCTATATTTGCATCTAGTTTAAGGACCATGATTCAAAGCGTCACTGGGAAATGATGTCATGAGCTCAACAGCTAAAATTTATGAACTTTCCACAATTTATTTTATCATTGTTATTATTGTGGTTGTTGTTTTCTTTTTTTTTTTTTTTTGGCAGAATTGGGGATTGAACTCAGACCCTTGCACCTGCCAGGGAAGCACTTATTCTACTGAGCCATCTCCCTGGCCCTGTTGTTTTCTTTTGAGACAGTGTCCTACTGCGGTCCAGACTGGCCTTCTACTTGTCATCTTCCTGCCTCAGTCTCCTAAGTGCTGGGATTCCAAGCATGTGCCACATCAATACACCTGGCACCAACTGATTTTTGGGGTTTTTTTTGAAATATGATGGCTTCCAAAATACGGGCCATAAAAAGATAAAGTAAGTTATTAAAAGGAAAAAGGAGCAACAAAATTAAAGTCAAGGATAAGATAATCATACAGTAATGCAATGCATTTGGTAAAGAAATTTAGCTGTTTATTTCCTAGTGGCCAGATAAGAGTGGAAAATGCTTCAGCGCTCTACCTAGACCTGAAGCACCCCCAAGGCCTTGGCTTGGTACGGTGGACCTTCAAGAAGAGTAGCCCTGTGGGAGATCTTCTAGTCACGGTTGCCATGACTTTGAAAGCAACAGCAGGACTTCAGCCCTCTGCTCTTTGTCTTTTGATTTCTGGCTACTACTACTACACCTATGGACTGCCAAGAGATGAGCAGCTTTCTCTGCCCCACCCCCTGCACCCTGCTAATCTACCAGCAGACCTCGGCATTGAAATCCCTGAAAGCACAGACCGAAGGAAACCTTTTCCTTTTTGTGTTGATTATTTCAGGTACATCTTTACAGCAATGGAAAGATAACAACCCAGTTAATGAGATGATTGAGATTTTTTTCATAATGTAGACTTTTTTTTAAAAGCAAAACCAAAGTTCTGCAGCTACTACCCCAGCTAAATGTCTCTTGTGGTTATATACAAAAAGAAATATGTCACTCTCTCAGAGTAGGCTCTCAGGACATCCCCATGCTAGATACAAGAATGCTCATCTCAAACTTGCATGCCGTAGCGTCCCTTCACCATTCAGTCAAATCGGCCCTCCAAGGAGGCAAATGCTTATAATCTAAATATCCAGAGCTCTCACAATCAGATTTGGTCCAAAGGTAAACTTTAAGAGATCCCATAGAAGTGAGAATTCGCATACCTTTCTGTAAATATTGTTTGCTAAAGAACTAGGGAGGAGGAGTTCAGAATTGTATCTTCTGGTGAAAGCCTAGTGTGCAGGTATTCCGTGATATCAGGGTGGGTATGCGTCTTCACTACCGATGGCCCGAGGGAAAGGACAAGGTTTTCTTAGGAAAATTACTGCTACGGTTTGGGTATGTGTTTCTCAAAGGTGCATGTGTTGCAGGATTGGTCCCAACGTGTGGCACATGGGGAGCTGGGGAACTTTCAGGAGAGGTCTAGTGGGAGGAAGTGAGGTCACGGGGGTGTGTGGCCTGGAAGGGGTACTGGGGTCCCAGCCCCTTCTTTTCTTTTCTTTCCAGGCCCCCACGAGGTGAGCAGCTTTTTTGTTTTGTGTGCCGACCGTTATATGCTTGTCACAGGTCCAAAAGCAACAGGGCCCAACTGTTGTTGGCTCATTTGTGGGCCAAAATAAACCTTTCCTCTTCAAAAGGTGATTACTGAGGTATTTGGCCACAGTAATGGAAAGCTGACATGATTTCTCTTTTCCTTTTTTTTTTTTTTTGGTGGTGATACTGGGGATCGATCTCAGAACTCTGAGCTTGCCAGGCAGGCGCTTATGCCGCCGAGCTATATCACCAGCCCCATGATTTCTAATCTCTAACGTCATTCCACCTGATCATGTATGCAGGTGAGCACTCTCAGGGAACTCCTGCCTGGTCACCACTAGATTCCTTTAAGCCAATTTCTCAGTGTGAGAAAAAATAAAGATAATTAAGAATGTATGCCTTTTGGTTTGTGGGTATGAATGGATTTTGGCATGTGTACCTGATTGTGCTTGGCATGAAACTCCAAACCCCACATGTGCTAAGTGTGTGCGCTACCTCTGAGCTCCATCCCCAACCTCAGAGAGCTTTTAAATGCAGGATCCCATTAGCATGTAATGAGCTAGGTCATTTAAGATCCTCATTTTACAGACAATGGCAAAAGAAAGAAAGAAAAAAAATGAGGAGGGGGCTCTAAAACCTTTTTGAGGGCTAAGTTTTTGTAATTTTCACATGAAATACTTTGTCTATCCATCCTTTAGCAGGTTTGCC
>NW_004524599.1:14053393-14054165 GCF_000260255.1 Octodon degus
TTTTTTCGGTGCCAGGGATTGAACTCAAGACCTTGCCAGGCAAGCACTTATTCTACTGAGCCATCTCCCTGGCCCTAATTTTAAATTATAGTAATTTTCAAAGTTTTAAAAAAAACTTTAAAAATTTCTCACACAATGACATTGTGCCCCAAAGCAAAATTTTTAAAATTTCAATCCCTTGATGTTTGCTAAAGTTTCATTTATGTCACAAATATGCTCGGGTGTTATGTAGAACTTATAATAAATATTTAAACATCCATTATAAATGTGTCTGTTTCAGTTCAGATTATTTTGCTTTATGTATTTTTATTTTAATTTTTATTTATTTATTCATTTTTTTTGGCGGAACTGGGGATTAAACTCAGGCCCTTGTGCTTGCCAGGGAAGCGCTTATTCCACTGAGCCATCTCCCCAGCCCCTGCTT
Organism: Octodon degus; assembly: GCF_000260255.1. Taxonomy (NCBI): domain Eukaryota; kingdom Metazoa; phylum Chordata; class Mammalia; order Rodentia; family Octodontidae; genus Octodon; species Octodon degus. The sequence goes on from NW_004524599.1 coordinate 14,053,818, forward strand.
TAGGTATTTTTAAACTATATTGTCTGACACATACAAGTTTAAAATTCTATTTATAGATACTAATTCTATTTATATAGAAACTAACCATGTTTTGCTACAGTTTACTTTGTTTGATATTAAGATACCTGAGACCAGAGTGAGACAACCCGGGGACCAGCGGGATCCTGAACAGACCCAGAGCGCAGGCCTGGCGAGTGAATGAGATGACCTGGGGCCCGCGGATCCTCATTCGACCCAGGCTGCAGGCCTAGCACGGAACCCTTCAGCAGAACTCCCTGCAAAGAGGCTAGAGGCGAGACCCACCCAGCTGATTCAGGAGCAGAACATCTTGCCAGAGAGACACAAAGG
>NW_004524599.1:14060280-14065003 GCF_000260255.1 Octodon degus
GGCCATAAAAAGATAAAGTAAGTTATTAAAAGGAAAAAGGAGCAACAAAATTAAAGTCAAGGATAAGATAATCATACAGTAATGCAATGCATTTGGTAAAGAAATTTAGCTGTTTATTTCCTAGTGGCCAGATAAGAGTGGAAAATACTTCAGCGCTCTACCTAGACCTGAAGCACCCCCAAGGCCTTGGCTTGGTACGGTGGACCTTCAAGAAGAGTAGCCCTGTGGGAGATCTTCTAGTCACGGTTGCCATGACTTTGAAAGCAACAGCAGGACTTCAGCCCTCTGCTCTTTGTCTTTTGATTTCTGGCTACTACTACTACACCTATGGACTGCCAAGAGATGAGCAGCTTTCTCTGCCCCACCCCCTGCACCCTGCTAATCTACCAGCAGACCTCGGCATTGAAATCCCTGAAAGCACAGACCGAAGGAAACCTTTTCCTTTTTGTGTTGATTATTTCAGGTACATCTTTACAGCAATGGAAAGATAACAACCCAGTTAATGAGATGATTGAGATTTTTTTCATAATGTAGACTTTTTTTTAAAAGCAAAACCAAAGTTCTGCAGCTACTACCCCAGCTAAATGTCTCTTGTGGTTATATACAAAAAGAAATATGTCACTCTCTCAGAGTAGGCTCTCAGGACATCCCCATGCTAGATACAAGAATGCTCATCTCAAACTTGCATGCCGTAGCGTCCCTTCACCATTCAGTCAAATCGGCCCTCCAAGGAGGCAAATGCTTATAATCTAAATATCCAGAGCTCTCACAATCAGATTTGGTCCAAAGGTAAACTTTAAGAGATCCCATAGAAGTGAGAATTCGCATACCTTTCTGTAAATATTGTTTGCTAAAGAACTAGGGAGGAGGAGTTCAGAATTGTATCTTCTGGTGAAAGCCTAGTGTGCAGGTATTCCGTGATATCAGGGTGGGTATGCGTCTTCACTACCGATGGCCCGAGGGAAAGGACAAGGTTTTCTTAGGAAAATTACTGCTACGGTTTGGGTATGTGTTTCTCAAAGGTGCATGTGTTGCAGGATTGGTCCCAACGTGTGGCACATGGGGAGCTGGGGAACTTTCAGGAGAGGTCTAGTGGGAGGAAGTGAGGTCACGGGGGTGTGTGGCCTGGAAGGGGTACTGGGGTCCCAGCCCCTTCTTTTCTTTTCTTTCCAGGCCCCCACGAGGTGAGCAGCTTTTTTGTTTTGTGTGCCGACCGTTATATGCTTGTCACAGGTCCAAAAGCAACAGGGCCCAACTGTTGTTGGCTCATTTGTGGGCCAAAATAAACCTTTCCTCTTCAAAAGGTGATTACTGAGGTATTTGGCCACAGTAATGGAAAGCTGACATGATTTCTCTTTTCCTTTTTTTTTTTTTTTGGTGGTGATACTGGGGATCGATCTCAGAACTCTGAGCTTGCCAGGCAGGCGCTTATGCCGCCGAGCTATATCACCAGCCCCATGATTTCTAATCTCTAACGTCATTCCACCTGATCATGTATGCAGGTGAGCACTCTCAGGGAACTCCTGCCTGGTCACCACTAGATTCCTTTAAGCCAATTTCTCAGTGTGAGAAAAAATAAAGATAATTAAGAATGTATGCCTTTTGGTTTGTGGGTATGAATGGGTTTTGGCATGTGTACCTGATTGTGCTTGGCATGAAACTCCAAACCCCACATGTGCTAAGTGTGTGCGCTACCTCTGAGCTCCATCCCCAACCTCAGAGAGCTTTTAAATGCAGGATCCCATTAGCATGTAATGAGCTAGGTCATTTAAGATCCTCATTTTACAGACAATGGCAAAAGAAAGAAAGAAAAAAATGAGGAGGGGGCTCTAAAACCTTTTTGAGGGCTAAGTTTTTGTAATTTTCACATGAAATACTTTGTCTATCCATCCTTTAGCAGGTTTGCCCGCCCTTTTCGGAATGTGAGGTCCTGGGAGGCAGGGTGCTGGGTAATGTTTGGGGATCCCCGGGAGGGTGCTGAGTCAGTAGTCTCCAGATCTCAGCCCAGCCTGCGTACTTAAATCTTCCCTGAAGTGATGATGAAAGCCTGTTAAAGTACAAGTTCAGAAATGTAAATTTTTGAAGTTGTCATGCCAGCAGGCAAAAGAGACTGTGACTGAATGACTTATAGCTTTAAAGAGCCATGAAAGGCCTTTATTTGAAGGAACTGGCAACCCCCTTATGACGCTCACAACATTCATCTTGGGAAGGAAGGGTCGGCCTGATCTCTCTCCCACAGCTCCCAGCCTCCTCAGTGACGGGTGGTGGCTGTGGGACAGCCATGGAATTCTCGGGAGCACCCAGGAGTTGCTGCGAATACTAACACAGGCAGGAGTCTGCTAGGAAGATCCTCTGTCCCTGTGCTAATTGCCCCACAGGCATTACTGTCGTTTCATTCTACAGGGGCTTGATTTGCCGGGTCACATGTGCAGCAGCACATGGCGGGGACTGGAGAAGCCATTCAGTGGCTGCAATAATAGAGAAGCCATGTAGGCTGACACGCAGCTGTGGCCTTGCCCTGTGTGAGCAAGTTCACAGCGGGCCCAGGGCCAGCAGCGCAGGCATCAGCAAGGTGAACAAGCCGCCCCTCCCCCTGCATGTTATTATTGCTTCAACTTTAGTCCTTGGAGATAAAGCCTTTTGTGAATGTTTATAATGAATGGACGAGAAGATTTCTTGGAATACTTTGCCTTCCCAAGTATGGTTTCCCCTTTTGTCATTACCCTGCTCTGCCCCCCTTGAGAGGTTTTAAAACAAAATTGGTTGAGTAAACTCAAAAAACTGGTCTGGTGCATTGGAGTAGCTGGTCTGTCATGTGAATTTGAGTTTGTTTTGCACCTTCATTCCTGGAGACAGAATGGCTTTGTGAGAGGAGAGGGTGAACACCCCTTTTCCTGTTCTCTTCGTAATTCCAGGTCCTCCTCATTATTGTTAAAGTTCTAGACACCTACTTGGATTAAAAGCAAAAGGAAGTGCACTTTGAATACATTTATTTATTTTTCTTTTTTGTATTTGAATCTCATAGAGAACAGGAACAAGGTAGAAAAAGTATATTTAAATGTCTAATAAATTCTGTTTTAGAAAAATTAATGCGGTGAAGGCCAATACTTCCCAAACATTAACATGCCTACAAATCACTGAGGACCTCACTTCCAGGCCAGTTCCCACTCCCGAGGCTGGGATGAGGCCCGAGAACGTGCACTTTGATGCTCCGATCACAGGCAACAATGGCATTGCTCACCGTGGGCCGAACTGCAGAGCAGGCTCTTCTTCTTAGCAGCGTTTCTATCATTTAAAAAAAAGATTCTGGGCCACCATCATCAGACCATTAAAAAGAGCATGTTATCAAAAAGAAATGCCAATGGCCAATAAGCAAAGACATGAAAAAAAAGTTCAGTTTCTCTGGCCATTAGAGAAATGCAAGACTGAGAATCTCTATTACTTCAGAAAAAATAGTTGCCATAAAAAAAAAAAATCAAAAAATACTAAATGCTGCTGAGGCTACAGGGCAAAAAGAATCCTAGTGCACTGTCAGTGGGAAAGTGAACTAGAACAACCACTACGGAAATCAGTATGGAGAGTCCTCAAAAAATTAAAGCTAGCAGTTCAGCTCAACTCAGTTATTCTCCTCTTTAGGTGTTTCATCAAAAGAGTTAAAGACATCATATCATGGTGATCATGCATATTGATGTTAATAGCAGCACTGTTCATCCTGGAAGTGGCCTATGTGTCCATCGGCAGATGAATGGATGCATGAAATGCGACATTTATACACAACGGAGTGCTCCTCTGCTAAGAAGAATGATGTGTTTGAGTCACTGTAGAAAAGTGGATGTCCCTTAAGATTATAATGGTAAGTGAAAAAAAAAAAAAAGATGCATGAGTCTAGCTATTGTGTCCAAAATATAAAGAGGAAAACAAACACTGTATAATAGGAAAAATTATATATATGGAAGAATGGAAGGAGAGAGAGAATCTTTCGCAAAAGGAATCAATACATAGAAGGACAGGAGAAGATAAATTTAAAAAGAATTAAGATGTGTGATGTGCATGTACCGCCTCCCTACGATGAATGTAATCATTATGCACTGCAAGCACACAATGATATAATGAAAATTTTAAAAAGAGCATTTGCCTAGGTCAAACATCTGGAAGTAAAAACTGGAAAAGTATGTCTTTTTTTAATATGTGATAAACTCATATCTATAAACTCACAGCATGTATAAGAATTTCTTTCAATTATTTTCTGGTCCTGAACGCCTTTGCATAGTTGTTAAATTCATTTTAATGTATTATGTTTATTAATCTTTTTTTTTTTTTCGGAACTGAGGATTGAACTCGGGCCTTTGCGCTTGCCAGGGAAGCACTTATTCCACTGAGCCATCTCCCCGACCTCCCCAGCCCCATGTTTATTAATCTTAAGACTTAATTGTAACTAGGAACAAGAAGCAAGTATCCCAGATCCAGATGGAAATGTATGGTGAAGGCCCAGAGCCTCCCCAAAGTGGAACTTTTTACCGTTGCATCTGCACTCCCTGTACCTCCTTGACCTATGGTCCGGCTGGCTCCCACTGTCTTGTATCAGCAAGTCCTCTTTCACTCTAGAAGGGGACACAGTTTAGCAAAGAAATTATAGCACCTGTGTTGGGCAGCGCTTACTAGAGACAGACGGAGAAGAGTGCACACTTTGGTCTGCAACTGCAGGCCCAGGGTATGCACTGAG
>NW_004524599.1:14071833-14095529 GCF_000260255.1 Octodon degus
GGGGTCCTCACTCAGGAACCTTCACGCTGCAGAGCAAAGGACATGTGTTCTGATTCTGTTTTGTTTATGTCCCTCCTGAGAATAGCCAGAGTCTGAGTTGCCCATGACCACAGATAAATGGACACACTTAGCGTCGCTGCTGGTTCTGTAAGATCAAAAAGGGTGAGTCTTGGACAACCGATGCATGCCTATCCTTCTTATCATGTTTTAAAATTTGTTATCATTATTTTAATATTATTAGTAAATGTTCTCAATTCATAGACAAGCAAGACCTGAACACCACATAAGTGGGGAGTTACAGTGACACATTGGTGGCTTAAGGGCTAACTTACGTCCATAACTACTTAGCCAAATAATTAAAGAACAGTAAAATTCCCAGATTTCTCTTGACATTTTTTAAGACTAGGCCTCAACATGTAGTTCATGCTGGCTTTGAGCTCACTATGTACCCCAGTTTGGCCTTGGACTCTGGGATCTTCCTGCCTCAGCCTCCCCAGTGTTGGGAGTACATTATAGGTGTTCATCACTATGTCTCACTAAGTTCTAAGTTTTCTCTATATTTGTATTCTATTGATTCCATTCCATGAAAATTCTGAACTATTTTAGTCTATAATTCATTAACGCCTGTGAAGTGTCAGCCTTAAATTATTTACCAGGGCAGTGAGGAGAGGGACCTAGAGAGAGGAAACTGAGAACTAATTTGGGATGCTGTGGGGACAGCTATCCAAAGTAGGAGGAGGACCGAGGAGTAGACAGGTGGGGTACCAAGGGGCACCTGTGTGGGGCAGGAGGACGGGGAGGAGGGCAGCTGAGCCCCGTGATCACCTGATCCCCCGGCTCCGATTACTCTCCCTGCCAGCGGCACCGCACCTTCTCCTTTGGCCTGTGTTTCCAGGGAGCTCTGCACTCCTGTGAGCTCCATGCGACACGCACCTGTCCCCGCAGCTGCTCTTCCCTGACCCCGTTGTTGGTCCACTCATCTACCTGACAGCCCAAGCCAGGAACCCGCGTGTTGGACTCGCTGCCCGGTCCTCAGTCACGACGCTGGCGGGAGCACCCCCACCTGCCCCGAGTCCCTCGCCTGTGCGCTCCCTCCCGGCGCTCCACGGTTGCGCCTATTTCCGGCCACCTGCATCTGCAGCACCTGCAGGCTGCGTGACATTGGCCAGCTCATCCCCAGAATCCCCCTTCAGAGTCATCTTTTAAAACGTTCCTTCCCCCTGCTGCTTGCATGAACTTCCTGAAGCACAGGCTGACGGTCCCCTTGCATTTCCCCTTCCATTCTTTGCATAAGATCTATGTATTTTTTAATGTACTTTCATCTTTATTGTGTTTTTAAAAATTATTCTTTTTAATATTATTAGCACATGCTTGCACTTCATGTGGCTTACAAGCATCCCTGGGAGCGGCTGTATGCACACACCACAGCGTGTTTATTGTTTTAATCCCTCCTTCTTCCCACCCTCTTCCTCCTTTTCCTCCGCTCCCAGATCCCATTTTTCACTGTTGATATGAATCACCCTGAGCTCATGCGCTGGAGTGGAGTTTTCATTACTCGGGTTCTTGGGTTTCTGCACACGGCATCTTTATTCTACTTATTTTCCCTTCTCTTCATTTCTTGTTCGTTTTCCCTTGGGCTACTTCTTTATCGAAAAAGATCTGTCCCTCGGTGCCCTTCTGTCCATTCTTTTCTATCACCATTGTTTGTACTGCGCCTCACTCAAATGAGAGACACTGTACGCATTTAAGCTTCTGTGTCCGGTTTGTTTCACTCAGTGTTATATTTTTCAGGTGCATCCACTCTCCTACACATGTCTCAAATGTGTCATTCTTTATGGCAAGTAATATTCCATTATATATATAGAGAGAGATACCATATTTTTAACAAATCCAGTCCTCTGCGCATAGGCGTGTGGGCTGTTTCCAGGACTTAGCTATTACGAGTTGTGCTGCCGTAGTGTTGGTGTGCGTGCATCGCGACAGCGTGGTGAAGTATGCGCTTTGCCAGGGCACTCAGCAGGGACGCTGCTTGGTCACACTGAATTCCTAATTTCAATTTTTTGAGAAATTTCTCTGTGGATTTCCATCATAGCACACATCCCCATCAACAATGAAGAAGAGTTCCTTTTCACCACAGCCTGGCCAGCACTGATTATTCTTTGATTAACCAAGGGCTGCCATTCTTTCTGGAGTAAGATAGACTCTCAGGATTATTTTAATTTGCATTTCTCCAGTGGCCAGAGGTCTTGAGCATTTTTGTCATATATTTGTTGACCGTGGATTTCTTCCTCTGTGCAGTGTTTATTCGGTTCTCTTACTCATTTCTTGGCTTCTTTAATTTTAGGTGATTTAATTTTTTTGAATTTTCTTATTAGTCCTCTGTCCTAGGAGAAGCTGCCATTTTTCCCCCATTCTATTCACTGTCTCTTCACTCTACTGATGGATTCTATTGCTATACAGAAGCTTTTCAAATGTTTTTACCTATTCTATCTTCCAGTAGTCTTTTATTTTTATTTATTTATTTATTTATTTTTGAGACAGGGTCTCACTATATAGTTCAGGCTGGCTTTGTGCCCACTTTTGTAGACCTTCGGCTGGTCTTGAACTCATAGAGATCCTGCTGGCTTAGGCCCCCAAGTGCTGGGATTACAGGCATGTGCCCCCACACCTGGTTCCAAGGCCACCCGCTTGTCACCCACATCTGGGCTGAGACCCCACAACACGTGGGGCTGGGGATCGAACTCAGGTTCTTGTGCTTGCCAGGTAGGTGCTTATGCCTCTGAGCTATCTCTCTGGCCCCTTCCAGTAGGTTTAATGTTTCTGTTTTAATGTTTAGATCTTCAGTCCATTTTGATTTTAATATATGGTTAGAGATACAGGCCAAGTTTCAGTCTTCTGCATACGGATGACCAGTTTTCCCAGCACTGTTTGCTGAACTGGCTATCTTTCCTCCGACATATGCTTTTGGCCTCTTTGTCAAAGATCAACTTGCTGGATGGGGCAGGGGCAGCTTTTGTGTCCTCAGTTCTGGTCCACTGATCCATGTATGTTTTCATTGTGTTGCTTTGGGCCTGTGTGGTGCACACAGACCTTCATGCCTTGACCTTTGGGATGACTCCAGCATCAGCCAGTGGCTCCCAAATTCTAGTTACGCTAAGCAGTTCCTGAGCGTAGGCTCCGCACGCCTTGTTCAGGCTTCTGCACATGCCACTCCTCTGCTGGGGTTGCCCTCCTGGCTGGCTGCTGGGCCAGTTTCCTTTGTCCTTCCAGGTCTGCGCTTGGTGCTCTTTGCATGCTTTTCACCTCTGCCCAACAGACTGGGTGCAACATAGCTCTGGGGCAGTCCCACAGGCCACACCTGCCCGTGCCAGTACTTGATACTCTGCTCTGTGATTGTGGAGTTGGGCATTGTGACATTTGTGGTCATCAGTACTAGACATGGTGTGGACACTCACTAATGAAAGACAAAAGGAGGGAGGGAAGCAAGGGAATTTTCTGAGAAAAGTACGGAGGGCCTTCAACCTGTGCTTGGTCTATTTCCCCAAATGCTACCGTTTTCCTTTTCCTCTGCTCAGATGGATCATAATATGTGGCTTAAAAATACATTGCGAAGACATTTCAAGTTGTGAACGTTCAGCTGAAGTGGTTTTCCCTATGCTGAAACTGGATTTATTATATAGGTTCTGGGTCACTGTCTTGTGCTGAATAATTAACATGATTAGGCATCTTTCCTGGGGCCAGGGAGATAGCTCAGTAAAATAAGCGCTTGCCTGGCAAGTGCAAAGGCCTGAGTTCAATCCCTGGTTCTGAAAAAAAAAAAAAAAAGAAAGACAGGAATCATTCCTCTGAAAAATAAACAAAACCCCAAATCAAACCCTGGTTCAACAATTCATGCTGGTTCCAGGTAAAATATTTAACCTCTTTGATCCTCAGTTTCCCTCTCACGAAAGTGATGACCATAGCAGTATCTACCTCATAAGGCTATGGATACTAATATGCAGAAAAACCTTATCAATAAATGAATTGATAAGGAAAATGTGGCGCTTATGCACAGAGAGCATTAGCCATAAAAAGAGTGCTATCATTTCATTTACAGGACAATGAGTGGATCTTGAGACCATACAGTTAAGCGAAATAAGCCAGGAAGAGAAAGTGAAATAGCACACGGTTTCTGTTATGTGAGAAATCTAAAAAGTGTTAATAAGTTCTGATAACCCACTGCCATCGGAGCAGCAGCCGAGAAAGCTAAAAGATAAATAAATAAGTGATAAAATAAAGGGTTGATGATAGGAAACAAGAAGGCAGAGCTTTGGAGATGAGGAAGCGACTCTGGACGGGGAGTGCAGGGAAGAATGTAGTAGGGGGTCAGAGATGATCAGGGTGTGCTGCACGCACATCCCAGTTCCCCCAAATGAGTACCACTATTATGTATTGCTAAAGAGTTTAGTACGTTGCTTGGCTTCTTGTGTCAAAAGATACTGGGGACACTGGTCATTAAGGTAGGACTTCAGATTTCTCTTTGATTTCAACGGCATCTTTCAGGATTTAATGACCTCATAGTCAGATCTTCAACCCATGGGCATCAGCTGCTGGACTTCGCCTCTGGGTCCTTCTTTCAGGTCCCACCGGACATTTATGCTGCTCAACAGCCTCCTCTCCCCCTTGGCAACTTCCGGTGAGCTTCTTGTTCAGGGGCTAGTTGAGATTTGTGAGATCTTTGGATCTCTCCTTGGGAGACACAACATCTTGCATTCTGTTGCAACTGGAGAAAAGGCTCTGGAGTCATCCTGGAAAAGCAGTTGTTCTTACTGTCAGTCTTGGGTGTTCTATCTTAGCCTCAAACTCTCTGGAGTCATTTATCTCTAGAACCAGTCATAATAAACAAACATTTCTGCTGTAGTTCACATCTTAGATGTCCCTCTAAGCCCCTTGTGTCAAAGCCTTGCTCCCTAGTTGGTGCAACTGGTGGAAACTCTAAGAAGCAGGTCCTAGTAGGGTCTGTAGAACACTGGGCTGTCCTCTGGAAGGGGACAGTGGGACCCTAGACTTTGTTCCTGTTTTCACTTTCTGGCCACAAGGTGTGCAGAAATGACACCTGTGAATGCCTGTCATGACGTGTTGCCTGACTGCAGGCCCAGAAATCATGGGCCAGGGGCCAGGGAGATGGCTCCATGGAATTAGCACTTCCTTGGCAAGTGCAAGGGCCTGAGTTCAATCCCCGGTTCCGCCAAAAAAAAAAAAAAAAAAAAAGAAACCATGGGCCACCCGACCAAGGATGAAAATTTCCAAAACTGTGAGCCCAAATACAACTTTTCTCTTTATAATTTGGTTACCTCAGGTGTTTGTTTCAGTTGATAGAAATCTAACACAATGTACTTATTATATGACCTATTTCACAAGTTATATGCGTGGGGTTGGCACTTTGTCCTTTGTTTAAGCTACCATTATTTTTCACTTGCTTATTTTAAGCAGCTAAACTTTATCCAATATGAAATTTGATACCTGGGAGTTAGATTATAGTGATCTCATATTGTATAGATATGTTTTATTGTATGATAAAATCTAACCACGTTGGACTCAGAACAGAGACGGGCTGGCTGAATGTCCTTGTCAGTGACTGGGCATGCTGAAGCAGAGCATTTGATCAAATGGTCACCTGTGCGTCACAGAGAGCAAGCAACATGCAAACTGAGGGCACAGGCAGGCTAGAGGGAAGACACTTAAAAGCTCTCTTTATTTTGATTGCTTCTGGTAGCTTCCAGCTTAGTGTCGTGATCATGAGAGAACTGGAGCTGCAGCTATCCCTGCTACCAGCTAAGAAGAAGGAAAAGATCTTTGTAAGGGAAGGTCTCTGCCCATGAGCCAGGGCACTGGTAAGCCAGGACCTAGGGGTCTTGTAGGGGTGACAAACCCAACGACTCTCTACTTGAGATGGAAGCAGTAGTGAGAAGTGACTGCAGTTGGGTCCAGCCCTGGTGGAGCTGAGGATGCGGCCCCCAGGCCTTTGTAAATACCTTCCCTGCAAGCTCCTTCCAGACAGTGGAGACAAGCCTGGCCACAAAGATCAGATGGAGGATGCTGTCATCCCACCCAACATTGTCTCTCTGTGTTTCAAATAGTCCCAAGATCACCAGCACTAATTGGAGAAGGATGGCAGAATGTAAAGAACTATACATAAGGGATAGGAGCCTCGAGGCTTACCAGGTATTTCTGGACATGATATTAGGCTCTACTAAGTCCTGCCTGGAACTGTCTAGAAGCAAATAGAATGGATGGAAACTTACTATATTTGGCCAGAAATCTGAGGTATGTCCTCCAAAAATTTCTTACTGCTCAGCTCTTAGAAGAATCTTTGAGAATCTACACCTGCAAAAGCAAGAAGTTGGTTGTTGAAGCCATGCAGCATCAAAAATGGCCGTATTGTCTGTGCCATGGTTTGGCCATTTTCCTCCATAAGGAAGAACCTCCCGAAGGGCAAGGACAAGAGAGTTTCTCCAGGGCAGTAGCCAGAGGGGCCTGTCAAGGCATGTATGCCTCCTCCAGCAAAGGGAATCTTCACCATTCCTGTTCTGCAGGATTTTAGTATTGTGACGGAGCAATCCCTGCACTGTTTTTTCTTCTTCTTTCTCTTTTCTTTTCTTTTCTTTTCTTTTCTTTTCTTTTCTTTTCTTTTCTTTTCTTCTTTTCTTTTCTTTTCTTTTCTTTTCTTTTCTTTTCTTTTCTTTTCTTTTCTTTTCTTTTCTTTTTTGGAACTAGGGATTGAACTCAGGCTCTTGCACTTGCCAGGCAAGTGCTTATCCTACTGAGCTATCTCCCTGGCCCCTTCTTCCTCTTTCTTATATGAAAAATTTTTTTTCATTTGTTTTTTCAAAGAGATGGGGTCTTCCTATGTTGCCTCGGGTACATTGAACTCACGGGATCAAGTGCTCTTCCTGTCAGTCTCTTGAGTTGGTGGAACTACAAGTACACACAGCTATAACCAGCTTGTGTGAATTTTATTGTGGTTATTCTGCTCCTGGTTTAGCAAGTATATTGCATGTAAATGAGGATGACTTATTTTTTGGCTTGCAACTTATCAGATGATGAGAAGTCCTCTTTGAATGTGATGGAGATGGCTTTAGACCATGAAGAGGTTCTGGAGTTTGAGTGAAATTTAATAACTGGCTAGGACTTCAGAGCTGACTCCGCTCCAGATGTGCTTGCGTCTACGAAGGAACAGGAATACCAGGGGTACTTGGGTAGCCAGAGGATCAGACTACAGCAGAAAATGCAAGGTGCTTCCCAAATGCAGTCCTCTGTTCTTTAATAGAATAATGCTGATTTTTTTTTTTTTTTCAGAATCGGGGATTTAACTCAGGTCCTTGCACATGCCAGGCAAGCGCTTGTTCTACTGCGCGATCTCCCTGGCCACATAATGCTGATTTTTAATATGCTCATTGCTATTCTTTTTTTTAAAGGTGTACTCAGCTGGCCCTCCATATCTGAGATTCAATAACCGCAGGTCTAACAAACCGTAGAGCAAAGACTTTTTTAAAAATTATATCTGCCCTGAGTCTGCACAGCCTTTTGTCTTATTATTCCCCAAGCAATACAGTAGGCAGGATTCAGGGCCTCGTTCACACATTCACGCGAGCATACACATCACTGAGCATGGCTTGGCCTTTATGCTTCACACTGGCTGGTTCTGGGCAGTACGGGTTTGCCAGGTCATAGTAGCACGTTCTCTGCCCAGGTATGACAACCAGGATGTCTCCAGATATTGCCAAGTGTCCCCCAAAGGGACAGTTGTTCCCAGTTGAATACCACTAGCTTAACACAAGATTCAACATTAATTTTTAAGTATTACAAGTAATCTAGAGATGACTTAAAGTATATGTGAAGATGCATGTAGTTTGTGCAAAGACTGTGTTATTTTACCTGGGAGCCTCGAGCTCAGGATTTTGTGATCAGTAGATGTTCTGCAGCCAATCTCACGTGGACGCTGTGGGTCCATCGCGTTTCCTTGTCTGTTCTGCCTTTAGGAATAGCTGGGCAATGAAATCTGGCCAATGAGGTAAAAGGAGCACAGGAAGACTTTTTAAATGGGAGATGGTGTGCCTTTTCCTTTCTCATTAATTCCACTGAATTGAACATGGATGTTCTGCTGCTGTCTTAGGACTCAACCGCCATTTTGGACTGTCAGAATGAGGGCCACAAAACAGACAGCACGGGGAAGCATGATGGTGTCTTGGAACTAGCGAATCAGCCTTGGGTGTCTTATCTCTAGATTTAAGTAAGAAAAATAAACTTTATTTAAGCCATTACATTTGGAAGTTTTATTACATAAAACTGAATCTCATGATTGGTGAACTCTTCACACATGATTTGGTCTGCTGAACTTTAAGAATATGGAGGAGCAGTTTAGTGGTGTGGATTTGAAGTTTGCTCCCTGTGTCGGCTGAGATATTTCCCAGAAGGGGAAAAAAAGCTAACCTATATTGTTTTTACTTTAGCTTTGGAAAGAGCCAGGGTTAGACTAGTCAGTGTGTAAGTCTGATAAAATATCAGCCTTGGGAAAGTTGTGTAATACTTTTCCTGATTAAAATGGTTGGAGTGCAATGGAGAAGAGAAGTGGGCCGGGACAGCTCTACTCTCACATTCTCCAGGTTAGCCCTGGTTGACAGAAGGCTAGTTTCACGTCTAACTTAAAAAAAGGACTCATCAGAGAGGTTTTCAAGGGGCTGTGGGTGTGGCTCAGTGGAGAGTCCTTTACGTGTGTGAGGCCCTGGGTTTGATCTGTAGCAAAAACCAAAAACAGAACAAAAAAAGTAATCAAGCTCAGTATATGACATGCAATCCAATGGATATGCATTTAATTTTCTAAGGATTTGTGTAGGGATTTTCAACAATATCAGTGCTATTGAAGTTTTTAAGGTACAGTTCCTGGGGCAGGATTCAGGGCCTCGTTCACGCATTCATGCGAGCATACACATCACTGAGCATGGCTTGGCCTTTATGCTTCACACTGGCTGGTTCTGGGCGGTATGGGTTTGCCAGGTCATAGTAGCACGTTCTCTGCCCAGGTGTGACAACCAACGTGTCTCCAGATATTGCCAAGTGTCCCCCAAAGGTGACAGTTGTCCCCAGTTGAATATCACTAGCTTAACACAAGATTCAACATTAATTTTCATGTGGTTCCACAAAGCACAGTGCCTGCTGCTGAGCTGGGTGGGGAGAAGGAATCATCGTGTTATGGATGGAACATCCTGGAATACAGGATCAAGTAGGTTTTATTTGCCTTTACTTGGTGGTGGATAACTTCAAAAACAGCTAAGTTTTAATAAGTGGCTGTCTCAGTTACTTTTTACTCATTGCTGGAACAAAATACTCGAAGCCCCAAATGAAGGAAGAAAAGGTTCATTTAGCTCACAGTTTGTGGAGGTTTTAGTCTATATTTGGCTGCCTTTGTGGCAGAGTGGCACATGGCAGAGGGCAGCATTTTGTGGCAGCAGAAAACAGGGAAGAGCAAAGGGAAGGGCAGCAGCTGCGGCTTCTAGCCAGCCTCTCTCCCCTCCTAATATTGTAAACAAGCTACCCTGGGGCTGGGGGTGTAGAACTCACACAATGTCCATGCCCTCCTCTTGCCCAGGATGAGGATGTCTACAAACTAAAAGTCCTGGCTCTCTGCTGAATCACTTAATTAAACTTCTAAACTTCCCAAGGTGACACAATGTATCAATGAGTACAGTAGCTAATAAAGGCATAAATATTCTTCTTAGTACTTCATATTTTTTTGATAAGTTTTTTTAAAATATAAAAGAATGAGTAATATTTTCCTGTTTTCTTCCTGTCAGATATTAGCCTGCATCCATGCTGTGTTTTCATGCTTTTATAGTACAGATATTGGGGTGGTTTTTTTTTGTATTTTAGGGAAGGGTCTACATGGTGTTCAGGGTTTCACTACTAGATTGGACTCATAGTGATCCACCTGCTTACAGCCTCCCAAGAGCTGGGATTACAGGTGTGTACCACCATGCCCACCATGTCCAGGCTCAATTGCCATCTCAGCATGCCCCCCTGGGGGGCATGGCAGGCCCAGGAATAGAACTGCCAGCCCCTGCACCTGCTTGCAGGTGCTTTAATCGGCTGAGCTATTTGGCAGGCCCCTTAGATATTGTATTAGTCAGCTTTCCGTCACTATGACAAAATACCTGAGATAATACACTTGGGAAGAGGGAAGGTTTATTTTGGCTCACGGTTTTAGGCGTTTTGGCTTATGGTCACTCTGCCCTGTTGTTTTGGGTCTTGGTGACACAGTGTGTCACAGCTGGAGTGTGAGGCCGAGGACATGTTCACTTCACAGTAGCTGGCAAGCCAAGGGAGGAGACAGGAAGGACTCACGGTCCCATATCCCTCAGGGGCAACCTCTGGTGGCCTCATTTCCTTCCCGAGGCCCCGCCTCCTAAAGGCTGCCACTAAGACCACAGGTCTGTGACCAAGCCACTAGCATTCCATCCTTTGGAAGCCATGTAAGATCCAAACCGTGTTGATATGCAAGTTTCAGTAATATTTAATGTTGCTTTAGTATCAAAAATATTAACGTAAGTGCTGTCGTGTCTACAACTCAAAGGTGTTTTTGTAATTACCTTCCTTGCTCAATATAAGTCTGGCTAACTTGCCATGTGTATAGTATTCCAGTGCACGAATGTAAAGGAGCTCATGTCTTTATCGTCTTCCAGAGACACATTTGAACTGGTCTCAGTTAATTTTTGTGGCAAAGCAGCGCTACAGTAAGCCTTTGTATCTGTCTCTCTGCACGAGTATGCAAGTGCTTATTCAGAAGGACTGCTGGAGGGGCCGGGGAGATGGCGCAGTGGACTCAGCGCTTCCCTGGCAAGCGCAAGGGTCTGAGTTCAATCCCCGGTTCTGGGGGAAAAAAAAAGGGACTGCCGGGACAGAGGCTGTGCCCTCTTTGCCTTTACAGAACACTTGCCCGATTCCTCCTGCAGGGCTGAATCACTCACTTTGCCACCAGCAGTGTGTGCGTGGCCTTCCTGACACTCTAGCACAGTTTGCAAGTTTTCAGAAAAAAAAATCTTGTGGGAGTAAAATGAGAATTTATCCATGTGTCCAAGTTCGTTGTAAATGTGTGCATCTTTCCCTATAGTCATTGACCACGGTGATTTGTTTTTTGGTGATTATTGTATGTACGTATCATTTGCTCATGAGTCTGTTGGATTTTCATTAAAAAGTTGAATTAGTAGAGTTTTAGCATGTTCCATATACAAATGCGTTATTTTAAAAGTATTTTTGTTAGTGCATACGTATTTTAGAAAATACTGGGTTTCCCTGTGTTATTTTCATGCAGGCATCTATTTTTATCGTATCCATTCCCCTCCCCCCGTCATCTCCTTTCCCTGTCCCCTTTAGTCTCTTCTTCTCTTATTTATTTATCTATTTAGTACCGGGTCTACAGGGTCTCACTACACAGATCGGACTCATAGTGATCCTCCTGTTTTCAGCCTCCCAAATGCTGGGATTACAGGAGCACGCCCCCATGCCCAGTCTTGTTCTCTTCTTCTTGTGTAGTAACAGCCTCTCTTCTACTTTCATATAAGTTTTTTAGATACAGCACGTTAGGGAAAGTACTTGTCTTTCTGAGTCTGGCTTAGTTCTGTTACTATGATCACCATTTATTCTCTTGCAAAAGGAATCCTTTCACCCTTCTTACAGCTGAGTACTACCCCTGTGCACACACACCATGTTCCTTTCTCCATTCATCCGTTGAAGGGCACTCAGGCTGGTCCCATATCTTGGCCATTGTGAGTTAGGCCACAATAAACCCGGAGATGCAGGCATTCCTGCAGCATGCTGACTTTAATTCCTTAGGGTATGTACCCAGGATTAGCATAGGCTGTGTCCTATGGTAGTTCTATTTTCAGTTTCCTGATAAATTTTCATGTTGATTTCTATAGCAATACTACTAATTTGTATTCCAACCAACAGCATAGAAGGATTCCTTCCCCACAGCCTCACCAGTATTTATTCAGTTTTGCATTCTTGATGATCACTAATTTGGACTGGGGTGAGATGGAATCTCAGTGTAGGTTTTTAATTAATTAATTAGTTACGGGAAGGATTTCTCCAAGTCATTACATTCTCAGTGTAGCTTGGACCTTTATTTTCCTGCTGCACTAGTGGTGACCCTTTGAGCACTTTCAGTGATACAGACAGCCTGCTGTATGTGGCACATGTGCAGATGTTGCCACCACTGCCTCAGTGGCTGAAGATGCTGAACGTGTTTCCATATACTTGTTGGCCCTTTGGATTTCTTCCTTTGAAATGTTGTCTGCTGAATAAATACATTGGCCATGTATTTATTGGGCTATTTAATTTTTTGTGCTGCATTCTTTATATATTCTAACCAGCAGTAGCTGGCAAGGATTTTCTGCCATTCTGTAGGCTCTCGCTCCACTTTTCTGGTTGTTTTTTTTTTTTTTTTTTTTTTTTTTTCTGTGCTGTGCAGAAGCATCTTAAGTGTAAGGTAGCTCCATTTATTGATTTATGCTGTATTTCCTGCGTGATTGGAATCCTGTTCAGGAAGCGCATGTCTGTGGCTTCAAGTTCTACTATGTTTTCTTCCAGTGGTTTCAATTTCTGGTTTTGCTTTTGTGTTTTGGCCAGCCTGGGGGTTGAACCTGAGGCCTTCCCACTGAGCTGCAACCTTAGCCTTTTATTTTTTATTTCAAGATAGAATCTTGTGAGTTACTAAATTGCCTGGCCTGGGCTCGAACTTGTGATCCTCCTGCCTCGGTCTTTCAGAGCTCTGGGATTACAGGCATGCAACCAGTTTTAGGCCTGCTAAAGTTTCAGGTCTTATCTCTGTGTCTTTGATCCATTCTGAGTTGAGTTTTGTATAGGGTGAGATCCAGGAATCTGGTTTCAATGTTTTACATATGAATAGCCAGTTTTTCCCAGTATAATTTGTTAAACATGCTGCATCTTTTAGAAATGTTTTTGGCTCCTTTGTCAAGAGTCAGAGGGCTCTAACTGGGTGGGTTCGTTTCTATGTTCTCTGTTCTTTTCCACTGGTCTGTGGGCCTGGCGCTGTGGCGGTGCCACGTGCCGTGCTGCTTTTGTAGCACATTGTGAAATCTCGTGTAGTGAGGTCCTCGGTTCTTTTTGCTTAGGGTTGCGTTGGCTATGGAGGATCTTGTGTGTTTCTGTGTGAATTTAAGATTATTTTTTTTCTGATTCTATAAAGGTTGTCATGGAATTTTGATGGAAATTGCACTGAACCTGCAGATTGCTGTTGGTCCTATGACCATTTTAATAGTATTAATCCTGCTGCTCGATCAATGTCTTTAATTTTTCTTCAATGTTGCATAATTTTATAGTAGGAGTCTTCCACTTCCTTTGTTAGTTATTTTTTTGCAGCTATTGTACATGGAATTGTTTTTATGATTTCTCAGCTAATGCATTATCGGTTTATAGAAAAAGTTATCGATTTTTAATATTGACTTGTGTCCTTGTTTTGTTTGTTTTTATATTACATACATGTGGTTTATCTTTTTACTTTTTCTGAGACATCTGGTATTATGTTGAAGCTTTTGACTTTGATATAGTCCAAGTTCCGCATATTTTCTTTTATGATATGTCCTTTCTGGGCTTTGAGAAATCCTTACTATTTCAAAGTCATAAACATATTCTCCTATATTTCTAAATGTTTTATTCTATTTTATTTTTGGGAAGGGCCTACAAGGTGTTCAGGGTCTCATTACTAGATCAGACTTGGAGTGATCTGCCTGTTTACAGCCTCCTAAGAGCTGGGATTATAGGTGCACGCCACCACGCCCAGTATCAGTTGGGGCCAGCATGGCTGGCAGGCTCGGGGATGTCATCCCCGGACCCTGTGCCTGCTTGCAGGCGCATTAATCTGCTGAGCTATTTGCCTGGCCCTAAACGTTTTAAATTTTTTAAAATGGATAGAGTATGGGGTCTATAGGCTCTCATTATATAGAATGGACTCGTAGTGGTCCTCCTGTTATCAGCCTCCCAAGTGCTGGGATTACATGCATGTGCCACCATGTCCAGTCTCAACATCTCAGTGCACCCCGGGCACAGGACCAGGAAGGCACGATGGGATAGAACCCTGATCCCTATGTCTGTCTAAGGAGGTGCTTTATTCTACTGTGTTATCTGGCCAGCCCTCAGGGTTTTAATTTTTAGAAAGTTGTTCTGGCATATTCTTTGTGTGCATGGTGTGAAGAAGGAACTCTTACTTTATGTCCCAATCTTCCCATCAGGCCGGGAGGCCGATGTCATCCCCATTGGCAGGTTGACAAGATTTAGACAGGGGACCTGCACTGGTCGGAAAGGGCAGCAGAGCTAGGATTTGAACCTGAGTTTCTGTGGCCTCAGCACCCTCACTTCTTCTCCACGTGGCGCAATGCTATTCCGGAAAGCCAGGAGCAGATGTTCACAGTGCTGACATGATCCGAGGCAGATCATTTTCATTTCAGCGTAGACGTTGGGTCTACATCCTTGGCTGATGCTCTGGGGGGCCTTGTGAGGCTTAGAGCACCCATGGCCGGTAACAAACCTTGGGCTGAACCGGGGACAGAAGTGGCCTAGGCTTGGCTTCAGACCCCACCGATTCCTGTGATGTAACCCATATATTCAGCCTTCTCACTGTCTTTTTTGTTGCTCACTTTTTCCTGTGAGGTAAGCATGTCAGAATTAGGGCAGAAATAAGAAAATTGAGAAGTCCAAAACAGCCATTGGTAGTATCTTACTATTTTTCTTACTGATTTATCAGATTGCTTCATAATTCAACCACTTGCTCTTTTTCTTTGATTTTTTTGTTGCAAATATTACTTCGAGTTGGTTATTTTTCTTTCAGTTTTGTCTGTGACATTATTGTGTTTCGACTCATCTTTTTGAGTAACCAAGACTGTCAATGTTCCTCCGTCAATTCTTAATTCCTTTTATGCTTGGAAAGCCCTAAATACTTCAGACCAGTTAAAATCACATTCATTTCCTTGAGAAAAACTTTTAAAGATCTCTTGAAAACTTGTTTTTCATCATTTAAACAAGATGTGTTTATTATTAATTTTTTCCCAAGAAACAGAAGCATTTATCATGAAAAGTTATTTCCTTCTCCTCCTCCAGCTTGAATTTCTACTCCCCAGAGTTAATAATCACCATTGACAGTTTCTTGGGTATCAATTCTGGGATATTATCACCAACTTGGAGCATAAACATGTTACAGCATCTGGGAATTTATGCCCTGTCACCCGAGGCGTGTATCCCAGAGCTGAATGTAGGGAGCCCTTCCCGGTCCTCCATTGGTCCAGGAAGTTTACATTTGTGATCCCATGGATAAGGTATTGGAATCCCATTCAGTTAATTTCTATCTACCTTATCCAGTGCAACCCATGGCAAGAATAAAGACACTAAGGTGTATTTGTAGTTATGTGAAGCCAAGGGGTCCTAAGTCCAGCCATGGTGATGGCTATCTGGAACGAAGGCCTCAACACAGGGCCAAACCCAGGTTCTATTCAGTCATGAAGGAAAAGTGGCTTGAGGATGAATGACTGAGAGTGGCAGGAAGTAGGTGAGTACCGTGAGCTGGACTAGGTAGCAGGCCTGCATTTACCTCTGCAACATGCAGAGAGAAAGATATGCAGAAAAGTAATTTGCATTATATCTAATGTTTTGGGGTCTGGTGCTTCAGCTCTGATGTGTAATCTTTCAAGCCCCAGGAAGTCACAGCCTCTACCTCAAGGCTTGATCCCAGCCCACAGTGTGGAGCACTAGCTCTTCCTCCTGTCTCCACCTGGCTCATATTAAAGAGCAGCAGGTGTGAGTTATCAAGGAAACACGTGCCATCTTCAAAGACTATCCCCAGCACCTCGACTAGACCAATATGCACTGTCTAAAGCCAGTTGAGGAGATAAGGCAAAGTCCCCCCAGCTCTGCAAACATCAATACATGGAAATTGGGTTAGGCACAGCCGAAATGGAGACAGCTTCTCTTCTTTCAAGGAACATCTCCCAGGTGGTCCTCCATGCTGAAGACTGTTGGCATCAGCTTCTGTCCACATCTAAAGGAATTGCTAGGTGACCCAGCTGCCTTCACCAACAGGCCACCAAACTGGCCCTGCAGCCACCTGTCCTCCACCCACACTGACCTACATATCAGCAGAGGCCAGAAAGGACGTAGGAGGAGGCCCAAGGGCAGGCAGCCCTCATTGTGGGGTTAGCGTTCAGGCAACCTGCTCCAGGGTAAGCCTCCATCTGTCACCAGGGGTTAGTGGATGAAATTCAGGGGTGGGGTCCAGCAACAAGAATGGGGAAGACTTCCAACCTTATGTTCTCTGACCTCTAGCCGAAACTTAGCATTTCTTTCAACTATGAGTGCAGTTGACCAACTGTAGAACTATTAGCAACAGCTGTGCATTTGTCACCAGGAGAAATCACAGGAGTTTTTGCATCACATACAGTTGTGGCAGAGATCTGAAAATATCATTTATGTGCCTCCTTCCTTAGAACTTACTGCTAGATCTTGTTGCATAACGTATGACTAAAGCAGCATTTCAATGACGCAAGCTACGTACAGATGAACGATGTGATACCACGTACACGAGGAACCTAAAATAGTGAAACACGCAGAAGCAGAGTGTGGTGGGTGGCTGCCCAGGGTGAAGGGAAGGAAGAACAGGAGGTCTGGGTCTGCGAGGACAGAGTCACCTATGCAAGATGAGTAAGTGCTGGAGCTCTGTAGTGTGATACAGAGTCTGTGCCTCACAATACTCCACGGCATATTTAAATATTTGCTAAGAGACTTCTCTGCTGGTAAGTGTCTCTTAATAACTAAACGATTAATGAATGAATAAATAGCACAGAAAGAACGTCTGGAAGGTGATGGATGTAATTATAGCAAAGACTGTGGTGATGATTTCATGGCTGTCATAGTTTGGGGTTCATGCAAGGGGAAATAGTATAATGCAGAACACATTTTATAATGAAGTACCCAAAGAATCATACACAAAGAGTGCACGAAATCTGTCCATACATTAAAGACCACAGAATCCAGCTAAGGGCCTGGATCCTAATATCCTGCATGAGTCTAGCTGAAGACCTAGAGCCCATAGCAATGCCTCCCACCAGTCCACCTGGAGGTCTAGAGCCTATGACAAGGTCTCATGCAGGCCTGCCTCATGGATCTGCACTGGAAAGGCCCAAGGTCAGTGGTGGAAGCTAGAAAGTGTGTGTCAGCGGGAGGAAGGGACTGTGCCAGCAGGCTGAGGGTTCTGCACTGGAGCCAGGAAGCACGGCTCAGGTAAGCACCAGAGCTCCCCTGAAAAGCACTATAGCCCTCCTCAGCAACAGGGAGGTCCCGAGCTTCTCCAGCCATGAGGAAAGCTGAGTCCCCATCAGGAAAGCCAACACGACAAGCTTCTCCAGGAGACTGAGCAGGGCACCATCTTCCTCTCCAGAGCCACGAAGTGATGTTCCAGGTGAGGACCAGAGTTTCCCAAAATGAACTGCAGCCATCCACAGCGACAACAAGGTCCTGAGGCTTCTCCTCTGACAAGAACAGCCAAGTTCACTAGGAAAACCAGCATGGCAAGGTCCTCCGGCAGAACAGCCCAAGAGAACCAGAAGCTTCCAACAGCTCCCCGACAGCTTCCAGGCAGTGTCCCTGACAGCCTCTGGACAGCTTCTCCAGTTCTGCCTCTTCTGCTGCTGGCAACAATCCTCACCTGGGCCTCCCACCCAGCACCAAGCTAGTTCCATCCAGCTGAGTATAACAAGTCAACCACCAGCTGGCAATCCACCACGATGGGTGTGTAATTATCACCAAATGCAGAAAGTGTATGTACTAAATATGTAGTTTTTCATGTGCCAGTCATATCTTGGTGAAATAATTTTATTTATTTAATTTTTTAGTATTTATTTAATTTTTTGGTGTTTTTAGGGAAGAGTCTACAGGGTGTTCAGGGTTTCACTCTAGATCAGACTCGTAGTGATCTGCCTGTTTACAGCCTCCCAAGAGCTGAGATTACAGGTGCATGACACCACACCCAGTCTCAATTGCCATCTCAGTGCACCCCAGGGGCAGGGCCAGCATGCAGGCCCAGGGATTGAACCCCGGCCCCTGAGCCTGCTTACGAGTGCTTTAATCCGCTGAGCTATTTGGCCGGCCCTTGGTGAAGTAATTTTAAAAAGCATCAGTATTAGAGTACAAATATTAAAATGATTTTGATAACCAGGTATCAGTAACAGGAGTGTCCTGGTAATCCTGTATGTTTTATAAATTTAAGAGCTTTATTCTGAGAAGGGTTCTGTAGATCTCATTGACCACACAAGGGATGCAAGCACAGGGAAGCCTAGAGGGCGAGCGTGTGGTGTGGGTGCTGCCCTGGGCCACTGCAGGTGGTCCCTACTTTAGGATGATCTGACTTAGGATTTTCTGACTTTCTGATGGGATGAGAGTGACATGCACTTAGCAGAAACTGTCCCTGGAGATGTGAATTTTCTCAGGCTGGCGCTGTGGTTCTGATGCTTTTCTGGCTGTTGGTCCGCGGCAGAGGCTGCAGCTCCAACTCAGCCCTGGGACCACGCGGGGAGACAGGCAACACTTCCCAGCAGGCTTGCCAGGTTACATGTAGAACGTGCATTTTCCCCTTACATGTTTTCAACTTCAGACGGGTTTATGGGGGAAGCCACATGGACAAGGGATGGGGGCCTGTTTCTCTTGCTGGCTACTTGGTAGGATACAGGGATCTGCTGGTACAGAAAGCCCCTGAGAGAGATAGGCCTGGGACGCCCTCCCAGAGGTTAGCAGCTCCTATAAACACAAGAATGGACTGCTCCTTTTCATCTGGAGGTCTGCACTGCCCTGTCTGGCTGGAGCAGCCCTCCCAGCAGGCGGGAAGCAGGTGCAGCACTCTCGGGCCCCCTCTGCAGTGTCCAGGAGGTAGGAGCGTGGAAGGTGAGTGGATGCAGAGAGGGAGTGGGTGGGGAGCAGAGTTGCCTCCCTGCACCCCAGGCTCTGATGAGGACAGTGGGGGAACCTAGGAGTGGGGCTGTGAGAAGAGTCCAGATAATAGTGCAGTGAGACATCCAGAGAGGAGGCCTTTGCAGAGAGAGAGACCCAGAGGTCCAGCAGGACTGCTCCCAAGCCTTTCCCCTCCTTTCAAACCCAAGTTCAGAGGTGGCAAAAGGAGTAAAATGAAAATGAAACAAAACACAAAAAACCTCCCTTCCCCAAAACATCAACGAATCACAGGTCCAGCCTAGGGGCGGGGGAAGGTCTTTGAATGGACATAAAATTGGTATTTGGCTTAGCCTACCAGCCTTCCAAGCCCTCTCCTGCCTGCTCCAGCATTCTCGCTGGCAGCGCAGTGACCATGGTTTACCCCTTGTTAACTCATGGGCTGCGGTTCTGACCTTACTCTCCAAGCTTATGGTGAAATAATTCAGGTGTATTATTATTTTGCATCGCTCTACAGTACATTGCCAGTCGTCGGAAACCAAAGACGCTACTGTGTTGGTAGCACGCTGGCGTGGGGCAGTGGTACTTCCACGTACCACACTGTCATTCTCAGTTGCTGGAAATCAAATGGACACAGGCAGCTGAATACATGTTTTCCTCCTTTCTGAATGGGAAATGGGTTAAACACCTGAAGTAGACTCTCAGTGGGCCAGAATGTGGCTGTCTTCAAGGCAGAGTACCTTAGGAGCCATCTGCTCAGCCTGATTAGCCAAGAAGGGACCAGAAATCGGGAGCGTGGTGAGGGGCATAAAGGAAGGCTGAAGCCCCTGAACAATTCTCTCCTCTGTCCACATGCCCATTGTTTGTACCTGTTCGTGCTTCCCTTGTTTTTGTGCAATTCACTTTTTTCCCCACTTACCTGAGTCACTCATATTTTTTGTCATCTCATTTTTTAAAACCCACAGATCGCTTGATTTTCCCAGGCATGGATTTCGCCATGTGGGCTGGGGTGCGGCACAGCCTTGCTTCTGCTGTAAGGTTAGAGTCCCTGTTGGAACATTGCCACACCTAGCTGGTAGGTGTCCATGGCTCAAGGACTGTGGTTTTTTGGAAGCTGGCAGAGTCAGCTGGCTCCTGTTCAGGCCATGGGGGAAGGGGGAGGGATGGGGCACTGAGTCACTGCAGACCTCCTGGGCTGGGGACTCTGGACCCAGCTGGAGGGAAGACCTGGCTGACCTCAATAGAGGGACCTCAGTGTCAGTGCCTGCTGGCTGTGAGCCACACACTAGCTAGACCACAGTGGGACACTGCATGGCAAAGACCTGTGGCCTGAGGGTGGCCATCCACACCGGCCCTGTCTGTAGCCGGACATCCCTCCCATTCCTGTCTGGCCAAGTCCTCTTCCAACCCTGCTACTTTTGCCTGTCTCTCAAGCCTGATCGCTTTCTGTTTTTCTTTCATTTTCCTTCTTTGCCTTAATTTTTTCTTACATTTTCCTTATTCAGTGTCTTTTCTCTGCTCATTTTTTTCCTGTTACCTTTCTTTTTTTCTTGAAATCCTATGGCCATTAAGAATCTTCTTCCCATCTTCAATCATCCCTAGATATTGCTTTAAAATCATCATATATTCAACATATTCATCCTCTAATGGCTTAGCCATATGAAAGAACAACAAATAAAGCAGTCACTCTGAATTTGACACCTCCAAGGATTAAAACAGTCTCCACTTTGTAATGGGTTATGTCTACATGTCCCCCTCAGAGGCAGGGCTTTTGGAAGGTGATTGGATTATGGGGCTTTTATAGCTGACTTGCTGCTTGCAGGCATCAAGTTGGAAGGGTAGGTCCTGGGGATGAGGCCTGGGAGGGTTTCTCTCTCTCCTGAGCTTCTCCGATCATGCTCTACTTTCTACACACCATGTCCCTCTCCCCTCTCCCCTGCCAGACCCTCTGCCATGTACCACTGTGCCCAGATCCAGCTGCCTATGGGCTGAAACCTCTACAAATGTGAACCAAAAAGAGCCTGTCTTCCTTTAAGTTGTGGATATCAGATATTTTGTCCCAGTGACAAAGAAAATAGCTATGACACCATCTTCCTACCTTCCACTCAGGTTACTACTACCTTGAATCCTTTACATAGTACTTTCTACAGGAGTTAATAGTCCAAGGGATGCTCTGAAGGTCTACAGTGGAAGGATGGTTGTAGAGGAAGCTGGGGGTGCCCAGCCCAGGAACTAGAATTCCAACCATGAGATTATACCATGACTGTCCCCTTTCCGAAGGCCACTGTTAACTGTGATAGGCTGGTACGCTAACATCCTCTACCACTGCAGGAAGGATTTATATCTTAACTACTCATAAAGATGAGAGTTGGATGGAAGATCCATGATTTATGTGAACACTTCATGTGAAAAATAGCTGGAGGCTTTAGTTAACTACAAGATTTATATAAGCAGAAAGTGTTAAGTGGCTTTGAAAAAGACGAATTACAACCATAGAATGGATTATTAGAAGTGTAAAGTCCTAACCATGGGTGACACTGGCAAGGCAATGCTTCTTGTGTGGGCAGATGGCATCCCCAATGCTGGGCACCGTGACGAGGAGACCGCAGCCATCCTCGTCCCAACCTTCATGGTGGAAACACAGCGGAGAGGAAAGCAACGCGACCTGCAAGCTCATCAATTTGTAGCCATAGTGGACATTAGTGTGTGGGACAACCTGCTTTGTTTCCCAAATAGGAGCTCAACATTGAGGGACAACGATGCAATGTCCACAGAGGAAGACGGTGGGAACAGTGGGGAGGAGGCATTCAAAGTGCTGCATGTCCTGTATCAGACTCCCTTTCTAGCGCCATCTCCACTGATGCCTGCTGACGTCCTGTGCATGCCGGGCCTATCCCGGAGCCCACCCTTCTCCCCCTCAGCATGGCATGCACAGTGCAGTTCTTTGTCTTCTTGGTGTCCCGTGCCTACACTAGTTGTCTTTGCAGTCTATCCCCCACTATTCTTTTTTTTTTTTTTTTTTTTTGTGGAACCAGGGATTTAACTCAGGCCCTTGTGCTTGCCAAGGAAGCGCTTAATTCCACTGAGCCATCTCCCTGGTCCCCCCACTATTCATTTTTAAAAAATATCTTATATCAAATTCAAATGTCATTGCTATTAGCTAGGCATGGTGGTGCATATCTGTCATCCCCGTACTCTGGAAAACTGAGGATGGAGGATCCCAACTCCATACCCATCCTGGGCAACTTAGTGGCTTTGCAAGACCCTGTCATATGGCTTTTCTTTATGCACCTACAATATTTAAATGACAGTGGAATGCTCTTCTCTGGCAAAACTAACCAAACAAGGGGGGATACAAATGAACAATCATTTTGTGTCTGTATACTCAAAATAGGATAGATATACAGCTCCATTCTCTTAATTCAATGAATAGAGAGGTTTGTTCTAATAGTGTTTGAGACAGGATATCAGGTCTGCACCTTGTACAATGAATAACCCAATGAATAACCACTAAGACAGCAATATGCAATGTATTAATTATTGAAAATGTATAGTAATCAGTTGTGAATCTGTCTCATTTATATTTTTTTTCTCAATAAAAATATTTTTAATCTTCCAGCTCTGTGGCCTGCTTCCCTCTGCGTACCCCAGCTGTCTGTCTTTATTTTATTTATTTATTTTTGCGGAACTGGGGATTGAACTCAGGCCCTTGTGCTTGCCAGGGAAGCGCTTGTTCTACTGAGCCAGCTCCCCGGCACCCAGCTGTCTGTCTTGGATGCAGGTATGGGACTTGCAGTTCTGTCTGGGCGTTGAACCCATTTTTTGACCTCTTCCCTCCAGCGCAGAACAGACGCACTGCATAGACACGTTGGCTGATTTGATTACCAGTGCAGGCAGCTCCTCTAAGAAGAGACAGCCCATGTGTTTCCTTTTTATCCTGTGGCTAAATCCCCTTAGCTCTGAAGCAGTACTTTAAAATGGACTTGCTGAGCGTGAGCTATTCTTTCCGTCACTCGGGGGCAGGCCAGTGATATCACCAGCTATAGGATCTTAGAAACATGCCGAAGAAGTCACCACGGCGCACTGTGCAGTTGACCTGCAATGGACCTCGCCTTCTCAGGCCGGTCTTCCTACCCCTCCCCTGCTCCTTTTTGTGTTACAGACTACCAGTGGCTCTAGACGCTTGTTCCAGTAATAGCTCCATCAGGGTATCATCAGAAAAGTGTATTTACTAAAAGAAAATCACAGGCTGCTTTCGAAATAGAAAGGCTTTGCTATTTTTTGACACATCAGGTTATCTGTGTTACCATCTCTGCTGTCTAAGCCTAACTAACTGCGCTTAGGTCATTAAAAAAGTTTTTTTTTTTACAAGCTAAATTTCTAATTACTTGAGGACTTTTGTACATGGATTTGTTGACCTGCAACAAATACTTCATTCTCTGCAGCCGACCGTGACCTGGCCAGAGCCTCAGGCTGTCTGGGCTTTGGATAGTGCAAGTACTTGGGGAGGTAAAGGTGTCTGGAAAGGTGGATGCGGTTTTGTGCCTCCAGCATGACATGTTGACTCTGGGGTGTGTGTGTGTGTGTGTGTGTGTGTGTGTGTGTGCATATGTTGTATATGGTGTGTGTGTGCATGTGCTTGCACGTGCTCGTGCACATGTAAGTCCTGAAGCGGAGCTTCCTAGCAGCAGGCAGCAAGCCTGCTTTAGGACCTT
>NW_004524599.1:14095820-14097808 GCF_000260255.1 Octodon degus
TTTTTTTTCAAATTTAATTTAATTGTGAAGAATAAAAACAGGAGCAAAAACAAATAGGGAAAAAAAGACAGGAACAGGGTAACATACAGCAATACATATGTTACAGATTTTCAAAACAGGTATAGCTAATTAATGGTTGTTATATTATGTATTTTTATCGCCAAATCTGTTGCTCAGATTAACAGATATAGTTATGAAAGATTGGGGAAATAATTGAATATTGGTACTTGCTTTCAAGAAATCTTGAACTTTTTTTCCTGACTTTTGCTTCGTTTTAATTTATTTTAAAGAGTATAATAACTGATAAGACATTAGAAATGGTACACATTTAAAGACCAAGCTGAGAGGCATCCAACCGTGGGTTTTCTGTTACACACTGCTGTCCTCAATATAGTTGCTCAGAGCCCAGATATTAGTACACAGTTAGTCCAGGTGAAAATTCTAAATTTTTTTTTTATTTTTTTATTTTTTTGTGGTACTGGGGATTGAACTCAGGACCTTGCGCTTGCCAGGCAAGCACTTATTCTACTGAGCTATCTCCCCAGCCCTAAACATTAAATGATATTTTCAAAAAAACCCTGATGGACAGTGGACTAAAGCACCTGCTTAGGCACTGGCTGGGGTTTGATCCCCAGTGTGCCGTGCTGGCCCTGCCCCCGGGGGCACGCTGAGACAACCATTGAAACTGGGTGTGGTGGTGCATGCCTGTAATCCCAGCACTGGGGAGGCTGAAAACAGGAGAATCACTATGTGTTCAGTCTACGTAGTGAGACCTTGGAGACCCTGTAGACCCTGTAGACCCTGTAGACCCTGTCCTAAATACATAAAAAAAAACCTGATGGAAATTATGAGTGCGATCACCTAGCCATCTTGTATATATATTTGCATGTTTTTCCCTCCTTCCTTTATTCCTATCTTTTCTCCTTTCTCTCATCTTTGTTCTTTAATTCTTAAGTTTAGTTTCTTTCTAATTTACTATATTTATTACACCTTTCAGGTTTCATTTCTTCCCTCAGATTCTTACACTAGGAAGACAGTATGACATTTGCACATGTGGGTCTGATTTATTTCACTTATGAGTCTGGCCTCTAGTTGCATCCACTTCCCTATAAAGGCTTTGAGTTTTGTCTTTCTTTATAGCTGAGTAGTACTCTGTTGTATAAAAATACCACGTCTTTGTCATCCATTCCTCAAGTGATGGGCTTTTGGTTGTTTCCACGATTTGGCTATCACAAATTGTGCTGCTATAAACATGGGTGCATGTGCCCAACTAGCTCACAGGACTGTGTGGGCACTCAGGAGACACCCAAGTAGGTTGAATCCTAGGAGACTGAGATGTTGGAAGAACAGTTTGGGAGGTCTCACCTCCGGGCCTGGGTTTGGGAAGACCTGAGACCCAGTTGAAGGCTGGGTATGTATGGGTTTGTGTTAAATGAATGGAGAGGCACAAAAGTGCCCAAGATTTAAATTGCCTGCAGACGGTACTCTAGGATTGCTTGGGATTACAGGACAGTCCTATAGATGGTGCTCCAAGGTTGCCTGGGATTACAGGAAAGTCCTATAGACAGTGCTCCAAGGTTGCCTGGGATTACAGGAAAGTCCTATAGACAGTGCTCCAAGGTTGCCTTAGATTACAGGAAAGTCATACTTTTGTTTCCCAGCATATCTGGTTCTGAGTTCTGGAGTGGGCAAGATATGAAGAAGTGCACAAAGCAGACCCCAAGTCCCTGGCACCTCTTTCAAGGGAGAAAGTCATCGAGGGGAAATGCTCCCTGGTGTCGCCACAGTTAGAAGGCTGCCCTACAGCCGAAGCCTTCTGTCTTTGTGAAATTCCTGGATAAGCCTTCAGTAAAATTGACTTTCCTTTTGATAAGTAAGAGTCTTAAGATTCCTTATCAGAATGGTGGGGACCCTGTCCTCCTTGGTGTCCTTCAGCAACTTAAGCAATAGTCATTGTCTTCTTTCTTTCTTTCTTTCTTTCTTTCTTT
>NW_004524599.1:14097908-14116858 GCF_000260255.1 Octodon degus
TTCTTCTTCTTCTTCTTCTTCTTCTTCTTCTTCTTCTTCTTCTTCTTCTTCTTCTTCTTCTTCTTCTTCTTCTTCTTCTTTTCTTCATCCTCTTCCTCCTCTTCCTCCTCCTCCTCCTCTTCTTCTTCCTCCTCCTCTTCTTCCTTCTTCATCTTTTTTGGTACAGGGTCTCACTATCTAGTTTATGCTGGTCTTCAGCTCATGTTGTAGCCCAGGCTGCTCTCAAAGTCACAACTGTCATCCTACTTCGGCCTCCCGTGTGCTGGGATTACAGCCACCATGCCCGGCTAGCAATAGGCTTTTCAGTGCCCAGCTCTCTTTATCTGGTCTGTATTACAGTTCAGCCTTGCATGTGTGTGTGTGGGGGGAATGACAACTGGGAATGTTCCAGAACCAAGAGGGCTGGCAGAGGAAAGTGGTGTGAGGGAAAGGAAGTGGGAATATGGAAGCCCAGGCTAGTGAGACACACCCTCGGGAGACAGGCCAGGGAAGGGGCTCCTGGGATGGCAGCGGTGACAAGGTGGTGGCCGGGAGGCTGAGGCTGAGGCAAAGTCCAACTGCACTGTACGGCCGGCCAGGGATGTTTGGCTCAGATGTCTGGGGCTAATCAAAGGCAAACAAGCCTAATTTCCAGTGGGTGTGACCTGAGATAAAAGTAGTAGCAGTCCAGTCACTTCATGTGTGTAGAGAGATAATACGCTAGGAAAGGAAAACTGTTTAGGGAGCTGGGGAAAGAGCTCCTCAAATAAACACAAACAGCGAGTCTGAAGCCCGGGTTCACTATGAAGCCAGGCTTTGCCAGCAGACTCAGGTGTGACCCATGGAACCAACAAAGGGCTCCTGCGAGGGGCTCGCGGCTTCCTGCCAGCAGCCCGCAGGGGCAGCCGTTGCAGGCTCTATGTGTGGAAAAGGTTGGTAACGCGGAAGAAAGAGCCAGCAAGGCTGAGACCAGCCGTCCTAAAACCACAGACACAGGAAAAAAGTCAACATGCCATTTGTCACCGATTCAGCAGCACCAGCT
The DNA here is from genome assembly GCF_000260255.1 of Octodon degus. Lineage (NCBI taxonomy): Eukaryota > Metazoa > Chordata > Mammalia > Rodentia > Octodontidae > Octodon > Octodon degus. The sequence goes on from NW_004524599.1 coordinate 14,098,930, forward strand.
TTGCTAAATGGCATTCATTGAGCCCATCGGGCCCCTGGGTGGCAGCTGGAATCCTCGACAAACACTGACTTTTATTGTGGGGTGTCCCAGCCCCGGGAGCGGCTGGAAGCAGTTTCTCAGTGAAAGTTCAAGAAGGGATGAATGCCTGCTGGGGCAGATGTGAATCGCAGCGTTCAGTGGAGGCACTCGAGAAGTTTCGTGTCCTTTGATGGACGAAGGGGGAGCAGCGTGAGATGTAGAGAAAGAGAAGAACGCTAGGCTTGAAACAAAGCGAACGACTCTGGGTTAGAAACTGAGCGCAGAGGGGAGATGCGCAGCTCCCCTCGCCGGTGCTAATCGATTCTCCCGGCCACGGCGAGTGCCCACCAAGGGCTGAGCGCTGCTGTGCGCTGCGGGGCGGCGACGCCTGCGAAGCCCGTGCGCTTCCTCTCCAGAAGCGGTCAAGGTCCCTGTCTCCCCGCGCCGAATGCGTGACGCCTGGCTAAAATCGGATATACCTCACGTAGATGGGAACGATTCTCTGGACGTCTTTGCTCAGCAGGTGCCGCTATTTGTCTCACTCCCTCTGACACATTTACCGAAGTCCGCATGGCATCAAGGAGGTTGAGATGAGCCTCCAACATCTTATAGAAGATGTATTTCTTAAGTTACTAAAATGTAAAACTTACGAACCCCCCCCCCAAAAAAAAAAAAAAAAAAACCAAACTGGACTGAATGATGTCTTCATGTGCTAGCGTGGTGTGTGATGGTAGGAGATGCGACTTTCACGCCCATTCAGTGTCAGGTATGTTTTGGACATGACATGAGTCCTTAGCACAGTCAGTGTGCGGCCGTGATTTTCCTCATGCTGTAGGGAAAGGACGGGAAACTCATTCAGGATCTTCCTGAAGTTAGTAAGCACCCTTCACAAGGAAATGTGGCCTTTTTAGGAGCCATCAGCTGTGGCCCAGTGCTGTCAAGATGAGATCTAATTTTATGAGATATTTATTAGAATTTCAGCCTTTAACAGCGAAATCACGATGGTGGAAGGGATGGTAATAGGGGTTCATGGTCGGGCATCGCAAGAATGAAGACTTCCTGTCATTTCTCTTGTGTATATCTGTTAGTGAGTTAGAAGTTGCAGACAAGGTATAAATATGGTAAAAATCCTTTGTAATTTGCTCATTTATTTCTGGCTTTGACCAAAATGGATGTATTTTAGAAAAATATGGAGGTACTCATTGTCAGTAAGAGCAGTTGCTTCAGAGAAGAAATGCTGGGCGGAGTCCAACAGATAAATCCCACAGTGTGAGTAACTCAGTGTTGTGGGTTGTGCTGAAATTATAAGGGAGAGGGAAGGAATGGAGGACAGAAAGGAAGGCTCAGTTGTGAAACTAATACAGGCATCTGGGATGGCTGAAAATAATTTCATATTCATATAACGCTACAGTTTGAATGTGGTCTGACCCCCAGAATCACATATTGAAATTTATTCCCTGTTATGACATAGGAAATGGGAGCAGGGGAGATTTTAAGAGATGATTGGGTCTCTGCCTCACTATTAGCCAGCTTCCTCTTACTGTAACAAATGACTGAGACAATCAGTTTATGAAGAGAAAAGGTTGATTTAGCTTGGGAGGCCCTGTTGCTTTTAGGCCTGTGACATGTCATGGTGGACATGCATGCAGCATGGCTGGGGTGTGAACAGAGGACCAGAGGAAGCCAGGACCTCACCGTTCCCTCTAGGACATGTGGGCAATACTCACACAATAACCTAAAACTGAAGTTAGTTCCACTTCTACTTTTTTTTTTTTTCTTTTTGGTGATGTTGGGGCTTAAACCCTGGGCCTTCCAAATGCCAGGAAAGCACTCCGCCGCTGAGCTGCACCTCCTGTCCTTTCCACTTCTTCAAATTTCCACTACTGCCTAATAGCACCAAGGCAAGGAGCCAAGGTTTGAACACCTGGAGGCCATTCCAGATCCGAGCCCTAGCAGGCCTCTTGAGTGGGTTGATCCACATTTGTGATTAACAGCCCAGTGGATTTATAGGTTATTGGCTGTCTTCAGGGTGGGTCTGCTATAAAAACCAGTTCAGGCAGGTCTGGCCTGCTCCCTGTGTCTCCCCACGAGATGCCCCGCACCCCCTCAGGAGTCTGCCAGTGAGAAGGCTAATAAAAAAGGAGATTCCTTGACCATAGACCGAACCTTGAGCCAAAATAAGTCTCTTCATCACTTTCCCAGTCTGTGGCATTGTGTTATGAACACTAGAAAACAAACTAAGACACTCAAATAGCTCCTTTCAAGCCCAAGGATTTGTTAACTCAAACCTAGCCAAAAGCAAACAAGGCCAGGAAGCACGAAGTAGTAACAAGTTGATTTCTGTTTACTTTTGCAAGGACGACTATTTAGACCCAAAACTCAGGTTTTGCTTCTAGTGAGTTGCGTCAGCGCGTGTCTAAAGTAATACCTTCAATTCTCCCTTGGATTTCAAATTGCTGAGAGCAGAGGCCAGGCTTTAGTTAACTACAAGATTTTTTTTTTTTTTTTTCAGAACCAGGGATTGAATTCAGGCCCTTGCGCTTGTCAGGGAAGCGCTTATTCTATTGAGCCATCTCCCCGACCCCAACTATGAGATTTATAGGAGCTGAAAAGATGAACACAATCACCAACTGCATTGTGAGAAATGTGAAATGTGAAGTCCAAGCAGGTGACGCAGCAAGGAGGAAGGAGCGCCCTCAGTGCTGAGCCATGGTGCGTGACCGAAGTCCCGCTTTGGCCCCGTGCCTGCGCACTCACAGCACACGGAGAAGAGGAGGCGACAGTGCTGCCCATCATCTCATCACCCCAAAGACTCAGGTTTGCCATTTCTTTTGAAATGCTCCTCTGTCAGACGTAGGTCTTCTCCGGGCTCCTTCAGGCCGCCCCCACCCTGTACTCTGGCTTGGGAAGCTGACAGCTCTGTGGCTGGCACCCTCCCTCTGCCTTCTGGTTGGATTTGTCTGGGGTGTGGGGAGCACAGGTGCATACCTTGGGAGTGGAGTCTGGCTCACTCCCCGTTGGCTTGGGACAAATCCAGGTTGGCAGCCACTGCCCCCTTCAGGTGCTCCTGGCTCCCAGGATGCTCCTCCCGTCTCCTTAGCTTCCGGGCTCTGCCCTGCCTCTGTAAATAGCACATGTGTGAACCCTCTGTGTTACCCAGGCTGACCTTTACCATGCATCTCCTGCCTGGACCCTGACTGGTTCCTGCTCAGCTCCGGGCTTTTGTAGCCAGCTCTTCCTTCAGTCAAGGCTTGTTTCACTCAATGCGCGGGAGTGTCCTACTGTTCTGATGCTGTTGACGCTAAGGTAACCCTCTGTCTCAGTTTGTGAGACAGGTCTGTGTGGCAGGGTTCCCACAACTCAGGGGGATTTGTCATTTTATTTGTTTACTGGAAAAAACCCCATAATTTCACAACAAAATTATAGGGGAATAACAATAGTTAATACATTACATATTGTTATCTCCAAAGTAGTTACTCAGAATATGTGATATAGGATAAAACGCTTTCCAAATTATATCAGCACAAACCTTTTTAATCAGTGAACCAAGAGCAGCTAGTAGTTTAACTGTCTTGTACGTTTCTTTCCTTTCTATTCCTCCCTTTCTCCCTCCCCAGACCGTAGTTCCTTTTGAACAATTTCTTGTCTACACTTTGGACCTTATTTACTTTTTTAGTGACTCACACCAGAGAGATGAGATGATGTGAATATGCACTTCTCAGGTGAAGAAATAAACAGCAAAGAAATATATTCAACATCAGGGGCCGGGGAGATAGCTCAGTGGCATGCACACCTGCCTGGTGAACTCAAGGTTATGAGTTCAATCCCCAGGAAAAAAAAAAAAAGAAAGAAAAAAAGAAACCTTTATGGGGTTGTGGAGATGGCTCAGTAGAACAAGCGCTTGCCTGGCAAGTGCAAGGACCTGAGTTCAATCCCCGGTTCCGCCAAAAAAAAAAAAAAAAAAAAGTCAACATCAGGTTGAATGATCACATATTTTGAACAACATGTATATTCAACACGATGTTGAAAAAATGTTCAACATCACTGGTCATTTGAGAGATACAAATTAAAACAACACTGGGACTTGTCATTTCATTTTTTAAAATTTTATTTCATTTTATTTTGGTGGAACCGGGATCGAACTCAAGCCCTTGTACTTGCCAGGGAGGCGCTTATTCCACTGAGCCATCTCCCCGGCCCTAGAGACTTGTCATTTTAAAAGAGACACAATTCTAGGTGAATCAAGATAGATTGGTTACTGCAGCATGCATTTTTAAAATTTTTCTTTTTTTTTGTATTTAGTACAGCACCTATGGGGTCTCATTAAACAGATCAGACTCATAGTGATTGTCCTGTTCTCAGCCTCCCAAGTGCTGGGATTGCAGATGTGTGCCACCATGCGCAGTCTACTTTTTAAATTTTTAATTGGTTTTTAAGGAATAGTATCTTCTCTTCAGGATATTCTTATGATCATGTTTAAGCCAAAGTTGTTTTGCTAAATCCAGGTCAGAGTCTTTTCCTAAGGGAAACTGTTGTAAAATGGATTGCTGCTTTGTGCATGGATCTGTTTGCTGGGAGAAGTCACCCAAAGGACGGATAAAGCAGCAACATGCGACAAGCGCTCGCTGGGAAGTTTTGAATGAAGAGAGTGACAGAGGGCCTCACTGTAAAAAAAAAGGGGGGGAGGGGTATTTGAATATGGCTCTGAATTTAAAAGTACCTTTTGAGGGACCTTACCTGATACTCTCTGGTTTCTCTGTCTTTCCTGTACACTGTTATCCAGAGAGCGAAAGGAGACATTTGCTTGTCATGAAGTGCATGGAACAGTATTACTAATTCCATTAATTGGTATATTTTTATCAATTAGTTAATTGTGGTACTGGGGATTGAATTTAGGACCTTCTCGCCGAGCCCTAAGCTACATTCCTAGCCCTTTTTATCTATCTACTTGTTTTTAATTTGAGGTGGGGGGGTCTTACTAAATTGCTACATTGCCCAGTTTGGGCTTGAATTTGTGTCCTTCCTGCCCAGCCTCCTAAAGAGCTGATTACAGGCCTGTCCCACCATGCATGGCTTTATTGGCATACTTTAGTTTTTGAGAGACAGATCGATTGGAAAGGAAAAGTAGAAATCTTAAACAGAGCTAATGCTTTGAGAATAAATATTTATGTTGATGTAATAGTATGAATGAATATGTGTCGTGTCTTATTCTTTCCATTAGGAAAGTATTTATTAAATAACAATATGTACAGCTACCTAGCTGCTTTAGTAAATATGCTGCCTGGGACAAGGAAGTTTAATTGGATTAAAGATCTGCCATGATCTGAGTGTTTTCCAATTCAAGATATTATTTTTCACTAGGGAAGCTTTTGACTCTTCACTCCAGGAAGCCAGAATTTCAAATATGGATTCCTTTACCTCTGCCATTTAATGCCAATTTTCTTGCTCTACTCCTGCTCCCTAAATCACTGCTACCTCCTAAGAATTGGACAAGTTATTAAAAACAAATAAATCGGTGCTGGCTATGGTTAGGTTGGAATTAACGCTTGCCCCAGGCCCCTTAGGATGCTTCTGTTGGGTGCCTTTACCTTCTCCATAGACAAAGGAAGTGTTATTCATGGAAATGGCAATAAGATACCATAAATATGTATCAGGGATACTGCCCTAAGTATATTAAATTTAGTTCATTTTAGCTGATATTTATTTATTATTATTATGGTTGGTACTAGGGATTGAACTCAGGACTTTGTGTTTGCCAGGCAAGTGCTTATGTCACTGAATTATCTCCCCAGGTTAACTGACATTTATTGAATGTCTCATATATAGAAGGAGAAAATATGTATCCAATATGTAATAGAATTTCTAATAAGTTGCCAATCTATTAGAACATTAAATTATTAGAAGGAAAACATCAGTATACATTCATTTTGGTTGTATTTAAAAAACAACTATAACATGTATAGAGATATAGGTGTGTGTTGAGACCAAATTTTGAAGACTATATTCCCATTTTACTTGGCTTCCTCATGATATTTGTAAGAATTTGGCTCAATGTTTACAAGTCATAAATTTCTTTCCCCTGGAGAAAGGGGAGGGTGGGAGTGAGAGCCCAGAGTCTCCTGGTAGACTCTCTGGCTTGCATGGTGAGTGTGCAGACGTGCGCTTCACGGCTTAGCTGGTGATACTGGTGACTAACCCAGCAGCAGGGCTGAAGATGAGTGGACTCAGGATCCTAACCCTGGGTGGCAACAGCCATGGAAGTGGGTGGCAGAACGAAACGCAGGGGCCAAGCTGCTGGGGACACATTCTGCTGGACACAGTAGGGAGAGTTTGCTCCAAATCTGAGTTTTCTTTGGTAGCAGACATAGCGTCTTTCTCTGTAATGGCAATAGAAGGTACTTTGGGGAAAGTGCCAAGAGATTTGGGGAGTGAAAATTCTGTTCACTGTTTACATGAGAAGATTGTGCGAAGACAAGCTCCAGGAGGTGTCCCAGCGCAGGTGAATGCTCTCTGCTCTGTGCAATGCCTCCTTCCAGAGCAAGCTCGAGTGCGTAAATCAGGCAGGCGTCACCCCGAAACAGTGCTCCTGTTTGTCGTCTTCATCACAGCTTCATGCTTTGGCTCCAGCAGTCATTTTTGTCTTCATAAAAATGAGCCATAACTTTAAAAGCCATAAAAATGGTATCTTCATGATTAAGGTGACAGGTGATGGCTCAGCCTGGCAAGCGCAGGTCAAGGAAGGGCACCAATTAGAAGAGGGAGTGCCGCTAGGTGGGAAGATCTCACAGGGAGGCCAGCAGGTCAACGCTGAGAGCACTTGAAGGCAACTGTTGTCTAAGGACAATATGTAGTAATGGGGTTAAGCACGTCCTTGACCCTGTAATCTTGCTTCTAGACATCTGTGTGAAGGGAGAACTCCCGGTTACATGTAGAGGGTGCACATATGAGGATGTTTATCATAGAAAAGTCTACAAGTAGTGTGAAAAATGGTGATAAGGTGAAGCTCAGGAAGGGCTGGAAGAAGGGGCAGGAATTCAAGATGATGACAGAGATGCAGATGCCACTAATCTCAATCTGTCATTGGATGAAAAAGAAAATAATACCCGAAGTTATCTATGACATCATCTAATTTTTATTTGTAAAAAGTGTGCAAGTAGAAAACAGGAACAATATGTGAATATTAGTTTGTATTAATTGCATAGAAAAGCTTGGTTTATCAACTAGGCAACCTCTGGGTTAGTGGGACATGGGTTTCTTTTAAAGCCTTTTTTTATAAGATTAAAAAACAAAACCACTACCAGTATTAGTTTAAAAAGAGAAACAATAAAAATACAAAAATTGCCTTCCTTTTAAAGACTAGCACGCAGCTTTGTCTAGGCAGAAACCCCCGACTGCTCCCAGTCGCAGCTGCGGCAGGAAGTCCCTTGGCTCCGGGCTGGGGGGCCCCCAGGAGAGAAGCAGCCCCACGTGGAAGCAAGAGCCAGGGACAGCCCTCTATGACGTCACTTCCGGCCCTGGTCTCCGGCTGATTTCTCTTTCCCGCCCCGAAAACCTGCTTGACTTGCACTTGAGCTCCCATTAATTGACTTCAGGCGCAGCCTACCCGGAGTAGACTGGCGCTGCAGCAGGTCTTCTCCGATGGGGCATAATTGTTCCCCATCTGATCCCCCACAGCTCTGTGTCTTTCTGCTGGGGCAGCTGCTTCAGGATCGACTGAGGCACCCATTTCCGTCTGCAGAACGCAAGCTCCTGGAGGCAGTGTCTTTGCTCTTCGCAGTCCAGCTTGGGGCACCCACCGGCTGGCCTTCCCTTGGGTGGCACCCAGAAACAGTATTCAGGAAACACAGGAAAGAATGAATGGATAACTCCAGGATGGTAGCTCCGCCGACATCCTGATGTGCTCGGTATTTGTTAGCAATGCGGAAAATCGCTTCCACATTCCATCCAGCATCCCATGTGAAGATAAGGCCCAAAGCACTGGTGCTGCCTTCGCGGGCGCTTGTAAACACGGGGTAGGATGTGCCGTCACTTGACTTGGAGGAAGTGGAGCGTGGAATCCGGCCAACTATTTCTTAGGTCATTAGAAGTTATTAAAGGAAGCAACTGGAGAGGTAAAAGTAACTATGAACCAGCATGGAAGCTCTGGCTAGAAAACAGAGAGAAGCCAGATGACAGGATTTGGGAACAAGAGGAAGGAGAGGAGCATGCGAGGGACAAAGTGTCAGGGTAGCCACACATAATGACCAGAATGCTGATGTTGTACAGGTTCTGAATACACAGCAGTAAAATAATTCTTTTAATAAAGGGAGGAGCCTTCTAAAATGCTGCCTTACCTTACCAGAGTCCGTGCGTCAGAGCCGGCCGATCTCACCATTGCTTCTCTCAGGAACAACTTTTGGGTGGGCTTCTTCCTTTTCCCCGGTCTTATTGTTGCTCTTCCCCAACACTGGCCTCGGGCCTGTGTGGAACTCTGGAAAACTCTTCTGGGGACTCTTTGTGATCACGACCTGCAATTACACTCCCGGTAAGAGGAATTCATTATGGTGAACGGAGAAACATAGGCTCGTGCCATTTAACTACTTTTCTCAAGCGCATATTGAATTTGAGAGCCGGCCAGCGTCTCGTGCTTTGCAGAGTAAGCCATAAATATCACAAAACGCTGTCTACAGTAAGAACACAGTTAAAAGGACGAAGGATAAAAAACAATGTTTAAAGTTGTCAAACTTGGTTTTCTTTGCCTCATTATGTGCCAACATCCCGATTACTTGCAGTGTATAAGGATGAATTGCAATATGTGAAAGCGCGGGGGAGACAGGGGGCCTGATATTTGTCACGAGCTTTGGGAGAGCAGGATGCAAAGCGTGTGAAGGCGCCTGTGGCCACCTCAGGTCCTGTCTTTTACCTCCTCCAAAGGTGATCAGGGGTGCCCCTCCTGTCCTCACGACGTCTGCAGTCCAGTGAGGCAAACATGTAAACAGCTTCAGGGAACTATGAAAGGGCAGAAGTAGTGGGGTAGGTGTTCACATGGAGCTGGGGAAATGGTACCTTCCTGGCAGGCAGAGCCAGGGCGCGGAGGCGAGAGGAGCGCATGTGTCTTCAGGACAGTCAGAGGCAACGGCGGAGAGTCCGGGCCTCTGGGGATTTTAGATGAATTAAGAGCAGCTGGGAACATTTTCTCTGGCTTTTAAGACACAAAGGTGAAAATGTCACTCATCTTTAACATTAGTTTCACTCGTATCATGCAGAGCTAAGCAGAACCCCAACTTAAGACGGTACAGCCAGACTGCCACTGTCCACACGGGTAACTGAACTTTCTCTAAAAAAGGTAGCGCATGAGTTCTGTCATAGTCAGCACCTGAGTTGTCCAGGGCCGTGTGAGGCGATCCTGAAGGGTGGGCCTCACCCCAACCTGCCTGAGCATTCTACACTGTGTTCCATAGCGGTGACAGCTGGCCTTTTAAGCCATAGTCTAATTTGGGGTCAGAAGTGCATTTGCTGGGAACCACAGGCAATGATCAGGGTAGCCAAAAGCTGACAAGCCAGCAGCTGGGTGGGACCACCCCTCCTTGCGGGGTTGACCAGCAGCTCTACTGTCAAAAGGGCCGTGTTGTTCTCCGGGGTCCTGAACCACACTGATGACATATTTATTGAGAGTTTATTCAATACCAGTCATTGAACTGTACGTGGCTTCTTCAGTGTAATATTTGCAGTGATGCTGCCAACAGCAGCCTGTATTAATTCTTATTTAACAGATGAGGAATTGTAGGGCATAGAGGTTATGTTTCCCAAAGTCAGGTAGCAAATGGTGGAGCTGGGACTTGAACCCAGGTACACTGTCAAAACATGATTCCAAAAAACAAACAAAAAAAGCATTAGAGACCAATGGCACCAGGGCTGAATATCCACAGAGACCAGTAGTGCAACTGTTTTGATACTGAATATTGACAAGTGTCTTTTTGAAATAAAGAATCAGTCCCCCTAAACCTAAAAAAAAAAAAGAATATCCACAGAGAGGCAGCCTGGTGTGGGGGTTGGGGAAGTGGGCATGATGTCTGTCCAGCGTGGTCCGCCTTCTGGCTCCATGAGTCTCTTGGAGGTCCAGACTTGGGGCCTCAGTCTCCAGCCTTCAGCGTCGGCATCCGTAAGGCAGAAGTCACAGCCACAGCAGCTCACAGTCTGCTGCAAGCAGGACAGGGCACGGCAATGCCCTAGCCCTGGCGCATGGTGTGACTTGGGCAGATGTGAACGGCTGCTGTTATCCACGGGGAGCTGTGTGTGAGTCCTTCAAGGCTGGGATATGTATTGTACCAACTATTAAGCCAGAGAACAGGAGACTCTAAAGTAGTTTTTAATTTGTACCCAATTTTTAATTACATAATTAATAGCAGAATGTTTACTCAATTATTTGAAGTTCAAATTATGCCTAGAAAGCCAAGTCGCTGCAATCACCTGACAGGTGGAATTGCGTCCACTGTGACTGCTGTGGAGGGGCCCTGAGGAGGCGCAGGGAGGGCTCCTCTGGGCCCCTGGAGTCACCCTTCGTGCACTCTTGGGAGGCCGGCCTACCCCTAGTCTCACGGCTCACGGCAGGGCCTCTGCTGCTGCCTGTGAAAGCTCCGTTGGAAGGGCAGTGTAAGGGCTAGGGCAGAGAGGGGCCGCTTCTGGGAAGCCGCTTCTGGCGGTGCTCAGCCCCTAACTGGCTGTGTGATCTTCTCCCAGCCTCCTGATTCTGAGGTGAGAGTTCGAAACCGGAGAACCGTCGAGGTGATTGACATTAGTTGGGCCTCTTCATTTGACAGATGCACACGGCCCCATACCCCAGCGCCCAAGGTCACAGAGTACTCAGCAAAGGGCGGTGCCAGGAAGGAAACCCCCGGGCCCCTGCTCTCCTGGCTTGGCTCCAGTCGCAGTGGAGTTGTGAACCATTTTCCACGCCCTTCATCCAGTTTCTCATATGGGAGCCGCTCCAAGCTTTACAGTCTGCAGGCTCCAACTCTCCAAGTCTTTGTCCTATTGGGGACCAGAGAGCGGTTCCAGGTGCACGTGGGTGTGTAATGGGAGGGCGGGGCTGGTGTGGCAGGACGGCTGAGAGACCGGCCGTGGGCAGCTGTCGTGGTCACAAGTGTTCTTCAGCTGTGCTCGGGAAGGAGGCTGTTCTGCCCACGGCTGCCCTGGGCTGCCAGCTGCTGCCAGGGGAGAGAGCAGCCACCTGTGTGCTTCTCCCTTCCCTTCCTAATGTCCCTCACCTTTGCTGGCGACCCTGCCAACTCTCGCGCCCAGCAAGAAATTCAGGGGGAGTTCTCGGCCCCCCTCCATCTCCTGGGAATGGAACTCACTTCACGGCCCGCCAAGGACTTGGGACAACAGAGCCATTATTCCTGGAACACAGGCTTCCTCTTGCTGTCACACAGTTCGAGCCTAACCTCCAGGTCGCTGTGCTTTGGTGCTGTTCGGGCCAGGAGAACGGACTCAGCCAGCCTCTCCAGAACCTCCTCTGCCCGGGCTTCAGACTGGCTAGCCAAGCTTGTTCTCCCCCCAGATTGGTGGCAGTGGTGCCTGTTTCTCTTTAAGTTTTAGTCCCCTTCTCGCCCCTCCTTTCTTCTCCCTTCCCCTCCCCTCTTCTGTTCTGTAGCACTGGTCGCCTGCCCTCTTTGTCCTATTTAGAACGGGCGCTTCCTCTATCCACCGCAGAAGACAGACAGGAAACTCAGTCTTTCGTTCTTAAGTCAGAGGCAAGGAAACAAATGCTCTCACAGATGGCCCTGCACACGACTCTGGGGAAGAGATCCTCAGAGGACAGTCCCAGGACTTGCAGTTCCAGTGCCATGGTTCTCTGAGGCTTGCTGGGCTCCGTTACCAAGGCCAGCGGCAGTGACCTATCACTAGGGAGTGCATGGGTGAGAGCAGAGGGCCTCTGCCCCTCTTGAGGAATCTGAGGAGAGGAGGAGGAAGAGAGACGGTGGTGATCAGGCATCTGTGAACCGGAGACCAGCAGATTGGCTAGGAGTGTGTGGCCTTCCTGTTTTCTCATTTCTCCTTGTGTAACAGGAGAGGGCTGGCTGAAGGGCCCCTTCTAGAGAAAGTATTCATTAGCTCTCCATCTCCCAGCAGAGCAGGCTTGGGGCCAGGCGGGAGGCAAGAGGCCTGGAATCTGCGGCTCTCAAGGATTTCATGCCTAGGGAGACGAGGATGTGTATGGGCCGGGGCTGAGGCGGTTGAGGCCATCAGAGACAGCTGTAAAGAGTGGCAGAGCTGTTCACAAGGCATGGGTAAGGCTCGGCGGCGGAGGAGGTGGAATGCTGCAAACAAAGCCTTAAAGGGTGCGGGGGAGTTGGTGCTTGCTTGATTTTATTTATTTTTTTGAGACAGGGTCTTGCTGTATAGTCCAGACTGGCCTTGCTTGAGCTCGCTACGGAGCCCAGGCTGGCCTTGAACTCACAACGATCCTCCTGCCTCAGCCTCCAGAGTGCTGGGATTACAGGCAAGTGTGATCACACCCTGCTGTGAAGCTGGATTCTTAAAAAACATTGTTAAAATTTTGACATTTTTGGGTTTTTTTCCGAAGGGAACTGTTAATGCTAACAATTTTTACTTTCCCCAGTTTTACATGCTTATACCTGGCAATCTGAGCGATTACATTAAAGACAATATACAATATAAAAAAACTGACACTGTATTTCTTGACATTAATTATGGTTATGTACATGTTTTTAAGTATTTCAATTTACAGATAAGCTTCACAAATTTTCTGCCTGTATATTATATTAGATAGCTTAAAATATTTAAATAGTGAATAACAGAATCATCATCATAATTCAATCTTGAACTGTATAAATAAAATAAAAAGGAATAATGTATAAATTAACAATTATAGTTGGAAATGTTATAACATGTGTGTCTAAGACCTGTGGACCAGACAGAAATAAAATACAATAAAAATATATTCAAGATAAACAGAAAACATTCTTTTATGAACCCACCTAGAAACATTACAACAATAGGCCATGTACTAGGTCATAAGGGAAGTTGAGCAAGTCCCGGAGAGTCCTATTCAGACCATGCTTTCCAACTATCATGCCATCATGGAGTGAGCGGCTTGTAAAAGACGAATGAAGCCTTATGTCTTTAGAAACCACGTAGCATTAAATGATACTCAGTTTACCTGATAGATTTATTTATTTTTAAAATTCTTTTTTTTGACGGAACTGGGGATTGAACTCCAGCCCTTATGCTTGCCAGGTAAACACTTAGCCTACAGAGCCATCTCCCCAGCCTGATAGTTTAAAAAATAACAACTTAGAACTGAGTGAAAAAAGCCAGGTGGGGTGGCACATGCCTGTAACCCCAGTGTTCCAGAGGCTGAGGCAGGAGGATTTCTGCGAGCTCCAGGCCGGACCGGACTACATAGAGACACCCTGTTTAAAACAATCGAAAACTGGGTGAAACGTTGCACATTGGAATTTGTGTAGCCCCGCTGAAGCAGTACTTATGGGCAAATGGGTAGCTTCAGGCACACCAAGAACTGGAAAGAGTTGCCACAGAGGAGCCACCATAGTCAGATACCACCTTACAGTCCTGAGGGGCATGGCTGTTGAAAAGTCCAATCATGACAAGTGTTTCAAGAATCAGCCTAACTTTGACTAAGGTATTATTTGCATACCATAAAAAGCACCCGTTTTAGAAGTCTTTTCTTTTCAAAAGGTCATGAATGCTGAGGTAAAGAATTCAGATGTCCAGAGATTGTGGCATACAGTACAGTTGCATTTTTATATTTCAGTGTAGGCGTCCAACCCGGGGCCTTGCCCATATGAGGCAAGTGCTTCCCACTGAGCTACACCCCAACCCTATGTAAAGAACATAACCATCTTGGGAATGGATTAACGGCTCTGTCATTTGCTTGTTGTGTGGTCCTAGACACAGTTTGAGTCTCAGGGTCTCATATCCTCATCTATGATGGTGATGAGAAAAGAGCCCTGAAGATCCTTGGAGTCAGATGAGGCACTGCAGGCAAAACGCTTGGCTCCTCAGACGGATGGAGGAGTAGTTCACTTTCCTTTTTATTCGAGAAAATCGCCAGGGGTGGGAACATAGGCCACATATTTGAGGAGGACCCAGGAGTTTCTGACAGCTCTGATTAGCAACATCAGTGGCAGCCAGGGCCATCCTCTGAGCAGGGAAATGCCTAATTAGAGCTCTCTGCAGGGCCGGGAGGCTTTCTAGGGCCTCTTTCATCTTTGTTTCCTGGCTGACATGGCGATGGTGCTGGTAGCAGCAGTTTGGGAAAGGTCTTGGCTTCCCAGTTGACTTTGGGGTGCAGAACTCTGGATGACCACTGCTCTTTTTGGGGGGTTGCTGGAGGGAATAGCACATGGCGTTCGTCTCCTTTGGGATCTGCTAGCCTGGGACCCACAAGCACTCAGTAGGCTTAATTTCATGGTTAGTACAAATCTCCAGCCTCAAGTTCTGATTGTTCTAATTTATAATTAGAACTGCTAGACAGTGTAGGGATGAACTCAAATCCTTAAAGCCATCAATTAGCATGACTGAGTAGTTTAGCAGTGGCTATCAGCAGGCGGGCACACAGAAACTGTGTCTTCCTTGGATACTAGACTTCTTGGGACAAACGCTCCCTCAGAGGACTCAATGCTGGCTACCTGTCACATCATTGCACAAGGCAATCTGCAGTCATAACTTGAAAGAAGGAGGAAAATATCCTTCAGGAGGTCAGGAGGCTTTGGTATCTTGTTTTGTTCTCAGTAGGCTTGCACGGACTTCTCCTGAAATTAGATACATGGTTCCATGACAGTCACTAAGGGACATTAAGTTGGCAATGAGGTCACAGAGGGTTCCTGAGGAACAGATTCTTGCTCTCAGGTTGGGAGAGTCAAAGATGACTAGGGACAGAATGGCTGGGTCCGAGGTTGGAGGTAGCAGGGTACATGGAAAGTACTGTGCCACTGAGCCAAGGACAGAGTGCGGAGCAACGCGAGGCACCACAGCTGGCCCTGCATTTGATGAGGCTGGAGGGGCCAGGAAGGAAAGGACCGAGCCTGCGCAGCTGCTGGGACTTCATCCTTATTCTAAAATCAATAGGGTGGCATGGAAACCTGTTTACAGCAGAGACATATAATAAATCAGATTTCGTTGTGAAAGTATCATGTGGCTGCTGTGTAAAGAAGAGATTACAGCGGGGTCAGAATATATTGAGGAGCAGTTCAGATGAGAGATGAGGGAAAGTTGGTGGCTTGATTGGCCACAGATGGAAACGAGTCAAAGGCAGAGAGTTTGGAGCACCAGACTTGCTGATGGGCTAGAAATGACAGTGTAAGTCTGAGGATTCAGACATTCTGGGGGTTCTGAATGGGTGGGGGTGCCATGGGCTGCATCAGGGAAGCCTGAAGAGGCTATACTTTTTTCCTTTGTTCTGGGGATTGAAGCCTCGGGCTTTGCAATGAACTACATTCCCAGCCCTTTTTTAATTTTAGTTTTGCGGCTGTCTCATGAAATCATTAAGCTGTCCAGGGTAGCTTGGATTTATGAGCCTCCTGCTTCAGCCTCCAGAATACTGTCATTGTAGGTTTGTGGCACTATGCCTGGTCAAAGAGGGGAAGACAAGGGTTCCCGTTAGAACATCAGTGCTTGAGATGCCTTGGAGACATCTTAGTGGAGATATCATATAGCTGATTGGCTGCATGAATCTGTTTGGGTAAATGATCAGAATAGGATATGCAATTTTATGAATCACCCTTCACTTATAGTGAATCATCAGTTCAGCTCCACCTGCAAAAACCAAGATGTCTTTACCTTTTCTCCTGACATCCCTATCCTGGTGCACCTGGTGCTAACGTTCTTCCAGTCATTTGATCCAAAATAGGGACATAACTTTGCACTTCTCCTTTTCTTTTATCCTTAAATCGAATTAATCGCACTCTAGGATTTTCTCCTTTGAATGCCTATTTCATCTTTTGCTTTCATGTTTTTCAATCCCTTAGGTAAAATCCTTGCAGTTGGTGCCTGCGCCTCACCTCCCAATGCTGTGGTCCCCCAAGCACTGTGACCAAGTCAGTCTTAAACATGTTTCCTCACCTCTTCCCACGGCACCTGTCAGTGGCTTCTCATTGGTCTGATATGAAATGTTTTCTCAAGGCCTTCTGCCATCTGTCCCCATTCTACTTTGCCACTCTCTGTTCCCTAGGTTAGTTTTTTCTTTCAGTGTGGGGATTGAACCTGAGGCCTCATGTGCATGCAACAAATGCTCCGGCTGAGCTACACCCCCAACCCTCATGGAGTGTAACAGTTCTTTTAGAATTTCAGAACCATTTGTTCAAATAGGATCTTCTTTTTAAAAAAAAAATGGCAGCTCTGTCAATGCAGCATGTGGTGGTGGAACTTCTTCTTGGCGTGAGCTGGGCTCTCAGGTGATTTCACCCACTCTTCCTCTTCCGCCTTTCCATGCCTACCGGCCTCGTGCCCTGAGATGAGTCTCTTTGGGACAGGGACGTCCTTCAAACCCCCTCTCCTTCAGGAACGCTCTTGGGTGAGGACAGGTGCTGTCCTCCGGGATGAGTGAATCACCTAAGGTAAGCATCGCTCCACCGGGCTTCTAGCTGCCTCACGCCTGGTTATGGCTCGTCAAGCCAGGACTCTGGCTCATAAACACCTGCTTTGTGACATAAAGTTCACAAGGGTGGCCACACCCCTGTAGCAAGCGCAGCAGCACTTTTCGAATCACACAGCTTCGTGTAGCTTCCTTTGAGAAGCAAAGGGCATCACAACAAATCACAGCCCAGTTTTATAGGAGAAGCAAGCCCTTGGCTTGATTTCATCTAGGAAATATCACGTACAGTGCAGTGGTGTCTCACTTTGCTTTTGTTGCTGGGACAAAGTACCCAACCCCAGAATTAAGGAAGCAAAGGCTTATTTAGCTAACGGAGGTCTCAGTCCCTACTGGGCTGGCTCCAAGGCAGAGTGGCACATGGCAGAGAGCAGCGGTTCATGGCAGCAGAAAGCAGCAAAACAGCAAAGGCAGGAGCAGTGGCAGCAGTGGCAGAGGCAAGCCTCTTTCCTTTCTTTATATTGTCTGCAGGCCATCTGCCTTAGGGCAGGTGTAGCACTCACACTCATAATCCCAGCAGCATTTACACCCCTAATCCCAGCATTAGATCATGAAATCACAATCTCTTAAAACCCACGATTGCATGAGGCTTTGGGGGAGGCACTGAGATACAAACAATAATAAGTGGTTTCCAAACCTGAGGATAGTGACCTGAACTCTGCACTTACAGATAGTCCCTTGCATTCAGAACCAGTAAGGCACTGAAATAGAGCACTAGGAGATGCTTAAGCGGGATGGAGATTTTGTGTTGAGTCCAGGCTGGTGACACCCAAAAATAATAAGATGTGTTATGTTTTCTCTAGATATCACATTGTGTGAAGGAACAGAAGAGCTGGAGGAGCAGAGGTAGGTGGTTAGGGGGTCAGCTTGCTTTCCATTTTGAGCAGATGGAGTTTAAATACCTGTGGGAATGAGGTGCAGGTTGCTAGCTGGTCACTGGACATTTGAGTCTGGGTCTTAAGATTGAATTGGGAGGGAGGCTGATGTAAGTTGGAGCATGTGGCCCGGTAAGAGGAGCGTGGTTTTGGGATTCACACCAAGGTCTAGAGATGTCTGGGTGGGTCATGCCTGGCCTTTGCCCCTTCCTCTCCAACACCACGTGCTGCTCTGCATCCCAGCTGCCACACCTAAGTACCACTGTGCTACCACACTCTTCCACCATGATATTTCTGTCTTGGAGCCACTTGACCATGGACTGAATCCTTTTAAAAGTAAGCCAGAGTACGGGATCTCAAGATAAATCCTGAGGACATTTCACTGACCTTCTCAGACCAAAAAGCTACAACTCTTGTTGCA
>NW_004524599.1:14117377-14127830 GCF_000260255.1 Octodon degus
AAGCCAGATCTAGCCACTCCCCCTGTGGGTGTTGGGTATTGTGTCCAACAAGTGGAAGGATGACTAACGGGGAGTCTTCAGGAGAAAGGAAAGAACTGACACTGTGAAAGGACATGAGCTGCTCAAGGAAGAGGCGTGAGTGAGTCTTGTGGAATACCTTTGTCTAATGCCCAGAGGAAAGCAGAGAAGGAACAGGAGATGCCCCCAAAGGAAGAAAGAGAGCTCAGTGCAGTCTCACTGTCCAGGAAAGAAGGCAGCAGGGAGGGCTGGGTGGTCCACAGCATTAATGTGACAGCAGGATAAGGAATGGCTCTGGGATTCAGAATTATCTTGTGATTTGTCCAGGGGTGGTGTGTTTGGGATGGATGGAAACCTAGTTTCCATACGCCTAGGAACTGAGCGGGAGGCAAGAGGTCTCCTTTTGCTTCTGGCTGTCCATGGAGATCATCTTAATTTGAAGACCCTGACTGCATTTTGATTCTTTATGAAGCCAAAGTTGTCTTTGAAGGACTCCAACTACTCAACTCAGATACACTGGTTACTTTCTGAAAGGTGAGGTCCTTCAAAAGAGAGATTTAATTGCTTCTTCAGTGGAAGTGTTTTGCTCTGAAGGAGACACTGCCTAGCCACTTAGCCTTGTACAAGTCACTGAGTTACAGAACCTGCCATTGTGGGGATTCCCAAGGATGGATTTATTTGTGAACTTGTTAATAGGTAGCTCTTGCATCGCATCCCACCTCTGTTGGTGCATGCGTTCTACCAAGAGTGGAAGGGTCTCCAGGAAGAAGGAAACCTTGTTGGTCACTGCACACAATTTGATACCACCTCAGACAATGGATATGGAGGGAAACAATTCTGTGGTAAGAAAGTGAAATTGGTCTGTTTAAAAGTCAGTCTCAAAAAGGCGATACAAAGGAAGGACCATTTTATATGTGTATATGCAGAATAGTTAGGATAGATATATAGCTACTTTCACTTAATTCAGTGAGAAGAAAGATTTGTACTAATAGTGTTTGGACAGGATATTCTGTCTGCATCTTGTACTACAGATAACCACTGAGAAGATAACAATGTACAAGGCATTAATTATTGAAACTGTCCTATTAATCAGTTTTGAAACTGTCTCTTTGATATTTGTTTCTCAATAAAAAAAAAAGTCGATCTCAGGCTGGGGAGATAGCTTGGTGGCCTACGCGCTGCCTGGCAAGTACAAGGATCTGGTTTGATATCACATGCCATGCCGACTGGCCCCCAAAACCTGGTGTGGTGCTGCGTACCTGTAATCCCAGAGCCGGGGAGGCTAAGACTGGAGGAGCACTACAAGTTCAAGGTGTAGATTGAGACCCTGCACCAAATAAAGGAAGAGTCAATCTCATCTTCCAATATTAATAATTTTTTGGCCTTTTTCTTGATTTTCTCTTTGGTCAGGTGACACTTTTATTGGCTTTTGTCTTTGGAGACTATAAAGAGCCACATGTGAACAAAGCAGAAAGCACAAGCCCAGTACTTGAGGCAAGATCTTGGAGGAAGCAGCTGGCTGAGTGGGAGGTCAGTGACGGCTGAAAAACCCCTGAGGATGTTATATGTAAATAGCTTCATTCTGCTTGGACCCCTGGAAAGCCGCACACACATCTTCTCCTGGGGAGACTCCTTGGGTCCCTGCACAGCGTCATCGTGACTCTCCGTCTCCAGCTGGATGTCTAGGAGCACGCACAGCTGCTGCAGCTTGTCGGTCAAGCACTGGTGACTGGGCCGAGGGCCACAGAACTCTTTGTAGCACACACTGACCTCGCGCCCCATGGCCCAAATGCTGTCATCATTGCTGTTGGTTTTCTCTCCTTTCCAGTTCGGACAGAGCTGGAACATGTGGTGGGGGAATGGAGGAGAAGCTAGAGTTCAATACCACGGCAGCCTGGAGTTTGGCTGTGCCCCTTTCAATGAGCGCCATGTAGCAGAGACTGGTGTCCCCAGCCAGTCCTGCCTCTACAGTGTCCTTGGTGAAATGCAGTTCCACATAATCTTCATGGACAATTGTCACCCACTTCACCAGGCAAGAGACAACCTTGGCAGAGAAGAGGTATTGGCAATCGCTGGTAACTGGCACGATGCCATGTTCCAGGGACACAAACTGTTGGTGGAGGGCCAGACAGGACTACACCCTGGTCTTCAGCAGCTTCATGGTTGTTTCCATGTGGCTGGCATTCAGCGAGTGGTTGGCAGTCACTGTGTGCTAGGGTTGCTCTTTGGGGAAGTGACAGTTTCCCCAAATAGGGATGGCCTAGGTCAAGTACACAGTCTCTCAAAGTCCAAATGCCGAGATTGTTGGGAGAGTGGAAGGTTTGAATGGTCAGAGACTTTTGGCATTGCATTTTGGTCAGCTATCCAGAGAAATGATGGGTGTAGCTCCAGCCTACCCAGTCAAGCAAGAAACCTCTTTTCCTCAGATTTCATCTCTTTTGCTTGTGTTCATTGACTCTCCTCTTCCCTTTCTTCTAAAGGATAATCTAACTCCAAATTTATTAGCTAAGTCCGCAGCAGTCTCTGCTACAGAATCACGGAGACTGCGTTGTCATCGTGGTGACTGGAGGTTTGACGGAGATCACTGTGAGTTAGAAGACTAGAGTTTCTTGCAGTCAGGGACGTCCAGCCCTGTGGTCCCAAACCAATGAAAGTTCTTTCTTCAGTCCATCTTTAAAGTCTTGAAGTTGCTCCTGAATTTTGTTTTTTCTTGGTGAGAACTCAGAGATCATGTGTACAGAGCTTTTCTCATTCATCACTCAGGAGGGAATCTGGCTCAGGACCCAGTTTTAGGTCCAAGCAGGGGAAGATGTTACCTCTGCTCCTGGAACGAACTGCTCCCTTTTCCATCTGTCGAGATTTCCCTAGATCTCTATTACTGGACAGATTCCTTAGTGATTCTGCAAACCTGAGCATTTTTTCTGGTGACAGTGACAGGTCACAGTCATTGTTTCTGTGCTGCTGGCTCCCTGTCTGGAGAGTTCCAGGATCTTATTAAGAAGTCTTAGTCATTGATTGCCCTTACCCCTGTACCTTGGAGGACATATCCAGGAGCTGTGTGACCCTGGGACCTACAGCTCTGTGCATCACCAGGACCACCAGGCTGAGCTGCTGAGCTACAGAAGCCAGGGCAAAGCAAGCAGCGGAGTGACAGCGGCAGGAGCAGGTGATTACCCTACAGCTGGAGAGCCCTCAGCAGCCAGGGCCTCACTGATAAACACCACAGAGAGCCAGAGCAGAAAGGCTATCTTCTCTATGGACAAGCCCAAGACTGTTAAAAGATATTTGCAAGCCAGCTGGGTCGGGTTGTTCCTATAACCCCAGAACTCTGGAGGCTGAGGCCAAAGGATTGCTGTGAGTTCAGGAGCAGCCTGGGCTACACAGTGAGCTCAAGGCCAGCCTGAACTACATCGTGAGACCTTGTCTCAAGATAGGAAAAGAAAAAGGCTACTATGCTAATGAAATCATACACCTCAGGATTGGTTAGGTTGTAGTAGAAGTATTAGCAGGGGGAACACTTAGGCAACCCATACTCTAGCACTGGAAAGCTGTCACCTTGACTTGCATAGGGATTTGTCTTTTTTGTACAGGGAATTGAACTCAGGACTTAGAGTTTGCCATGTAGGCATGGCATCACTGAGCTGTACCCCCAGCCTGGTTTGTGCTTCTTCAAGAAGCCCTTAAATTCCTCTTCTCAACTTCTCATATCTTCTCACAAGTTAGGTCTTTCTCTCTCTGGCTTCTGGCTTCTTTCACTGTTTTCCTTCCTATGGGAAAGTAAGCATTACAGAACAGGAAGTATGATTGTCAGCCCCATCTGTTCCTAGAAGGTCTGTATGTGGAGGTGATCACCAGTCAAGTCAGACTCCTTGAAGGCAGGTTGCCAGAGAGAGAAAGACCTAACTTGTGAGAAGATATGAGAAGTTGAGAAGAGGAATTTAAGGGCTCCTTGAAGAAGCACAAACCAGGCTGGGGATACAGCTCAGTGATCCCATGCCTACACGGCAAGCTCTAAGTCCTGAGTTCAATTCCCTGTACAAAAAAGACAAATCTCTATGCAAGTCAAGGTGACAGCTTTCCAGTGCTAGAGTATGGGTTGCGGGTAGAGCTCAGTGTAGGATGCTACGCCAGCCTTCATGAGTCCCTGGGTTCCAGCCCCATTACCAGCACCCCAGGAAAAATAGACTCCTTTATTTTTATTTTATTATTTTTTATTGAGTTGTGTTTATTTTTTTATTCATTTTAATGAGAAATAAAAGATAAAATAGCAATGAAACAGTTTCAAAATAGGTTAGTAGGACAGTTACAATAATTAATACATTACATATTGTTTTCTTCATAGTAGTTATTCAGATGAGAATATGCCGACATGATATCTTGTCTAAACAATATTAGTACAAACCTTTTTGCTCAATGAACTAAGAGAAAGTAGCTGTATATCTATCCTAACTATCTTGTGTTAGACTCCTTTACACATGAAGATGCAGCCACCTTTAGTCATAGCTGAAACCAAACTGCTTTTCTTTAAACCCATGGTTCTCAAACCTTGGACAATGGATTATTCTCATCCTTTAAATGTGTTTGAAATATGCATTTTCTTGGCCTACTCCAGAAAAAAAAAAAGTCAAAATCCCAACTTTATGAAACTGATACCAATTGGCTGGATCTGGAGCTTTCTTTCCATGGCTACCAGGATACAAACAGTTCAGCACTAAGTCAGGAGACAGCGAGTCCCTTGCATTGATGGGGGCGGTCAGCTCTGTGGCAGTGGTCCCTTCGGCTTTCACCAACAGAATGTTGAGGCTCATGAGGTAGTAGAAAGTCAGGCGAAGCAGGCTCTCATCTTTGTATTTTAGGTCAACTGTGACGGACAGAGGGTGTCTCTTCAGCATCTCCTTCGCTCGTCATCCAGCTGAATGCCCAATGTGGGTTGCCGCCATCTCGTCTGCTCCTCCTCAGCATCTGAGTCCCTCTTGTCATCTTGGGAGTCATCAGGAGGCTTGAATAGAGCCTTGGTTTCATCCACACTGCCTTCAATGGCCACTGACAAGGTCTTATCATGGGTCTGCCCATAGGCAGTAGCCTGCACAGAGCATGTAGAGGAGAAGAGGTAGGTATCTGGCTGTCTCACATTGCTTGTGAGCCTGGTCAAATGGCATGAATAAGTACTCCTGTAACAGGAGGGAAGCTTGCATGATGTTACTGAGCCGAAGCTGAAGGCTGCTCTAGTACTCCTTCACTTCAATCTCATTGAAGATCTTCTCCTTGTTGGATAGGGAATCTTGATATTTCTCTGCCAGTCTTTTCCACTGCTGTAGCTCTCAGTCCAGATGTGGCAGGGTGTGCTGGTGAGGGTCTCTCATGGTGACGTCAGCTTTGCTGATGTCTGCTGGTACCTCCATATAAAATTCTTTGAAACTGACCGGATCAATTTCTTCATGCTTTGACTTAAACTCCAGACATTTGGTGATCTTCTGCTGGTGCCTCACCTCCTACAGCAAGTTCTGTAGCTGCGGACGATGGGCATCCACTTTTTGCTTGGTCTCATGGGTCTGCTCTCTTCCTTTCTTCAACCTGATGTGGGATAATCTTTTAAGTGTCTTTAGAGTCATGAAATGCACACAGCTCCTCCATTCTTCAATTTCAGTTGCCACATCCTGGCCACCTCTGCTCTGCAGGTCCTGGATCTCAGCTGTCAGCCTCTGTAGCTCCTGGCTCGTGTACATGTACAGCTCATAGTCTCTGCAAGGGTCCCACAGGGCTACCTTGGCCTCCTCACTGTAGTATTTACCTTCCTGCTCAGTGTCAGATTGGTTCTGCCTTTCTTCTGCAGGAGCTCCATCACTGCGGGTCACTTTGGGCTTCTGTTTTTTTCCTTGATTCCGATGACATGAGGGTCCCTCAGCCTCACTGCTCGATGAACCTTGATTTCTTTCTATAAGGCACATAGTCTATACAGAAAACTCTTTGTAGGACAAATTCTATTTTTATTGAAAATACTGTGATTGTGTTACTACCTGTTTGTAGAATCAAACAATATTGGTAGCACTTTCATAATTTTTTATCCTTATTTTTATTTTAAGTTTAACATTTCAAATAATATAGAAAGGTGGAAAGAAGAGTATAATCAGTGCACAAGGACTGAACAACTTTTAATATTTTACCATATTTGCATGCTATGGAAACATTTTACACACACACACACACACACACACACACACACACACACACCCCACAGTTGCTCCTTGCATCTGAGGGGTTGGCTTCAGGATGCTCTGTAACACCTAAATCTGTAATGAAAGTCTCATACAAAACGGCATTGTATTTGCAGGGAACCTATGCTCATTCTGTACTCTACTTTAAATCATTGCAGATCTTCCTCCTGTAATGACCTACCCATTTAAGGACTGTTTCGACTCACCTACCTCTCAGACCTAATTCATCTTCTTGTTCTGTACATTTTGTTTATAGAATCTCACAGTCTTTTGTTTCTCTTGGTACAGTATACCCTGTTTATACAGTACTCTGCTGTAAGTCTTGCTGATTGTACTGTCCAGTACACGACGTGGTTTTATGGTCTGTTTTACATTGCTCAACTGCATGTAAGAGATTTCCTTTGTCTTCTTGAGACAGGGTCTCACTACATAGTTCAGACAGGTCTTGAACTCACTTTGTAGCCCAGGCTGGTCTTGAACTAACAGCGACCCTCTTGCCTCTGTCTTTCCAGTGCTGGGATCGTGGGCATGCATTACTACACCTGGCCTAAGAGTTATGTAAATAAGTCCAAAGTTATCAAGTTGGGTTTCCTTTGACCATTTCTTTGATCTAAATATTATAATACTGCATACAACTCTTTTAGAAACTAATTCATTTAATGACCTAGTCCCATAAATGAAATTTGGCCACTAAATTAGGAGTGTATGTATGTCTGGATTATTTCTAATACCTAATAGTACCTATTACTAGTCAATGCTCTGTAAATAGCTATCATATTGCATTGTTTGGGGAAAATGACAAGATGTTCTCAACTTTTGGGGGTAATACTTTTAATCCATACTTGGTTGTATCTACTGGTGTAGAACCCCAGGACACAGAAAGCTCTGGTGTGTGATGTATGTACACTACCTTTGCAAGTTAAATTACATCCATTGAGAAACTGCATCTCTAAATATTTGTGTATGCACTTCATTAAAAATGACATTCCTCTAAATAACTATGACAACAATGTCACATCTACCTCAATCAATACTGTGTGTTGCCTACATGTCTTATTTTTAAGATGTGATGAAAATACACTGAATATTTTAATTTCAAAAATATGTATTATGATGTAGCACATTGACACTAATCCTCTTCAAAATATTTCCCCTTGATTTGAACACGTATCACTTTCTCGATGCTTTCTGAAGCATTTCTGGAAGTCCTTGTACATGAGTGTCTTTAGTTGCACTGTTCCAGATGTTTCCACGAATGCATTTGAAGCATTTTCTTTTCATGATCATTTTGACTTTGAGGAAGAGCCAGAAGTCACATGATGCCAGTTCTGGTCAATAAGGTGGTTGGGGACACAGCAGAATGTCTTTATTTGATAGAGATTGCCATAAATATTTGATCAGTGAAGGATGATCATAAGATACAATAACTACTTAAGTCAAAAATTTACTTCAGTAAAAGACTTATTGGCATTAATGCCTCTCAAAATACTCCCCTTTGCTTTGAAACTCTCACTCCATTATTATTGGCAATGTGTGATATGTTTTTAAAATGTCTTATGTATTGATAGTATTTTTTAGTTACTCCTTGTATCTGATTTGTCCAAAGCAAGATCTAATCAAGAGCATTCCTGATTTTCTAGAGCAATCATTCCTTTCCTTCCCTTTCTTCCAAGCATACTGATTATTAAGGTATCAGGCCACTTCTCTTAAGAATGTCCTACATTCTGGATTTATTTGATGGCTTCCTCATAGTATCATTTGGCTTGTTCTTCTGTCCTCTGTATCTCCTGTGTCTGGAGATCATAAAGAATGAAAGTCTTGACTAGATTGAAACTGAATCTATTGGATGAAAATTTCACAGATGATGCTGATTGTTTCATATTACATCACATGAGAGACAGCTGACTGGTGTCTGCTCATGGTGACGCTATGCTTAGTGATTGTTTAAGGTGAGGACAACCAGGTGTCTTCACTGTGAAGTTACATTTTCCCCTTTGGATCCAGAGAGTAATGTGTGGTATGATTCTTGCTTACTATGTGAAAATCCAGTTTACCTTGGGCAAGTTTTCTTTTTTTAAAGTTAATTCTTTAAGGCTTTATTTTATTTTTAATTTATAGATAATTTTATACATTTGGGGGTACAGTATGACATTTCAATACAGATATACATTGTGGAATGATCAAGGCAACAAATACATATACCAATCACCTCAAATATTTTATTTCTTTGTGATGAGAATGTTTCATGAATCATCTCTTTTAGCTATTTTTTTCACTATACTTTTTGCCATTTAACTCAAAGGGCATTCAAACAACTATGTGATACTGTCAGAATGTTTTCTCTTCCCAGTCAGTGTTCATAACAAGAAAGGAATCTACTCATTGTTGAACCCCCATCTCAGATACAAATAACTTTTAAGCTGAATAGTATAGGACCAGTAAAAAAAGAAAATCAAGAACTCATGGATTTAATATGTGTATTCAACTTTTACTCATTTACAATAATTAGATTTTAATTAGGCTAAACTTACTATCATGTTGTTTATTATCAAAAGATTAATACTGTTTTTATCCATTACATATCAGTAATTACAATGACATTCAGTACTGACTTAAAAAATTACATTAATATATTTTTTTGACAGTCAAGAAAACTTTGATCACTGTGTTGTGCATGAAAACACCAGCACTTCCTTTTATCTAACTGTAACACTGCACCTCTTGATTAATGTCTCATCTTCTCCTATTTCCTCTACACCATGATCAACTTTTACTGAAGGATTTTTAACATCCATGGCTTATTCTTACTAGGACTGGTTATTTCATGAGCAAATGAAAAGTAGTAATTTTCTGCTTCTACTGTTCCTTTACTATTCAGCCAGCATTTACCTGTAAATATAGGGCAATATATATTGCCTTCTTTCCCTCTAATTGCAATTTTCAGAACCAGAAGGTGAGGCGATAGTAATTCCTATTGAGTATGTCACTAGAGAACTCATGGACTTAATAAATGTATTCTATGTTTTACTCTACAATAATTATATTTTTAAAGGTAAAACTGTCCGAAATGCATCTAGTAGGTGGTTTTTAAAGCCAACTTCTGAGTCCTCTGTTCCTGTTATTTTAAAACATTTTCTCCGTTTCTGCCTAAGGATGACTCAGGTTCATTCTCTATGTCCGTTCCTCAATCCTGGATTGGCTATTTCTTCAAGGAACTCTGGTTCTTTTTAATGGAAAATGGTATTTAATTACCAAAATCTGGGTTTTTGGGGGAGTGCTTATAGCTTCTAGGTTTTCAAATGGCAAAACTTAGGTGCTTTTTGTTGGCAGAGTGAGAGAATACATATTTATTTTTTACTTTTTAAAAAATGTATTTGGTACAGGGTCTCACTATGCAGCTCGGACTCATAGTGATTCTCCTGTTTTCAGCCTCCCCAGTGCTGGTACCACCATGCCTGGACTTGGTGGCTGGCTCAGCGCCCCCAGGGTGGGGCTGGCATGGCATGTGGTGCCGGGGATGGGAGGCTGGTCCCTGTGCTTGCCTAAGCAGGTGCTTAGTCTACTGAGCTATCTCACTGGCCCAGGAACACATATTTAAAGTATTATGAGTTTAAATTAATATTTTCAAATGTAACAATCTGGTACTGAATTGTTCTACTAACTTCTTTCACTGCTTCCCTGTCTTTTTCTCTTTACTGTTATTTTAGTTTCCAACAACCTTAACATATTTACTTATTTGTATTATCCTATAACACATCCATAAATAGTTTCAAATAGCTTTTTAAATAACAATAGTTACTGAACAAATGGCAAGATTTCAAAGAAGATGTGGTCAAAGTACTGGCCTCGGGTCCCTTCAAGAAATTCCTTTTTCTTTCCCCATAATTTTATTGATAAACAAATAGCAATGAGACAGTTTCAAATAAAATTGGTAGGACAGTTTCAATAATTAACATATTGCATACATTCTTCCAGTGGTTAATTGCTGTACAAGATGCAGACTGCAGATCCTATTTACAAACACCATTAGAACAAATCACTCTATTCATTAAGAGAATGTAACTGTATATCTATCCTAACCACTTTGAATACACAGACACAAAATGGACATACATACATCTGTATACCCTTTTTTTGTTAAGTTCCGTTATTTGAATATTATAGGTGTGTAAACTCAGCAAAATATTCTAAAAGAGTCCAGTAGCCTATAATAGTATTGG
>NW_004524599.1:14129445-14142756 GCF_000260255.1 Octodon degus
TGGGGTGAGATGGTATCTCAATGTTGTTTTAATTTGCATTTTGCAGATGGCTAGTGATGTGGAGCATTTTTTCATATATTTATTCGCTTCTTTAATTTCTTGCTCTGATAAGTGTGTTTTCATCTCTGATGCCCAAGAAATTCGTTTCTGTGATTGTTTCCAAATAAGTCTCATTTCGTTAACTTTAGTTTGTTTTCAATTATGGATATTGCTTTGTTTTTTTCTGTAGAATTTAGAGTATTTCAATATATGTAAAGTATATGTTTCATAAATTAAAACTGAAAATATAGATTCAGAGAAACTTATTTTCAATCCCTTCTCTTCAATTATCCCTTATGGAGAATAATTTCTATCAGTTTCTAATTTATTTTTTGTGGCAGGATCTCACTTTATAGTTCAGACTGACTTTGAACTCACTCTAGAGCACAGGTTGGACTTGAACTCATAGTGATCTCCTGTCTCAGACTTCTGTATGCTGGGATGATAGGTGTGCACCACCATGCTTGGCTATTCTTTTTGTTTGTTTCTTTCAAGAATTGAAAAATTTATTGAGAGAGATAGCTTCTAAGAGACAGGCCGGATAAATAAATAAATTAATTAAAAAAAAGAGAGAGACAGGCTGGGACTGAAAGTGGGTTGCCAATGAGTCCACTTCTCTGAGAAAGTTTTAGAGGTCAAAGTCATGAGGCGGCTACAAAGTGGGTCAAATGAGAATCAACAACCACCACAACAAAAGCAAAAAACCAAAAATTATGATCAACCAGTAAGATTACAAGTATAGCTGCTTAGCTAATATCAGTCCAGTAGTAGCAAGGGCATATAGATGCCACTGGTAAATAATCTACAGTCTTAGTTTTGTCTTTATCTTAGTCTTTTAGTGGTCTTAGTCTTAGTGGGTAGGAGAAGATGGCTGACCCTTAGAGCGATAACCATTTATTTATGTGGGAAGTCTCAAAAGGGTGGTACCATTAATCCCAAATTCCCTTTGTCTCTAGGGAAGTATGTAAATCTGGCCTCTGTGAGTTTAATCTGCTTCAGATACGCCTCAAAAACAGAAGTAGGTGGTAATGCCTTACCCCTACGCACGCTGTCAGATCAAGGCCTCTTCTTTCCTTGTCTTCATCCTTGTCACCTTCTCTCTTTTTATCCAACACTCAATTTATTCTTATAACACTTCATTTTACAAATAAAAGCCATTCATATGAGTGTACAGACATTACACTAATAGCATTATGCTATATATTTCCTATTCTCATTTATTCATAAAAGCTGTTACTGAATTCATACTGATGGTTGCCCAATATACATAGAAATCCTTCATGTATCTTGTAACTGCATTTTACTTTATTACATCTCTGCCTTAGACCTATTTGTATCATAATCGCCTGCTATTTTGCATAGTGCTCCCATAATAACCTCACACTTCTGTTATTACATTTTTGTGCTGGTAAATCTTTAGACCACAATTGAATTCTGTGGTTTGTTGTGTTAACATTTTCATTTTCTTCTTGTATTCTTATTCTTTATTTTCCTTTAACATTTAGTTAAAAATAAACTATAAACACTACATCAAAGATTTAGTTAATAGAAATGTAAAGTTGAGTAACTACTGTGCTAGCCTGTAACCCCTGCTTTGAAAACCCTTGATACTGTCTATGCATACTTGTCTTAATTTTTTTGTTTAAATGTATTTGGTTGTTGCAGGGTCTCACTATGCAGCTCAAACTTGTGGAGATCCTCCTGTTTTCAGCCTCCTTCGTGCTGGGATTACAGGCATACGCTACCACACCTGGACCCTGGCCAGCTCAGCCTGCCCTCGGGTGGGGGCTGGTGTGGCATGTGGTGCTGGAGATTGAACTGTGGTCGCTGCACTTGCCTAAGCTTGCCTAAGCAGGCGCACTAGTCTTTTGAGCTATCTCACCGGGCCTTATGCATTCCTTTCTGATAATTCCCATCTTTCTCACAAGAGGCAATGATTATCCCAATTTGTCTGGTGACTGATTCCTGTATTTTCTCTAAAGTTTCAGCACATATCCATCTATCTCCAAAGGATGTTTTAGTTTTAAATTTACATACAATCAAATGCTGCATTATGACATTTGGTCGGTGACAGATCTCATCTATGGTGATGGGCTCATGAGATTATGTTGCCTAGTCATATTGTAGCTGGTTTAGTCTAGGTATACTCTATGACATTTACACAATGATGAAACTAAGGACACATTTCTCAGAACATACATATCAGTGTTGTTGAATGACTCATGACTACATGAAGTCACACTACACATATCCCATTGTGCAGTATTTTCACTCAACAGTGTTTTTACATTTGTCTGTATTAATGTGGAAAGTTTAAATCCTTCGCTTTCATAACTCTATAGTATTCTCTTGATTGCATCACAGCTTTTTATGTATTCCACTCTTAGCAGACACTGGATTATTTCCAGTCTTTTACAAATTTCAAATAATTCTACATTAAATAATCTTGTATGTTTGATGGTTTGGGTATCCAAGTCCTTTAGGACATATATGTAGGAACATAATTTCTGGGCTGTATGTTTAAGGATAGTTCTGCCAGTTGTATTGGTCAAGATACAAAGGATAGAACAAACCCTAGATTATTGAAGCGAAAGGGATTTATCATAGGATATTGATTACTTACAGAATATTGGGAGGGCTGAAGAGGCAGACTGTAGACTGAACTTCTAGGAATTGTCCCAAAACCACATCAAGGGATTGGGCCACCAAGGAAGCCACCACTCTTCCCTCCGAGGGGAAGCTATGTTTTGGAATGGACAGATGCCAGTTCAATTTTGGCTCCAAAGCCACACACCCTTAGGTACAATTAGGGAGCCATTTCAGCTAAATCAAGAAGCCAAGGTTAGACCTTCTGGCTCCAGAACCAAGTGTCTGCTTGGAAACCACCATTGCAGACTTGGAAGCCACCACTCCAATCCCCACCCACAAAATGAACACCCTCAGCCCAGCCGTTCTCTGCCAGTTCAAGGCCCACTGGGAACACTGCACGGGTTGGCCCCTAACCACACCAGGGCCCTTGCTGCATGGGTGTTGTGAAAATGTAACGCTGGTTTCCTGCCCTTTGAAATGAAGAGCTTCACAGTAAAAGAAGTTGAATTTGAAGTTGCATGAACCAGTTTCTAGCACCAGCCATATGAAATAATGCCAAAATTTATTTCTAATGTGGTGGTGGAAGCAACCTAAACTCTTGGCAGCAATGTATGAGAATATTTGTGGCTCTACATCTCTGCCAATGCTTGAGTTTGTTGTTTCTGTTTTTAAGAAGCTATTTTATTATTATTTTAATTTCTGGTTCCATGATTAATCACAAGGTTGAGATGTCTTCATACACATAATGGCTATTCATGTTTTCGAAGATCCGCCTGCTTATATCTTCTGTATATTTCTTCTTTGGAATTCTCACTTATTTTGGATAATTATTCTTTAGTTTCATGTTATGTTATTTCAGGCTGAGGTTTATCTTTTCACTTTATTACCATGTTTGTGGTAAACAAAAGTCCTTCGTATTAGTCAACTTTAATCATTTTTCTTTGTGTGTATGTTTTTCTTGCTTAAGTTGATTGAAAGAATCTTTCTCTACCAATAAATTATTACAATCTTATTGTTTCCTCTAAATGTCTTAAAGTTTTGATTTTACTGTTTTATTTCCTGATCTACCTAAAATGAGTTTTATAAGCGGAGAGACAAGAGTCCATTGTCATTCTGTTTTCTGTGTATACAACCCTTTGGCCTGAAGTACAGGCGCTATCGTGAATCATGTTCTGATTAAGATGTGGGTCCCTTTCTGGACTCATTTTCCAGTTATTTGCTTTGTTTTTCCTCCTTATGCTGAACCTTACAGTCAACTGCTTATGATACGTCAGCTCTGGCTGAAAACACTTCCTTGTTTCAGCATTTTGACCATTGGCTTTCTTTAGAATTAATTTGTCAAATCCTATGAAATGCCTTACTGAGATTTTAATTAGCACTGCATTGGGTTTATGGAGTAACTCAGGGAAGAGCAGAATTGGTATCTTTAAGGCAGTCAATATTCTTATTTACAGAAAAATCATGTCACTCTGTTTCCTAGGTCTTATTTGATATCTTTTACCAAAGTTGTGTACGCTTCTCTGTAAAGGTCTTGCACATCATTTGTTAGACTTCTCCAAAGTGCCTTATGCCGTTGCTCTTGGAGATGATTTTGTTTTTTTGGGATGGGTCCTGACTGTGTTTGCAGATTGGTCTTGAACTGGGCTCAAGATCTTTCTTCCTCTATTTCTAATAGACGTGGGCCAGCTATAAACAATACTTTTAAAAATTGCTTTTTTTTTTTTTTTTGGTCCTGAACCCACTTTGTATAGCCTAAGCTCCCCCTGATCACAGTTAGCCTCCTGCCTCAGCCTCCTGCGTGCTGGGATGACAGGCACGTGCCACCACGTCCTGCTTAAAAATTGCCTCCTTTTACTTCTTTTTTTCCCGATATATAGAGCTGCAGATGACTCATACTCTGATTTATGTCTAGCCTCTTTTATCAGTTCTAGTCATCTACAGATAATTAGAAGTTTTCTGTGGCAAACACTTTATCTGCAAATACGAAGCACTGGATCTATTTTTTTTTCCTGAATTTCTATGCTTTTTAAATCTTTGTCTGAGTGCACAAGTTAGATTCCCAAACAGTGCTGAGCTGGATAGTGTGTAATCTTTTATTATGCCTGCTGTTCAAGAACATGTGTTCATACTTCACAAGCGAAAAAACTGTTTTCCTCTTGTTAGTTGGAAGGTATTCTAGTTCATAAATGAAATGTTTTTGTCTCATGAATGCTGCTTTGAATTTTATCAGATGCTTTTCCACGTCAGTTCAGATCAAAACTGATTTTTCTCCTATTAATTAAAGTACACTAATGTCTACTCTAATGGTGTCCTAATCTTTCATTCTTAGAAGCACAACTTGGTCACGGTGTTTTTCATTTCATTAAACTGCCACTATTTTGTTCAGGATTTGTTTTGTTTTGCCTTTATGTTCATGAGGGTGATTTTTACTTTCCTGCCCAATATTATTCTTAGATTCTTTTTATACTAAGTTTAGAATTTTATACTAAGCTTGAAAATTGCTCATAAAAGGAGTGTAAAGAGTTCTGCTTTTCTCTTCTCTACAGTTTAATTTCTTCTCTCTCTTCCCCACCCTATTCTCCTCCCTTCCCCTTCCTACCTCCTGCTCTCCCCCTTCCATCCTCTTTCTCTCCTCCTCTTTCTCCTCCTTCTTCTTCTCCTCTTTGCTCTCTCCCTCTTTCTCCTTTTCCCTTTCCTTCTTGCTGGTGGAAACACTTTTGCAAGGCTGGGGATGAAGCTTAGCTGTAGAGCAACTGTGCCTGTCCCTTGCGCATGAGCCTCTAGGCTCCACCCCTAGCGCCACCAGAGTGTCTACCCTTTAACTGAGGTCACCATGCTGTACTAATGGTCAGGCTGCCAGAATTTAATTGAAACTTTGTGCTTTACGATCAACATCTTTCCATTTCTTTCCATCCTGACTCCTGGAAAATGCCCTTTTTGCTTTCATGAGTTTGACTATTTGGATTCCATTCATGAGGTCGTGCAGCATTTGTCTTTGTGGGCCTGGGCTGCTCCACTTGGCATAAGGTCTACCAGTTCCATCCATGCCGTCATCAATGGCAGGCTTCCTTCCTCTGAACGTTCCGCTTCCACGCGCCCCACATCCACATTTTCCTTCTGTGTTCTTCTGGTGATGGACTTTGGGCTGACTGCATACCTTGGGGCCTTGGGAATAATGCTGCAGGGAACAGCTGCAGTGCAGATATTTTCCTTGAGATCTGGGTCTTATTTACTTTTATTTTTTAATTTATGTATTTGATAGAGGGTCTCACTATGCAGCGGGGACTCGTAGTGATCCTCCTGTTTTCAGCCTCCCCAGCACTGGGATTACAGGCATGTGCCATCACACCTGGTCTTGGTGGCCAGCTCAGCGTGCCCAGAGGTGGGGTCAGTATGGCATGTGGTGCTGGGGATCGAACTCTGGCCCCTGCTCTTACCCAAGCAAGCGCTTAGTCTGCTGAGCTATCTCGCTGGCCCTCCCATTGGCTTTTTCAAGACCTCAGAGACAGCCAGTTTAATGGGAAGACTAGTACTTTGGCTCAGAAACATGGGTAAGGTCTGACCTTCACCAGTTTGTAGTTAAATTGTGTTGTCCACACACTGTCTCTGTCTCAGAGCTGTTGCTTTCCTGTGAATAGGATGCTTTGTATAAATGCACAGTATGAATCCTGTAAGAAAGGTGATCTCTGCAGAGCGGCCCTTATGGAAAATACTGGCCCATGGATTGTTTTCAAGCAGACTGTCTACTTGATAACATGAATTAGATGGAGACAGCAGATAGGTTCGTGGAGACTACTCTACTTGCAAGGTTGGGGTCAGAAATAGAAAGACTACACTGCCACAAGAGACTTGAGCAGTTTCTTAAGTCAAATCCCAGGTCCCTGAATCAGTGAATGTTAGATCCATAGATAGCTATGGACCATCCTGTCAAAGGCAGCTTTAGCCAAGAAGGCATTTAAGTCTCTTGAAGGAACATGTATCTTAAGTCGCATGTAAATTTTTGTAAGTATATTTTAATTTATGAAAACAGTACCTTCTCAAACTGGGCTTGGTGAAGCATGCCTATAATTCCAGCACCAGGAAGGCTGAGGCAAGAAGTTCTCCGTGCTTTCCAGGCCAGCCTGGGCCACTTAGTGAGCTCAAGGCTAACCTGAGCTACATAGTGAGAGTGGCTGTCTCAAAAAGTGAAAAGAAACAAAAGAAGGAAGACCTTTGCACAGTAATGGTACAAGACATTTTTAATCAGTATGAGAGATACAAATAAAAAGTCCAAAGTTTCTTCTTCTCTAGTTAGTACATTATTTTTCTTCTTAGAGAGAGAACTTACTTTTCTCCTTTAGTCCTCCTGGTTGTTAGCTTCGTAATTCTAAATGATTTGACTTTATATCTATTCCTTGCTTGATGAGTTTTCAGACAGTATCTACTGTTTCTCCACCAGGACACTGATGAAGTTTTCTTTCTTCTCCTCTTCTTTACTTTCTGCTTGTCACATTCCATTTTTAGTTTTTCTCTTAGTTACCATCATAGCTTTAAGCAATTCCTTTGAGCTTTTCTGTGTTGACCCAGCAGGTTGCTTTTCACTTGAATTGTCCCTGGGGGAGAGGAGAACATCTTTCTGCCCTGTGGCCCCGTTGCTCTCAGCCTCTGCCCTGGTACTGGTCCACGTCAGGGTCTACTTTCATGACCCGTTCTCTTCTATAACCCTAGCCATCCTTTATGCGGCACCTATCAACTGATTCTAAACACAAGAGCCAGTATTCAGAGTTTATCGGCTCACACACTCACTTGCTGAGAGAAGCACTATGAGTTGGGATTGCACAAGCAGAGAAGGAAAGGAGTCTGGAAATAACCCTGGCCACTGGAGGGGGGCTGGCTCTGCAAAGTCAGGAGGAAGGTTCTTCACAGGAGGCCTGAGGAGGGGCAGCACTGCCAAGAGTGGCCATCCTCAGCCTCCATGGGAGCGGCTGAGTTTGGGACTCAAATGACCCCCAACTCCACAGGTGCTCATATGAGAGGGTATGGTATTTACATAAGCTTACATGTGTCTTATTTCTGGCTTCAAACCAACTCTGAAGGAGTATAGCATACATGCCATGTGAGTAGTTATTTATTGTTCAAGGGACTTTTTCTGGACTGAATATTTTCAATTCATCGTTGGTTGAAATCATGAATGTGGAGCCCTTGAGTGCAGAGGGCCACCTGCAATGACCTTGGATATTACTTTAGCTATCTCTCTTATGAGGCCATTCATTCATCCTCTAAATGATACAATTTCTGCCAGGGATTTGACTTTATGAATTCACTCATATTGAATTGAGAGCACATTAATTTGAATTTCTTCTAGGTTCTAGCCAGCAGTGGGGGCACATGACTGTGATCCCAACATTCAGAAGGCTGAGGCAGTAGAAGCACTATAATTTTTTTTAATCACTGTGATTTTGAGGCCACTATGGGCTAAATAGTGACTTTAAGTCCAACCTGAACTACACAGAAAGACCTTGTCTCAAAAATCCAAACAAAGAATTTTTTCCCCTTAGGGTCTAATTTGGACCCATTGCTTTTTAAACTTACTAGATTGTTATCCCCTGGGTGTCTTCCTTCTCTCTTGGGATAAAAAGGAAAATGCTGGCTTTTCACTTATATCTTTCATACCATTTAAAGTATTTCATGCAACATTCCTATGAGAAAAATTCCTTTTATAAGTTGAGAAGTTAATTTACTGTGTCTGTTGCTTTCTTGCTTTTCTTTCTTGTTTTCCTGCCATTTGTCCTTGAGTCCTGCTCTCAGGAGAGATGACCAATGATCAAGATCGAATGTCACTCCCACTGTCTGGCTGCGTGTACTCTTGCCCTCGTTCTTCCCCCTCCTCCTCCTCTCTCCTCCCTCCTCCCTCCTCCCTCCTCCTCTCCCCCTCCTCTTCTCCCTTTTCTTCCATTCTGGCAATGGACCCCTAGGTCTTGTGTGTGCTGAGCGCCATGACTGACCTATACTCCAGCTCCTGTATTTTATTTTTATTCACGATTGATAATTCAGGAAAATACAAAATGATGTTTAAAACAAATTTTCCACAAAACTCAACAACAATATCCCATTGTCATAAGGCCTGGAGTGTTGGTGATAAGAAATCTATTGCCAATATAATCCTGATATCTTTATAAGCAACTTACTCTTTATTTCTGGAAACTTTAGATTTCACATTCTAACATTTCATGGGTTGTGTGTCTGCAGGAATTTTAATCCTTTCTCCTCAAGGCTTGGTAATTGTCTGGAGATTCACATCTTTTTTGTTGTTCTGGAGGAAAATTCCTGTTTTCTTTTGAGTTTGAGTCTTGTTATGTAGTTCAGGCCGCCCTTAAATTCACTATAGAGCTGTCCTCAAATTCATGGAGATCCTTGCCTCAGCTTCCCAAGTGCTGGGATGACAGGTTTGCACCACCAGGCCCGGCCTGGAAAGCACTTAAAAGTTTTCTATTTTTTTCCTTTTCTTTTTCTTCTTTCTTTTAAAAAGAAAAAAGCAAAAACAAACAAACATGCAAAAAAAAAATCAAAACAAGATAATATGGGAGTTAAAAGAATTCATTGTGTATTTTTATGTTCAGAGTAGTTACTCAGAGTTCAAGATATGGGCATGGGATATTGTCTAAACAATCTTAGCACAAACATTTCTTTTCACTGAACTAAAAGAAATTAGCAGTATAACTATTTTAACTAATTCTTTTTCTCTTCCTACCTTTCCCCTGACCCCATCACAGTTTCTCTTTTCTTTTAAACAGTTTCTTCCTAATGCCCCATATCTGTTGTCAGTTTGGGTCCTATTTACTTATTCGTTTTCTCTCACTAGTGAGAATACAATGTTTACACATTTGGATCTGATTTATTTCAATTAGGAGTATGGTCTCTAGTTGCACTTATTTACCCATAAAAGTCTCAAGTTTATCCTTCTTTATGGCTCAGTAGTACTCCACTGTATAAAAATAAAACACCATTTTTATCCATTCCTTGTTTGATGGACATTTGGGTTGTTTCCAAGGTTTAGCTATTAAAAGTGGTGCTGCTATAAACATGGGTATACATATATTGCTGTGGTATGATGTTTTCAATTCTTATAAGATGATATACAGGATGGGAGTAGCAGGGCCAAATGGGGCCTCCAATCCTAGTTTATTAAGGAATCTCCACACTGATTTCCATAGTGGTTGTACCACTCTACTCTCCCATTGTTTGGAGAAGGATTCCTTTTTCCCCGTATTCCCAGCAGCATTTGTTATTGCTTGACTTCTCGATGACAGCCATTCTTTCTGGAGTGAAATGCAATCTCAGGTGTTTTAATTTACATCTCTCAGATGCTCAATGATGTTGAACATTTTTTTCATATATTAATTTTCCATTTGTATTATTTCATCTAAGAAGTATGTAATCATCTCAGATGAGATGCTGGCAAACAGTATGCATCAGAGCATCAATAAGATTATGCACCATGACCAAGTAGGACTCATCCCAGGGATGTAGGGGTGATTCAACTACACAAATCAAGAAATACAATATACAATATTAACATAAGCAGATGAAAATCACACGATCATCTCAATAGATGCAGGAAAAGCATTTCACAAAGTCCAACACCCATTCATGACAAAAACCCTACAGAAAATTGGAGTAGATGATCTTTATCTCAATCTGCTAAAGCCATCTATGATGAACTAGCAGCTAACATCACACTAAATGGTCAAAAATTAAAAGCTTTCACTCTAAAATAAGGAACAAGACAAGGATGTCCACTACCACAACATCTTTTCAATATAATTCTGGAAGCATTAGCCAAAACAATTAGACATGAAAAAGAAATAAAAGGACTATAAATAGGAAAAGAAGAAGTTAAATTATCATTATTTGCAGATGACATGATGCTCTACGTAGAAGACTCCCAAAACTCGACCAAAATACTCCTAGATTTAATAAGCAAATACAGCAGTGTAGCTGGATACAAAGTCAGGAACCCACAATCACTAGCATTCCTGTGCACAAGCAACAATATCACACAGAAATTAGGGAAACCATATCATTTACAATAGCATCCAAAAATGAAATACTTAAAAATCAATCTAACAAAGGTAAAATAAAAGATCTATATATTGAAATTATAGTACTCTGAAAAAGGAGCTAGAGGAAGATATCAGAAAATGGAAAGATATCCCTTGCTCATGGATAGGAAGAACCACCATAGTGAAAGTGACCATCCTCCCAAAACTGTTACACAGATTTAATGCAATCCTGACCAAAATACCATTAGCTTACTCCACAGAGCTAGAGGAAACACTCCTAAAATTCATGTGGAACCAGAAGAGACCTAGAATAGCAAAAGCTATTCGGGGTAATAAGGGTAAGTCTGGGAACATCACAATCCCTGACTTGGAATTATACTACCTGAGCTACTACGATAAAATTAGCATGGTATTGGCAAAAATTGACCTGAGGATCAGTGGGAAGTAATAGATGATGTACACACAACTACAAACACACCTTATCTTTGACAAAGGGACCAAAAATGTTCACTGGAAGAAAGATTGCCTCTTTAATAAATGGTGCTGGAAAAACTGGTTTTCCACACTCCTAAAACTAGACTCATGCCTACCACCATGCACTAAGGTCAAAATGGATCAACGATCTAAATTTTAAAACAAATACCAAAGATGTTAGAAGAGGAAATAGGTAGAAATCTTGAAGACAAGGGTAGGCAGAGATTTCATGAATGAAACCCAGCCTGCAAGGGAAATAGTACCAAGAATCAACAAATGGGATTCTACTTTACTAACAAGGTTTTGCACATCAAAAGAAATCACCAAGAGAGCGAAAAGATAAGCCACAGAATGGGAAAAATTATGGCCAGTTGTCCCTCAGACAAAGGATTTCCATCTAGAACATATAAAGAATGAAAAGAAATTAGTTCCCCCAAAGTCAAAGCTTTTTGTGTAATAGCCTTTCTCCAGGCACAGAACACGGGCGCTGGCCAAGCCAAGAGAAGGGCCGAGCAAGCCGGAGACGTTTGGGGGAACGTAAGGCGCAGTCGCAGCGCAGGACAGGGCGGAAAGCCGTTCCGTTTTCTTATTTTCCCTCTCCTCCTTTCCTCAAATACACACTGCAGAAGTCTCTATAGGTTAGAAGGAGAGTAAGGAGAATTCAGGGCTTTCTTCCAGTCGCTGTCTCCCCAGGGCCCCGACGGCTGGCTGGCCACAGCGGTGGGGAGATGCAGCGGCGCTTAGGGCAGCGCAGAGCCACGCTCCGGCCCCCAGCCCAGGGCCCCTCTGCAGCCTTCTCCCACTGCCCCTCGTGCTTCACCTGCTCGCCAGTGCCGGCACATCCTCGAAGCCCAAATGACCTGAACTTCTCTATTCACCCACCTTTCGCCCCAAGCTTTCTGTTTATGTCGTGTTTTCTCCAACTGTGGCCGCTCGGTGGGTCCCCGCTGAAGCCACTAACACATTTTCTTTCAAGCACTTCCAGAAAATCACAGGCAAAGATCCCGGTAACCCAGGCAGAGGTACAAATCAGGTGTAAGGAAGGCAACCCTGTGAGCCAAATTTCTGTTTCAGCTTTTATTTTAGTCCCAGGAATTGAACTCAGGACCTTATGCTTGCCAGGCAGGTGCTGTGCCACTGTGTTAGATCCCCGGCCCTGCAAGCCAACATCTGGACAAGTTTATTCTTAATTTTATTTTAAAGAGAATAAGAAAAAAACAATAAAAATGCCAGAATTTCAAAACACAATGGCAGGAAATTAATAACGGTTATTACAGCGCACATTGTTATCTCCAAAGTAGCTGCTTGGATTACCAGACATGGCATCGTCTGTTGCCTTCCTCTGCTTGCTGAGACTACCCCAAACCCCGAATTAAGGAAGGAAAGGTGTACTGAGCTCACAGTTCGTGGAGGTTTCAGTCCACACTGGGCGGGCTCCAAGGCACAGAGGGCGGCACAGAGCGAGCTGGGGTGGGGAGGTGGGGTGGGCTGGAGGTGTGGGGCGTGCGGAGCAGGCCTCCTTCCTGCCCTACCTCGTAGGCAGGCGGGCGGGCTGTCTGCCCCCGCGCACACCATCTGCTGCGCCTCTTGCTCAGGATGTTTACCAGGCCAGGACCCCGGCCCCCTGCTGGGTCGCTTAGTTAACCTTCTACACTGAACAGCATCCTGGAGAGGGAAGGGTGCGTCCTTCACACCCGAGGCTTCCGAGCTGCCGAGTTACTCGGTTAAGCTTCTAGACCTCAAGTCCAGGCAGGGTATCAACCACAACAGGCATGAGAGAGCGATGGCACAATACACTGTTCCTTTTAAGGAACTAATAAAAATCAGAAGTACCATTATCTTATCTAAAGAAGGAATTTGTATCTCTTTTCCCTCATCCCAGTTGTTCTTCCCTTTTGAGCAGTTTCTTTCCATTTCGTGGTATCTATTGTACATTTTGGATCTTTTTTACTCTTTTAGTTTCTTACAATAAGGAGGCAGTATTGTAGAGAGCCTATACCGCGAATCGCGGCATCAGAACCAAATCCCTAGAGACCACTGGGTGAGGCCTGCTGCAACCCTCAGAGCCTGCGCTAGATTACCCCTCCCATCGAGCATGCTAAGATGGCGCTCATTTCCTGCTTCCGCGTTTGCTGTATACCCCATCTATGATGATGTAAGATGCCCT
>NW_004524599.1:14143606-14145634 GCF_000260255.1 Octodon degus
TGTGTGGCCAGACTTGCTAACTACGGTTTGTCATTTAATCCTCATGGCAGTCCTGGACACTAAGCTATTTTACTTCCTATTTTACAGATAAGGAAACTGAGGCCCGGTGAGAGGAGCCCTGGCCACAGCTAGACACATACTTGGTAGTCAAACCCATACCTGCTTTGAATGCCCTTGCTCATCGATTCTTTGTTCCTTTTCAAAATACTTTGTCATTTTTACTGAAGCTCTACATATATACTATGGAGCATTAAAATCGTGCCCCTTGGTTGATTAAAAAGCAGCGGTTTCCTGTCCTGCTTGGCAGAACCGGCCACGCGCAAGCTTCACCCGATCGTCTGACGTTCTCGTCTATAGTTGGAAAATACATACATTTATAAAAAATCCTAACATCTTTATGCATTTTTTTGCTTGAATGAGTTGAGCAGCTGGTGTCTGCTGGGAGGCAAGGCCGGGCCTCTCTGCTTCCCGCGGGCTGCTCGGGGTGCTGGGCTGCTCGGGGTGCAGTCCTCCCACCCTCCCGGCACCCCTGAGTCCCGCGTGGTTGGCTCGTTCGCAGCGCGGGTCGTGTGTGCCTCTTACCTCAGTCACGCAGTACCACGTGGCTGCTTTTCCCTTCTGTTAGTGCAGGGAGCTCACCGCTGCCTTCTTATTTCATTTGCTTAGTCTGCTAGGTGCTTGTCCTAACACGAAGCCAGCTCTCCTACTTGGCAGAGCAGGGGGTGTGTTTGATTTCATTTTTCTTGAAAAAAATCTTATTCAGATCTTTGATCAGTTACAAACTGAAGTGGTTCCTCTTTACAACAACGGAGCAGCTGTTATTTTGGGTTTTACCTTCGTCCATCTTCCTGGGCAATTCCTTTATCTTTTTCCTTTACCCCTAGGATACTCTAATGCCATTTATTTATTTATTCATCATTGTCTTTTTGAGACAGGGCTTCATGATGCAGTTTCATGGAGGACTTAAACTCACTTTGTAGCCCAGGCTGGCCTTGACTTCAAGGTGCTCCTCCTGCCTCAGCCTCCAGAGTGCTGGGATTACATGTGAATGCCACCATGCCCTGTCTCTAATACTTTGTTTTTATTTTTTTTAAATGCTTTATTTTTAAAATTCAAAGTTTTTAATACATGTGTTCATCGTGAGGCCTTGGTACACGAACACGCCACATCTGAATTCTTTTCAGGCCCCCCTCCTCTCTCCTCCTCCATCTTTTGGTTCCCTCTCCATTTGCAAAAGGCTTGGCTGTCTCTTCCCCGCAGTCTCTTTCCTTCCGTCTTCCTTTATATTGGTTTCTCCTGTGAGGGACACCACGTCGTCTTGAAGCTTGCACGCCACCTTTCGCTTCGCAGCTCCGCGGAGGGCTTTAGCCTCGCTCGCTGTTTAATTGTCTGGCTGAGTGTAAATTCCCGGGTTTCACGACATTTCACTTCAGAAGCGAGGCTTTGCTTCATGCGTGCTGCCGCGTGACATGGGCTCTGCGGCCGCCTCCTTCTTTCTGGCTTTGCCGCTTGCTCAGTCTCTGGGTTGCCAGAGCTCTGAAAGAGCCAAGGACTTGCTCAGTTGTGGCTCCTCCTGGGGACCTCAGGAGTCTCCTAATCCAGAAGCTTGGCGTCTCGATGCTGGGAGAGCTCTTTCTTGAGCCAGTTGGCTGGTGGCTTTTCTTCCCTTTAGTTTGGAACTCGCTGACAATTCGCTGAGTGTTAATATTGTCCTGTTTTCTACGTCTTAATCTCTGCTAAGCTTTCTAGATCTAATGTTCTATTGTAAGCTCCCTTATTTTAATTTTCAAGAATGATTTGAATGTCCCTTTAGATTTTATTAGTCAGATGTGGTGGCGCATGCCTGTAATCTCAGCACTCGGGAAGTTGAAGCAGGAGGATCACTGCGCTCCAAGCCAGCCTGGGCTGCCTTGTGAGTTCAAGGCCAGCCTGAGCTGCATAGTGAAACCCTGGCTAAAAAAATTTTTTTTACAGCCTGGCATGGTGCCACAGACCTGTCATCCTAGCATTCAGGAAGCGGAGGCAAGA
>NW_004524599.1:14145793-14148325 GCF_000260255.1 Octodon degus
TTTCTTCT
Organism: Octodon degus; assembly: GCF_000260255.1. NCBI lineage: Eukaryota > Metazoa > Chordata > Mammalia > Rodentia > Octodontidae > Octodon > Octodon degus. Next base: position 14,145,802 of record NW_004524599.1, read on the forward strand.
TTTATTTAAATCCTCTTCCTTTCCCTCCTCACTACCACCATCCTTTAATTCCTGTTCCTCGCTTGTACTCTCCATATCATTAACCTTAGCACAGGCACGGGAAGCTTGTAGTTGCTGGGGTTATCTGGCTCTCATCCAGGGCCTCCTGCCTTCCTTCTTGTTTCCCCTCGCCTCTCACCCTTGCTCTCTCGGACCGTTTCCCTTCTCATGCGATCCATTGCTGCGTCCTTCAGTCCACCTTCAGTTACTCTCTTCTTTCACCCTTGGCCTTACGCACATGAGCAGTTCCATGCAGTATTGATCGAATGCTTCTTTTTCGAAGATTTCTCTCTCTAGGGATGTCAGCAATGGCTTGGAGCGATACTTTCTCCTTTCTTGCTTTTCCCAGTATGCTTGGTCTCTAGCTTTCATATCGCCCTGTTTTACTGACTCTAATACTCCGACACGTACGCTTTGTTGACCAGACAGTGAGGTGTCCTTGCGGTTGTTTTGCACGACTCTATCATGGCTCTCTCAGACAACAGTGACTTCATAATATCAATTTGTGAGGTGCATCTGGGTTCCGAGATGTCAAACGTTTGTGTCTTAGAATCAATAAAATAGGGTGCATGCTTTCTGTAGTTACCTGGAGATAAGTGGTACTCTGCTTGTGCCTTAAGAGTGGTACACCAGGGCCAACCAAATAGCTCAGCTGATTAAAGCTCCTGCAAGCAGATGCAGGGACTGGGGGTTCGATCCCCGGGGCCTGCCTTGCTGGACCACCCCCAGGGTGCACTGAGACGGCAACTGAGATTGGGCGTGGTGGTGCAGGCCTCTAATCCCAGCGCTTGGAGGCTATAAATAGGAGAATCACTACAAGTCTGATCTAGTAGTAAGACCCTGAACACTCTGTAGACCCTTCCCTAAAATACAGGAAAAAAAAAAAAAAAGTGGTGTACCAAAAATCTGTTGAAAGCCACCTGTGTGGGGGTGGCTACTGGGGATAGGTAAAGGGTGACTGACAGTGGAATGAACTGCAAGGCAATGCGGCTTGATTAAGAAACCGCTGATGAATTACCTTCGCTCTTTTTTTCCAGTAAGGGAATCGAACTCAGGGCCTCACATGTGCCTGGGAGGCGCTTATGTGGCTGAGCTATTTTCCCATCCCTTATGACTTCTTCTTGGGCTCCTCGGGAGGGCTTTTGACTCGCCCAGAGGGTGGACCTGGCTGCTGGCCTTTCGGAGGTGAGAAGGGGACTGCAGACAGGGCTCCCTGACATCCACCCCGCCCTTTTCCTTAGTTGTTTTCCAGACAGCAAAGCTGCCCTCCGCTGTCAGTGGGACTCCTGCAGAGATTAGTTTTGCTTTCCAGGTAGGAAAAACCTCCAGACTCTGCCCTTGGCCTGGACGGAGCTGGGGGAGGCCTGCCCCTTCTGGCAGGACTTTTAGCCAGGCCCTTCCCACCCTCCACAGGAGTGCGGCAGCCACGCCCAAGCCCGCGGGTGGGGGTGGGGGGCCTGCAGTGTGAACCGGGTCGCATCTCAGCTTTTTCTGCTGCTGTGAGGCTCAGGTTTGCTAAATCAGTAACTTCTCCTCCACTTCCGCTTTCCCAAAATGCACCTTTTCCATTCTGTTTCTCCAGCTGGGTCTAGCCTTACAAACCTCCTTGTTGTTACTTTTGTTTGACTTGGGGGTACATGGAGATACATGTTAATGCGTCTGCCTCGTGTCCCTGAAAGTCCGCCTTTACTTTCTGATTTCTAATTGAGACGTGAACGTTCTACTCAGAACATTTAAGCGAACAATGACAAGGACAAAGGATGGAAAGAAATTCAAGCCAACAAAATGATCACCGAGGATCAGAAGTAACACGCTGGCTTACAGCTCTCTGCTTCTCTCGCAGATTCTTATTAGCATGGAAATGGGAGTAAACTCAGTCCCTTATAAATGGGCCCGAGAATAGTTGTCCCATACACAATTTTAATTCCAGTGGAGAACACTTATTTAAAGAAGTATTATCGCTAACAATGATAAACACTCTCAAACTTTGCAGACAAAAAGAGAATCTTTTTGTCTTTGTTAAATCCTTGTGACTGTAAGTCCTATAATATGTATCATCCTCTAAAATCCTACGTGTATTGTCAATTTGTATTTCTCTTATGAACGACCTATTTCATTTCCTTTGTTTTCAATTAGTGCTTTTATCTTATTGATTCATGAGTTCACGATATATTAAAGCTATTGATTTAATATTTCATGACTATTTTCCCGCTTGCCTTTCAATTTTGTGCGCTTCCTTTTCATTTTGTGCTGTCAATCAATGGATCTTTCCTCTTATATCTGTACTTTTGTCATTCTATCTTTGTCCCAAGATCGTTTGCCTACATGGCCGTAAGCACAAAATAAGAGTCTACTTTTGATTTTTCTCCCTTATTGGCTAGTTAGCAATATTTAAAATATGTTTTCTGCATTGATGTTTGTAAACTACTAATGGTAGGTAGCCTCATCACTAATACCAAGACCTCTTTAAGAAATGATTACAGGG
>NW_004524599.1:14148425-14151114 GCF_000260255.1 Octodon degus
TTTTTTTTCTGGAACCAGGGATTGAACTCAGCCCCTTGCGCTTGCCAGGGAAGTGCTTATTCCACTGAGCCATCTCCCCAACTGTACTGGGAATTGAACTCAAGACCTTGCACTTGCCAGGTAGGCACTGTGCCGCCAAGCTATCTCCCGACCCTCTGCATTGATTTGAAGTGCTGCTTTTATTTTGGGTCTGTTTTGGAGTAAAGCCCACGAATGTTCTGGTGCTCCCTGTGCTCCTTGCAGAGCAGTGAGCTCATCTTTCTTTGCGAGTCTCGGTGCCTCACCTGTAAGCTGGATCCCACAGCTGCTTTATTCTCGCTGTTTGCTAAGTCTTGCAGCCACACTGCTGCTCCCCGTTGGTTTCACAGACATCTCTGGGTTCTCTAGAGTGACTGTATGAGGCAGCATCAAGGAGACAATCCAAAACACAGAAGCTGTCCAGAGGAATCCCCCAGTCCCAGAGAGGGTTCTCCCACAGGGGTCTACAGAGCCTCCGTGTGGCAGGAGGACCACCGGGTGACGCTTCTTGAAGGAGGAGCCATGTCTCCATTGTGGCTGAGTCTGGCCCTATTTCCACGTACTGTTGTGTGCAGAGCTGGCTAGGGCTTTTCCTTTTCCCCTCAGTTCGCTTTAAGCAATGCAAATCGGTCCAGCTAAGGTGTTTGAAGGCAGTGGGCAGTGTTTCCCCAGAACCCCTGTTGCTCCCAGATAAACATGGGGCAGGGGGAGGAGTCTCAGAAGTAAGAGGCTGTGGCTTCCCAGAGCATGAAAGACTGCACAGCAGAGCTGAGGAACTGATCCAATCCTGGTCATTAGAGGCCACCTTGAATTGTGTCATGCAGATCACTCCTCCTGCAGATCCTTCTCCCTATTGCACAGGTGACTTCAGGCCCCCTGCCCAGCCCAGCTCACAGCACTCACCTGTTTCCGCCATTCTCACAGTAGTCATCCTCAAGCCACTTCCTTCTTCGCGAATTAATAAGGGTTCGGTGCTGGGTTGAAGCCTGTGTTTTGGATCGCCATCACCGTGGCTGGACTTAGGACCCCTTGGCTGCCTGTAACTACAAATAGGCCTTGGTGTCTTTATTCTCACCATGGTTGGGTTGGAAGTGGTAGATTAGAACGAACTCAGCATTCCAAAAACTTTTCCATGAAATTACAAATAGGAACTTCCTGGGCCATGAGGAGGACTGGGAAGGGATCTGTATAAGTCTGGGGACATGCCTTAGAATTTTAATGGTGGTCATGAGGGTGTGGTGTTAGTCAAGTTTTTTTTTTTTTTATTTTAAAAACTCTATACTGCATCTTTTGCATTTTCTACAAACATATGTGTTATTTTTACCATTGAAAAACCCAATACCACAGCTTCACAGAACTGGCTTAATTATAATACTCGCTTTGTAATACTTTTGTTGGCCTTACATTATCGTTGCAAAAAGAAAACAGGAGAAATCCATAGAGGCAAGAGCAGACCTGAGGGAGGGAGGGGCCCAGGGAACATGAGGCCAGGGTGTCTTGAGGGGCCACACTGGGGAGCCAGGACAGGCGGGGGGGGGGTGGCCTCGAGGTGCAGAACCTGAATCAGCATGGTTTTGGGGACCTGTGAGCAATTCAGCTTGCGAGCAGCTGAGGTCATAACTGTGGGAGTGACCGTGTGTCATCTGGTGGACAAGGACGTTCAAAATGAATAACTTTAAGGCTGTGAGAATTTATGTGTGGAAGAATCTCATATTCCCAATTCAGCCAGACCTGACAGCATTTTACCACAACTGGAGGATTTCTTTCTATTCAAGAAATACTGAGAACTATTACCACTACTGCAGAAAAGGGAGCCCCTAGGCCAAGGAACCCCTAAACGGAAAGAAATGGAATCAAACAATGCACCTGTACATGAATTATTCACAGAAGGACTTGCACAGAGGTGGCCTTTTGGCCCAGGACTCCTGCTTCTGCCTTTCCCCTGCCTCCTCCCAGGGGCTCCAGTGTCCCTGGCTCCTTTTGGAGCTCTGTGGGTGTACAGTCACAACTTCGTTTCTCTGCTGTCTTTCCTAGAAAGACAGTGTCGGGTTGTCTGGCCTGTTTTCCCTTCTCTTCTCTCCTAAACCTTCTTCTGTCAGGCTGTCACTTCCCTGAAACTGTTCTTACCAAGGTGAATGAAAGGTCCTCACCCTGTCACATCTTGTGGTTCATTTGCTCTCCTCTTCAATGTGTTTTTCAGATATATTTGGACCCACTATATGTCAGCCATTTCTGCCTTTGGAAACATTTCTATGAGCTGCTATCTGATCCCTATCCTATTCTATGCCATCCCATCCCATCCCATCCCATCCCTTCTCATCCCATCCCTTCCCATCCCATGCCATACCATCCCATGCCATCCTATGCTATCCTATCCCATCCCTTCTCATCCTATCCCTTCCCATCCCATGCCATCCCTTTCCATCTCATGCCATTCTATCCCATCCCTTCCCATCCCATCCTATCTCATCCCTTCCCATCCCATCCCATGTCATCCCATCTCATGCCATCCCTTCCCATCTCATCCTATCCCATCCCATCCCTTCCTATCCCATCCCTTCGCATCCCATGTCATGCCATCCCATTCCATCCCATCCTATGCCATGCCATGCCATCCCATCCCATGCCATCTCATCTCATCCCATCCCATGTCATGCCATCCCATCCCATC
>NW_004524599.1:14151229-14177097 GCF_000260255.1 Octodon degus
CCATGCCATGCCATGCCATCTCATCCCATGCCATGCTTGCCCATCCCAACAGATCCCATCCAATCCCTTTGGTCTTCTTGCTTCCTTTCCAGTTGGACCTCTTCAGTATCTCTCATTCCCGTCTCACTTCCACATGTTGGGATATTCCAAGGCTCTGTGTGGATTCTCTCCTTGCTTCTCGTTTCCCTCCACGTCATTTCCCATCATCTCTGTGCTGAAGGCGTGTGCAGCTTGATTTCCCCTGGGTCTCCAGGCTGCGGAGGCCACCTGCCTGTCAGCACTTCCTTCTGGTGTTTATCGAGCACTTCTCATCTCTCCGCCTCCTTGTAGCTGCTCTCCCGGAGCCTTTTCTGCTCAGTATATGGCATCACCGTCTCCCTGCTCTCTAGGACCTTAAACGTGAGTCCTGGAAAATTCATTAGGAAGATGGATTCCACAGCGCCTCTCCCGTCCCTTTACCTCACACCACCACCCCTTTCTGCCGTCTCCTGCCCAGCCCGACTGCTTCTGTGCTTGCTGCTTGCTGCTCATTTCTATGAAGAGTGGAGCAGTGACCGCCGTCAAATGTTGGCCTTCATCTAGTGGCTTCCGATGGCCGTTGGAACAAATCCAGGCTTCTGAAGCCCTGCCAGACTCCGTCTGTCCCTACCTGCCCCACCGTCACACTCGAGCCCCTCTGCCCTCTTCACCCTCTGCTTTTTGAATGCACCAAACACATGCTGCCCCAGGCCTTGGGGTTCGCCATTACCTCCACTGGAGGTGCTGTCCTCCATGACCTTCATGGCCTTCCTGCCTTGAGGGCCCAGCTGAATGGCCATGTCCTTGAAAAGCCCTCACACCCTTTTTCTCACTTGGTCCTGCAAAATTGTCCCTGAAAAGAAGTGCTCCTGGTATTTCTGTCTCTTGATATTTGGTTTCCCAACCAGAATAAAAGTTCTAGGAGAGCAGGACCCTTGTCTGACTTTGGCTGTGGCGGAGGCACTGATTCCTAACACAGAGGCAGGCTTTCAGCAAATAAATAAGCGTTACTGACTACGTCTGTGCAGTCTCCCCTCACGGCCGCTCCAGCCTGGGGGAGCTGGTCTCGTCCTTGGTGTCTGTCAGTGGAAAGCAGCACAGAGATGAATCAGTTGTCCAAAGGCAAATGACCTTGAGGGGTGCTGGTGTCTGACTCCACAATGTTTTGTTTTAATCTTCAAACAATATTTCCTTCTGAATTTACTCCTCTGGAATTAAGAAAGTATTTTATAAAAATGCTAAGAAAGTTCTTAAATAATTATAAACATATGAATTAGTAAGTTAAATTTACTAAAGTTTTGAAAACTATAATTAGCAGAGCAAGGGGTTTAAACATTTATTATTTTTTTTTTACTTACAGTTAACGCTTGCTGTTGTTATTATTATTACTATTATTATTTGAAGGTTAAGTTCTCCTAGGTTGCCAAACCAGGCCAGAACTTCTGGGCTCTAGGGATCCTCCTGCTTCAGCCTTCTACGTAGGTGGAACTACAGATGTGCCTTGCTGCGGCAGGCTCTGTTCCTCTTCATTAGACTCCCAGCTTGGTGCATGGAACTATGGGAAAGAAGTCTGAGGCTGTTGCTCCCCTAGGCCCTGGCTCGTTGTGGGAAGGAGCTCACTTGCTGGTCACCTCCTGTACCTTCTGCTGGGGAAGCCCAGGTGAATGCTGTCCTACACAGAGCACACTACACTTCAGGGCGGGGAGCCAAGTGCTGGTAAGCGATGCGCCTCTGCTCCTCGCCCTTTGGGGCCCTTGCTCCTTGAGGCACTTGTCCTGCATGTGCTGTGAGATCCGGGAACCTGTGGCCCACCCACACGCAGCCGGGCTGGGTTTGTGGCGAGTGTAGCAGGCTCTGCCAGTGAAATCTGCTCTCTGACTTCTTGGCCTGACTGGGCTACACAGCACCCCCTGATGGGCTTCAAACTCCTGGGGGCTGTGCTATGGAGCTCCCGCCCCCTGTAGCTGTGTCCCTGTAGCTGTGTCCGTCACTCCAAGGTGACCTCTGTTGTGGCTCCACAGGCCCAGGTGAGGAGCAGATGGTGCCCCGGCACACATGAGCCACACTGGACCCTGTGGCCCTGGAGGAGGAGTGGTGATACAAAGCAAAGCCCTGGGCTTGTGCCGTCAGCTTCAGTGGGGGAGCTCGCTGGCCTTGGGGCAGCAGGACCTCGCCACAAAGGCTGCACTGAGCCTCACTAACGAGATGCTGGAGGCCAGGGAAGATTCCTTTGTGATTACCCCACAGCACCAGAGCTCAGAGAAGCCAGCTCCCATAGGGGGCACTAAGCCGGTCCCTGAACACAGGCCAGTGCTAGTGGCTCACCAGAACAAGAGGATGTGGCAGACATGGTGCTGCCTGACTTCTGAATGCCGTATCTCCTCGTCCCTCTGTATCTCTCTCCCTATTGCTCTTTCTCCAGCCACCACAGTCAGGTCCCGGAGGGTGTTCCTGTCACAGCCCTGGCTGAAGTCCCAGCTGAGGGCCTGTGCCACCCCTGCTAGAGAAGTGGCCGCTTTTTCAGGTTTTCTTAGCCCACAGCCCTGCAGCTGTTCTGGCTGCATCTGCTTCAGTCGACTGAAGCCGGAGCAACAGCGATGCCATGGGTGATTTGGGGTAGTTTGTTATGAAGCCAAAATAGCTGGAAGAGATAATCTGGTTTTAATGAGACGACACTACCATTAATTGGGCCCTCATGGTGCACCCCGACCCTGTGCGAAGTGGGTACCATCGTGGCTGTCCATTTTATCCTCCTAACTGCTCTGTAGGAGAGCTAAACGCATTGCATTACTGACCCCATTTCACAAACGAAGCATAGGGCAGCGGCGAAGCTCGCCCAGGTCAGGTGACCCAGGAGAAGCAGAGTCAGGATTCAAACCCAGACTCTTTGTTTTGCATTATCCAGAGTGACTGCTGGTGGTTCTGCCAGTGGCCTGGGGCCAGCTCCAAAGAGGGACGGCAGGAGGTATCCGTGGTGGCCGTTTCTCCCTGCCCGGCGGCATCGGCTGTCTCTCACAGTACCGCAGCTCCGCCTCCCTTGCTGCTTCCTGGCTGTGGGGCCCCTCAGGCTGGGCTTCGATCAGTTCCTGTGTCCTTGAGCCTCCACCTCGCCCTTCTCAAAGCCTGGCTCTGCACTGCCTGCCACCAGGGCAGCAGGGAAAGCCCGCAGAGACCAGAGAGCACCTCTCGGGGTGGAACCCAGGAACCTGCATTCATAGCAGCTTCCGGTGAGTCTCCTATTTCCATTTCCTTGGTGCCTCTCTACAGTACGGGATGATTATATTCCTTGTGGAAGGATCCTTCAGGGGCATAACACACCCTCCTTCCTTTTACGTGCCCTTTCTGTCTCCCCCATCCTTTTTTTTTTTTTTTTTATAATTTTATTGATAAATAGTAATGAAACAGTTTCAAATCAAATTGGTAGGACAGTTTCAATAATGAACACATTGCATATCTTCTTCCTAGTGGTTAATTGCTGCACAAGATGCGGACTTGATATCCTATTTACAAACACCATTAGAACAAATCCCTCTACTCATTAAGAGAATGTAACTATATATCTGTCCTAACTGCTCTGAATACACAGATACAAAATGAACATTCATCTGTATCCCCTTTTTTTTGTTAAGTTCCCTTATTTGAATATTATAGGTGTGTAAACTCAGCAAAATATTCTAAAAGAGTCCAGTAGTCCATAATAGTATTGGGTCTTCCGCTTCACTGGCAATGTCAGAAATTGTTGACCTGAGTCCCCCAAAGCTCAACATAACAGCATGGCTTTACTTCTTTTATTTTGGGACATATGAAAACTTGTACTGTTACGTCATGTAACTCGGTAGTGTCCCAAATTTTCTGGTCAAGGAGATTATGGGGCCAAAGAGGAAAGTGATCGATGATGTAGAGTGTGCCTAAGGAGAGTCACATGGAGAGAAAACATCTCTCAGGCTTTCACAGAGAGCACATTGGCCAAGCAATGGCCGTGAGTCATCTGTATGGCTGACGCTGACAAAGGTTCTACAATCTGAGGTACAGGATCTCAGGATAAATCCTGAGGGGATTTGACTGACCTTATCAGACTCAAAAGCAACAACTCTTGTTGCATAGGTCCTGCTTTACCTTGGTCTTAACCACCCCCATACCTTTTCATGCAGAGGAAATCTTGAGGCTCTGGGACGAATGAACCCCAAGGGAACCAAGAAGGAAAACTGCAGGGCTCAGCCTGCTCCTCCACTCCCCTGTGAATCAGAGGTCACCACAGAGCCTCAGGACTACAGTGGACTCCTCCTATGACAGCGAGTGGCAAGATGCGCTCTTTTTCTTAGAACCCATAGAATTCATTACTGCTCGTTTTTCTGATGTGTTAGTGTGCATGCAAAGTCATTCCTGTGGAATTTCCTGGAGTGGGTACTTCCAAGGTGCTGGAAATATTTTTCCTCTACTCATGCCTGACTTTACAGAGCCTTCAGGACCAGGGGAAATTAACCCTAGTGCTCGCTCACCTTCTGGAATTGAAACAGCATATTTACCGCAGCTGCAACTCCAGATGGCAGCCTCTGGAAGGGCAGCAGCATGTTCAAGCAAAGAGCCTTTGGTGGCCACTGCCCCTGGTGGTGACTTCCCAGGTGACGCACATGGGTACAGCTTCGCCACTGTGATACCTGGGGTGCAGATAGAGTGGAAGGGCACCATGCACTTCGCCTCTGCCCTGCAGCACCCTTTCATCATGAAGTGACCAGAGCCTGGGCCCCCTGTAATTTAAACCATTACTACAGTGGGAACTCAGCATCTGAGCCAGGGCACTGTATGGGCAGCACGCCAGAGATGCAAAGACCCAGCCATTCAGAACCACTTTCGTCCCTCAGCAGTGGACACTGGATGCACAGACTTGGGAGGTGGGGAGGCGGTGCTCCGTGGGGTGCTGGCCATCTGGTGGGAGAGACTGGCAGAGTCCACACCTAAACATGCGTGCATAGATGTGCTGGGGCAAGTCGTGAGGCTGCTACAGATAAAGGGACAAGGGTCTTGGAGGACAGGGTGGCACCAGTGGGTCCTCAGGGAAGGCCCGGGGGATGGATCCTGTGGGTAGCCCGTGAAGGGCAAGTAGACCTTACTGCTCTGGGGAGACCTGCAGAGCCCCTCGTGAGAGAGATGCCTCCTTGAGTTCTGCAGCCCTTTTGCCTCGTCCAGGCCAAAAACTGTCGGAGCTGCAGGTCCACATGGGTGAGCTGGAGGCGCAGTGATTGGCACCTTCATGGACCCCAGAAGCCCATGCCGTGCTTGTGTATACTATGCCCTTATACGCACACACACACACACACACACACACACACCCCTATGATAAGGATTAATATATGTTAGGTAAATAAAAGAACAACAACTGATAAAAAAAATTACATAGTATATCTACTGTAAAAAAGTTGCTGGGTCACTACTGTTGCACTCGGAGGCCATTACTAAGTATAAAAGTGTCACTTGAATACAAGCACTGTGATATACCCATACTGGGTCTGCTAACCTTGATGGCTACTTAGAGACACCCCGTGCCTTGGGTGAAAGACACATGGGTGACGGATGCGGGGTGGAAGTGACTCATGCCCCGTGTGGGACAGAGACGGACAGTGTGAGGTTTCAGTACTCAATAGCACACAGTTTAAAATGCAGGAGTTGTTCATTTTTGGAACTTAGCACTAATATTTCTGGACTGCAGTTGAACTTGGGTCACTGAAACTGCAGGGAGAAGTTGGGATCAAACTGAAGCCAGCTTTGCGTGCTTTCCCTCTGGAGATGGGGACCCTGCTGGCCACACCCCTTTTTCAGGAAGTGCTTGTCTTTTGCTTTCAACATGTGTCACGGGCCAGGTGTGGTGTAGACAAACAGGCCTATCCTCCAGAGCCATGCTGGACCTATGAGCATTCTGGGGTGCGTGGGAGTGCCCCCCGCCCCGTGGCCTTTATTCATCCCCTGTCTTGAGCTCTTTCCCCACATCCTCGAGATGGAGGCTGCTGCTGGAGGCCTGGTCCTATGTGGTTGGGGCTGAGCCTGAGCCTTTCAAGCAGAAGGAGCAGGTGCTGGACAAAGTCTCCCCCAGGGCCCACCTGCAGTGGTGGCAGGCGCAAGCCCTACTGACCTTCTACTGTGGGGGAGCCACTTTCCACGGCCCAGCCGTGGCACTAAGTCCTTTTCTGGGCTGCTTCCTGCCACTGACCAAGTGAATGGGAGACTCGAGTGTCCAGGGCAAGGAGACCTGGGACTCCTTGGTCAGCTCACTTGGGCTGAAGGTCTCCCCTGTGGCTTTCTGGAAGCTTCCGTCCACCCCACAATGCACTGGGAGTCCTCTCTCCAACCTTCCTTCCTCCTGGATCAACTTGGGGTGCAGTCTGCTGGCTCCCAACCCGCCCTGGTGTCCTCCTTGCTTCCCTGGATGAAAGTGTTTCCTTGTAGGAAATCCTCATCTATTTACTTGCACCCTGGAGACTGCTTTGGGGGAGATTTGGGCTGACACACTTTGCAATTACCTTTTGAAAAACTCATGAATTGTAAAAGTCCCAGCAGGCAACAGTGGTGGCTGAACACCTCCAAGAAGGACCTGCAGGTGACTGGAGTACAGAGTCAGCCACGGACCCCTCCTGGTGCCCTTCAGTGAGGTGGCCCTCATGTTGGAGGTGGCCCTCATGTTGGAGGTGAGAGGCTTGGAGGGCAAGCCAGGGAAGACTTGGGAGCTGTGAAGAGGCTCCAGGTTGTGTCTCCTACCCCAGGGCTGTGGAGAAGGCCGGATTCCTTCTAGCCTTGTCCTTGTCACTGGGGATAGGCATCAAGCTAGGGATCAAGCCCATGGGCACCCAGAGGGCTGTGAGGCCCCTATGCATAGCTGGGTCATCTATGACAGGGAAGTCAGGTGACCTCAGGGCCTACTGTGAGAAGCCCACAGACTCTACTCAAGGTGAGGAAGTGGTAGCCACGGCTGTGTTGTGGACCACCTCTCATCCATCCTCTCCCCTTCTTTCTTGTTTCTCTCTTGTTTCTCTCTCTCCTTCCTCACCTCTGCTTCTTCTCTCTTTTTTCCTTGCCTGATTCCCATTGTGCAAACCTGGAAGGAAGACAATAGAAAACCAGCACTTACATTTCCATCGTTGAAAACTCACACGTGGGCGTGCGGTCAAGGGCTGACCGCTCAGCTCCCCCACCCCAGGGTCTGGCAGACAGGTCTGCGCAGCCAGGCTAAGGGCTTCCCGTTGGCACTGGGTCAGCTGGAGCCATTCCCACTGTGAGCTGGGAAAAACGCGGCTACGGCTGCACCTACTTTACACCAGGAAGGAAAATGCAAGATTCAAATGCTCCTGATGACTTCCGGTTGCTTTGAGGGCACCCAAGTGATTTCTGCATTTCAAATGACATGCCTGGGAGAGCCACATCCATTATTTAGTCAGATGCAGCTGAGGGGGCAGCTGGGGAGGTGCAGCCCTTTTGCTAATACGAGACTATTAAAGATACCACGGAGGCACTGAGTTCCAAGTGGATTGCTAAGAAGATGCAGGTCTTAAATTGGCCTCCCCGTCTCCCCAGCCCCTGCTGCAGTTTCACCTCCCAACTTCTGGGCGTGGAGGAGCTTGATCCCCAAGCTCCAGAGCTTGCAAGACTGACAACGCTTTTTGTGCTGGTGCATTTTAGCTCCCCAGTTCCCAGCCCAGCCCAGGGACAGAAACAAGAATGGGGGTGGGCAGAGTGTTTTACATCCTTTGGCAGAGCCAGAGTTACAAAATCTCTTGGCGTGGAGACGCTGAGGTGGGAAGGAAACACTTTGTAAAAGAGAAAACTACCTCTGGCACACGAACAGGTAAGATACAACACAAAACAAAAAAGCAAGAACCCAGGAAACGGAAGTGGGATTGCGCTTAGTGGATATTTTTCATTTCTTCCCCCACGTTTTTATTAGTCAGAAACTTTTTCCATCCGTTGGCAGATTTTCCTCTTTCTCACTGCTCTCCTTTTTTCCTCCCTCAGAAACCTTTGCCTCCTCCCATGGTGCCTTATTTTCGTGACTTGACTGGCTGCCCTTGAGCTTCCCCTTTAGTCGCTTGCTTAGATGAATTAGGGGAGAAGACACGGGGTGGGCGGCCACCAGTGGGCTGTGCGTCTACACTGCTTTTCTCCTCCTGACATGAGACAAGGCATGCCGGGCTGACGTAGGGCGTGCGGGTATCAGAGCAGAACGTCTGCCTTTCTTTTCAGAGGCATGCTAGATGCTGAGGAGCGTCAGGCGTGCAGAGCCTTGTGTGGTCCCCTGCGCGACCCCGCAGGGGAGCGCTCAGAGCGCTCGCAGGCTGCCTGCAAAGTCTGTCCTCCGGAAGCAAAGCCACCACACCTGTCTTCTCAGAGGTCATGTGTCCTGTTTTTGGAGCCTGGAGTCGGGAGCCACGTATATGTGTTCTCAAGCAGGCTTGCCACAGTTCAGGCTTGTGACATGGCGCAGATTCCTCAGCTCTTCTGACTTCAGTTTCATCTCCAGAAGCATCATGGGACTGCTCCGGATTGTAGCAAGGGCTTCTTGTCAAAGGACTCACACTTGGGAAGCTTTGCTCTGACTGCCAGGGTTGCTGTTCCTGCGGGGGGTGGTGGTGGCCTTGGAACTGTGACAGAGGTGGGCAATGGAGGGGGCCTTGGTGGATGCCGGGATCTCCTGCACCAGCTCTTCCATGAAAAATAACTTCTCAATCCAGGCTTTAACCCACTTGCCTTCAAGTGTCTTGTTGGTGCCAACCACAGCAGAAGAGGCTTTGTAAGCACTCACGCTAATCCTTAGGAGATTGCACGTGTGTGGACCTGCTTTCCCATTCAGAAATAAAGGAGCAGGCGTGGGTGGCCCACAGCCTAGGAGGAGACAGAACTGGACTTACAAGACGCTGCTCCTTGCCCACGTCATGCTGTCTTCTGTCCTGGCCCCTAAACTGTGACCAGCCATCTGCAGTCACACCCATAGCCAGGGACTGTCTCCACTCAGGCTACCTATGGCTTTGCACAAGCAAATATAATTGAAGGTCACACAGCACCTTTGCTTGGAAAGTACCCGCAGTGCCCGTGTGGATTAATGCACCAACAAGCGGAGTGTGCTGTGAGTCCCACGGCTGCCCTGGTGTAATCGCCTGTGGCCACACCACTGAGGTGGTTGGGGTCAAGAAGGGCTGCGAGGTTGAGGCAGAGAGGATGCAATCTTTCCAGAAACTGAAATGAATGTGCCCATTGTGCTGGAGATAAATGGGCTTGCCAAGGGGTCTGGAGGGACCCAACCGGAGCTGTCCTTCCTTTCTGGTGTTGAGGCAGCCAGTCACCCTCACTGTGACCCCTGCAGCTACCTGCCCACCTTGTCCCTCAACTCTTTCTTTCTTTCTTTCTTTCTTTCTTTCTTTCTTTCTTTCTTTCTTTCTTTCTTTCTTTCTTTCTTTTCTTCCTCAGAACTGGGGATTGAACTCAGGCCCTTGTGCTTGCCAGGCAAGCACTTATTCTTCTGAGCCATCTCCCCAGCCCTGTCTCTCCACTTTTCCTGGGTCCACATTCCCCTCTCAGGGACCTCATGGTTCCTCATGAAGAGGTCTCTTCTGGATTGGACCCACATGGCCCCCAACAGCCTCATGCACCCAGAATTGGGGCTTTGGGAAGGGGATGGGGTTATCAGACTTATAGCTGGGCTTCTGTTGGGAGGTGGGGTCTGGTTGGAAGAGAGGGTTGCTGGGGTGGGGGTCGACAGAACTAGTGTCTCTCCTCTCCATTCCTCCTTGATCTCTCTGCTTCTTGGCTGCCTTGCGGTGAGTGCCTGTCTGCTGCGCATCTTGCCTTGGCACCAGCCAGCTGTGGCCCGAGTCATGCGTCTCCCTCCTTAGGTTGTGGGTGTCAGTCACTGTGTCTCTGTGCTGAGAAAGGAGCGAGACAGCCCCGGACACATGTGCATGCACACGCATATTTGTGTGAGGGAGGAGAGGGTTGTGGAGCCTTCCTGACCAGGGTGGACCTGGGGAGCAAGTGCTGGGGAGAGCTGCACCTGCCACGTGGCGTGTGTCCTTTGCCCTGGACCAAAATGCCACTTGTCCTCTTTCATATTCATGCACTGAAATTGAGCCATTTGGATGCAAATTTAGACAGAAGCCAATGCTATGTTTAATGAAGTTAGCTACACAGAGCCGACGTAGGCCTGGCCTTCTGTTGAACAGTCTCCTGGCTCTCCCTGCGGTCTCTCCACCTCCTCCCACTCTAGGCAGGCTTTTTTTTCCCTAATAAAAATCAAGCCTGAAGCCATAACTACCTCTGGGTGTGGTTGTGGTGTGGGTCTCAAATGTCCTTCTTTTATCATGGTCCCTTGGGGTTAGAGCATTCTCATGTGCACCCACAAGAGACCAGTGCAGTGCAACACGAAACCCTACAGAGCAACGGGGACTTTAGAACTAAACAGGTGACATATAGTTTGTAAAAGCACAAAAACACATCTAAATTCTCTATCATGTTAGGAGTCTATTACACAGAACAACCATAGGGTAGGCTCCATGACCCTCTGCGTTCTGCAGGCAGAAAATTAAAGGCCAAAGAGGTGAAGTTCTATGGCCGTTACAAATGATCCTGGCTAATAGGGGATTAGAATCCAGGCCAGCTGCCTCTGAAGAACATCTCACTTTGACAGTGGGGATGATTATCGTGTTCTTTACATGACACCAGCGGCTTCACCAGGAAAGGTGACCTGCTCCAAATCTTACATCTGAGTCAGATGCCACCACAATGACCCTTGGATTCTGAGGCTCCACCTCATTCTGCCATGCTCTTGTGCCCTCTGAAAAGGGTGAGGTCTGTAGCTGTGGAGGTGTCCACTAGGCAGGGAGAGGCTGGGTCTGGACCTGAGTCCTTGGTGATGGAGCAGACAGAAGGTGTTGGGACCCACAGGTGCACAAGGGAGGGCTAGTTGGACTCAGAAGTGGAGGAGCCAAGAAGCTGTGATGGTGCCTAGGGAGAGAGGTGGTGAGCTGGGGAAGGGAAGAGGATTCTTGGCAGGAGGAAGGTATGGGAAGGCAGGTATCAGTGGACAGAAAGCTCCAGAAGGCAGGAGAAACACAGAATCAGAAGTGGAAGGGCAAGTGGAAAAACTCACGTTTGGAGCAAGTTCTTCTAATAGTGGTGCAAACTAGAGCCAGCCTCCTACTGCCCCAGGACCCCTCCCTGCCCCTCTGCAGAATGGGAGGGTTGGCTGGTGCTCTCTGAATGTCACTGTGTAAGAATCTCTTCCCACATCTGTGCTCTGGGCCAGCTCAGCCAATGTTTATGGCCTGGCTTGTGTGTTTTCTCCATTGCTTAAGAATGTTTTCTTGAAAAAGAAGAAAAATGAACCATCCTGTTAAATAAGTAGCTTGCTCAATTGAGGAGTGTGGGCTGCCCAGAGCTGACCTTGTGCAGTGGTCTGTGGTGGTCTTGTTTCTCCTTTGAGGGAAAACCTTAAGGATTGTATACCTGGGTCTCAACAAGAGACTTCTCTGCTGATAGCGTCCAGGGACTAGCTGGGGAAATCTCTCTAAAACAATGTGGGTTTGGCACTTTATCCTGTATTGGAAGCATGTATTTCCCTATGCAAGTCTCCTTCCATGCCCACGGGTTCCACATCATTGACTTTATCTGGTGGTTGTTCAAATAGATTGAGAAAAAAAAGTTGCAGTGCTTCAGAGAGCAAAACTGGAATTTGCCACGGGAATCATGCTGAATTCATGGGAATGGAGTGGTGTGCAGGCCTTGTATCAGCTGCCCAAGGTACTCTAGAGATGGCTGAACATGTACAGGAGGAGACGCACGGGGCATAAAAATACTATACACAAGGCACACAAGGCAAGAGAGCATCCTCAGATCAGGGCTCCAGAGAAGAGTTTTCACACCATGTCCACTCATGGACATGAAGGGACAGCTGTGTCCAGAGGTGAGTGGCCTCGGTCTGGTGGCTGGCTACAGCCTACTCGATGCTCCAGCCATATCCATGTGGCTGAATTTTAGGTCCATCTGTGCTTCTAAATTTGCTTTCACTTAGTGCGCAACTAGTGCTCACATCCTGGTGAGTCCTTGGCTGATTTCCTAAGCTTCATTCCCTTTCTTGGGAAGATACTCATCTCAGTTCTGGATTACAAGTATCCTATGGAGAGAGAAGCTTAAATATCCCTTGTATGGGCATTCTGTTTTCTAGCATATGCCTGAAACATGAGTGAGGGCCCCCAGTCTATTCCTGGGAAGATTTTCAGGAAGGGGAGACGCAGCCTTTCTCACCAGGGCAGACAGACTCGTGCTTACCTCAGCCACTGGGAAGAGAAAGGAAGAAAGGAAGCAGAGTGCTAGGGAATGCTGACATGGCCTCTCACCTGGACGTTTGTTTCCCACTCCTTAGCCTTAGTGGTCGCAGGCTGTGCAACCAATATCACAGTCTAAGAAGCTTGCCCAACAGACCTTATTTCCGCACAGTGCTAAAGGCTGAAGCCCAAGATGGCGGTGTTGGCAGGGCTGGTTTCTCCCGGTGGCTAGAAGATGGCTGTCTCCTCCCTGTGTGCTCTAAGTCCTTCCCATGAAGACACAGTCCTGTGTATTCAGGGCCCACTCTAATGATTTCATTTTAACTCAATTATCAAAGACCCAAGCTCCAAATATGGTCATACTGTGATGCCTTATCTGCGGGACATCAAAATGAATTTTGGGTCAGACACAGTTCAGCCCATGAGAACCTGCAATCCACTAGAAATTCAGTGGGGTTAATGGCATTTTTGGAGGGTGCCCATCATTCAGTCCAGAGATTGAATGACAGCACCCTTTTGATACCCACAAGCCATTGACTCTACGACCCCTGCGTGTATCGAAGTTTGTGGATGTTCTTATATAAAATGGTACAACATTTGCATACAACCTGTTCACTCCCTCTTGCATATTTAAATCAGCTGTGTTCTCGCTTCTGGCTTTCCTGGCCAAGTGAAGAGTGAAGAAGAATCATCTCGGGCCACGTGTCAAATGTATAATGTAGTATATTAGCCAGCTTTCTGCTGCTGAGACAAAATACCTGACACCCCAAACTTGGAGGCGCAGTCATGAGTCCACCCTGGAGAGGCTGGTTTGTTTGGGTGATGTCTAGACTCTAAGACAGATTGGAGCAGAGCCTTATTGGGGTCTGCATCCCCCAACTTGACCACTTGCAATGACCCCTCCCCTCCTGCCTGCCTTTCTTCTGGCTTGTTCTTAGGACCCCATACAACCCCTCTTTAGCTAGGCTTTTCTGTCACTTCCAGCCACAAACATCCTAAGGTAGAAGTTGGTTTGTATTGAATCTTGTAAAGAACAGTGTGAGAACTAAATGGGTTTGAAAACTGTGTTCTGAGCAGGAAGGGGGAGGCAGGGATGAGCCTCCAACCCGGGGAAGCAGCACGATGCCATCTGATTCTTGGGGAACAACAGAATAGGACACCTTGTCCTTGGCTGTTATGTCCTGAACCAGAGTCTTTTTCAGATCAGAAAGGTGAAAGTAAGACTGGGGAGATAGCTCAGTGGAATAAGTGCTTCCCTGGCAAGTGCGAGGGCCTGAGTTCAATCCCCAGTTCCGCCAAAAAAAAAAAAAAAAAAAAAAGAAAAGAAAAGAAAAAAGAAAGGTGAAAGTGAATCCAGCCAACAGGGAATTGGAAGCCAGGAGAAGTGAGGAGACAGTAAGACAGAGCCAACGGCACTTGAATAAGCTTGCTCCTGGTCCTGTGGAGCTGGGTGGTACAGCAGGCAGGTTTCCATGTGTTGTAGGGAATGCACGAATTTGTAGTAATCATGACAGTGGGGCGATGTGTAAAATGAGGAGAGTGTTATAGTGATTTTCAGATCTAGTGGGCATACACGGTGGAGCTCTTAGACCTCCTAAAGGGAATGCTGAACTTCAATTTTAGCAAGGCAGTCATAACGTCTGAAGCCACACCAATGGTCTTAGGTGACCCAACATGGAGAAGGAAGGGCTCTGGTTGATGGCTGGTGGGTAGTGAGAGGCAGTGATAAGTGAATGACTTTTGTGTTGGACAGGAGAGGGTGGAGGTGGCCATGAGACATCTGTGTGGGCTGTCCATGTGGGAAATCCAACGTTTGGATCTGGAGCTCAGAGAAGTCAGGGTGGAAGAAGCAGCTCAGGAGGTCAGAGCAGGAAGGGAGCAGTGAAAGAGACCCACAGGGCTCCCAAGCAGAGAGAAAAGGGGACATGCTCAGAGCCAGAACCTTCAGGGTGACAAACTGAGAAGGGAAAAGAAGAGGAGAGAAAAAGAAAAAGAATTCAGAAGGATGCAAGAAGGGGTGGTTTGGAGTGGAGAGGCTCCAGAGAAGGGGCAGGCAGCGCTTCCCAGTGTCAAATGCCACAGAAGGGTCAGGTAGAGGAAAAAAACCTTCCCTGGTTGTGAGCGAGGACTGCAGTGTGGATCATCAGGAATCTGCTCCAATCAGCAGGAAATAAAGGTTCAGTAGGAAGAGGAAATGGGAGGGGAAAAATAGCATCCTCTCCTGTCCTTACAGTCACTTTCTTTTTGCCCATCTCATCTCTTACAGCTCTCCAAATCTCTGTCTGTCTGTCTGTCTGTCTGTCTGTCTGTCTGTCTGTCTGTCTATCTGTCCATCATTTGTCTTCCTTCCTCCCTCCCTCTCCTCCTCCCTCTCAGACAGGGTCTTGCTCTGTAATGCAAGCTGGCCCTGTATCCCAGCCTGGCCTGGAGTTCTCGGCAATCCTTCTGTGTCAGGAGTGGTGGGATTACACGTTTGGCCACCACAGTCAGCTTGCAGTAGTTTCTGAGCGAGAGTTCTTGCCACTGTCTCTTCCTATGCCCTCACTGGCTTCTGCACTACCACTGGACTCCTCTTCTGATGGCACAGCCCTTGCAGAGCTCAGGAAGGCTGTGGAGGCCCCAGGCTGGCTGCTTTAGTTGGAGAGAAGCTGACTTTGGAGTTCCTGCAGTAGAGCCTGAGGTGTCGGTGGCCTAGAATGATAGGCATCTCTTGCTCTGGAAACGCCCCCTGGGGAGCGGAGGTGGTGGGAGGAGGTGGGAGGAGCTGGGCTCTACCTTACACAGATAATCACAGGTGAGGTGGACAGAGCTCAGAACTTGCCACTGGTGCTGACGCCCAAGCAGGCGGCAAGCTCTGGCTTCAGGCAGCAGCCCCTGGGGGCCCAGCTGTGGCCAGAGAGGAGAGGAGGGACTCAGGCCAGGCCCGGAAGTGATGTCCAGGACATCGCACATGCTATATCCGGTTGGCGTCCAGTCAAGCGGCCTCCTTGCAGGAGAAGCTGGGAGCGCAGTCTAGCTGAGCTGGAAAAACCACAAGACTCTGGCTGACACAGCGTTTAAGAGCTTGCAACACTGTGTGGTGCCCACCTTTCCTGACCCCTTTGTCCTGCGGTCTGACCCAGTGCAAGGCGTAGGAGTGTATCACTGACAATTCCTCTTACACAAGAATGTTCTCTCTCTCAACTCGTACCTGCCTCTTGGAAGCCCACTCGTGTTGTACGCTAACCAAAGGCATGCCACATCTTCCCCGAAGGCTTTCTCTGAGTGGCAGCGATTCCTTTCCTTCCTTGTATAATTTGCTGGCCTGGGACCCTATCGCTTTTAGCATCCTGCTTCTATGATAGTTATAACAGCTACCCAGACTCCCATGACCTTCTGCCAACGTAGACTGCAAACTCGTTCAGAGTTGGGTTCAGTAATAATTACCTCCATTCACTATGTAATTATGCTAACTGTAGGTTCTACCCTCCCAAGTCAGGATGTGCGGCCTGAGAAGTCTTGGTGTACGAACAAGGGATTCCAGAGGATAAAAGACTGGCTATTGGCTGTCCGCAGGAGCATTAGGAAGGGGTCCTGGGGACAAGGAAGAAGCTGAATGAATCCTGTTGGTCGGAATCACTTAGTATTTTATTACTGTCATCTCCTAGTAATACAGAGAGAGAGAGAGAGAGAGAGAGAGAGAGAGAGAGAGAGAGAGAGAGAGAGAGAAACTCTAGGGACTGGCGGGAGACACTGCCTGGGGCTCTGGTTTTCCCACTCAGTTCCTCACATTGTCTTTCTCAGCCAAACAGAAATGCCTCAGCGCTGTATTGGAGAAGTACAGAAATGAGGTGGAGCAGAAACACAGTGCTTCGCGCTTGGCATTTTGTACTCTTATGTGACCGTTTCAGTCCGAGTGCTACAGCCGATGCTCTGTGTCCTGAGATGATCTGAAGATGGACAGCTTTATTTGGTGTCTGCTATGGTTCATCCAGCAACTGGAAGCCCATTTACAGCTCTGAAGCTGAGTGCCTAGGAATGGTCTGTGACTTATTGTGTCAACAAGTCAACCGAGGACGACTGGCTTTGGGTCTGCTGATTGCGTGTGTGTTGAGTCCCCATCACGAGGCGTTAATTCGAGGAAGACATTATTTTAATAAAAACATTTGTGTCTGTTCCTTTCAGGCCCAGGGTTTATTTAAAATCATCTCAGCGGAAGCGAAATGGAACAATTGCACATGCCACAGTGGTACTGGAGGGCACAGGCTTGTGGCAGCGGCTGCCTGGAGCTGGGCTCCCAGCGGAGGTCGTGCAGTGGGAAACAGCCCTGTCACCCGCCGGCTGGTGTTGCTTGTGCAGGGCCTGGAGAGCCTGGCATGGGGCCCAGCCTGGTGAGGATTCAGCACTTCTTACAGAACCCTCCCTCAGCCCTTCCTCCCTTTATCCTCTCCTGCCTCTATGTCCAAATGGCAGAGTCAAGTCACACCGCAGATTCTGGGTCTTCTCTGCTGAGTGCTTCTCCTCTCTTTGACCTGTCCAACCCAGCTGGAATTCTGAACACCCTTTAACCTCTCCCAAGGGAGCAAATGCCCTCTGCTTTTTTTTAAAAAATGACTCCAACCAATTACAAATTCTGAGTTTTGCTTCATCTTTGGACCTGTGGTCACAGCTGCTATTTCTACCTATCTCCCTGCTTCGCCAGCAGCTTTGTGGGTCAGCCTCTGTAAAGCCCAGAGCTCCAGCTCTCTGACCACACTGCCTCTGTCTGCTGAGCTTCCTGCACCTCACTGTGGGACCAGAAGATTCCAGCCCCTGACTCTGGGCTTGCAAGGCCATGGACAGGCAAACCTGGGAAGGCCACGTGCCGAGTGTCTGGTGCAGGCAGACTGTCCATGCAAAGCGTGTAACTCAGACTCCTGAGGATGGTTCAAGAAGACTGTATGGCTTGGTCCTGGGGAACCTGGGTGCTCTCAGTCCTCTGCTGGCATCCTGTGTCCACCTCGGAGGGTGTGCAGAGCGTCATGATCCCATGATTCACCTTGGCACAAGCTCCTGGTGGAGGCCCCGCTGAGGCCGGAGAGGTGGGATGGAGCATCAGTGGAGAACTTTATAGTGTGGAGGACTGTCCCAGATAGGCTGGGCTGCTGGAGGTGGAGAGTTGTGGTATATGTCTAGATGTCCTGTCAGATCTCTGTGCAGTCATAGGTGGGTCTTTGGGAGCGACTGTATCGTGGGTGTGTGAGACTGGATCACGGGTGTGTGGTACCAGATCAGTCCATTGAGTGGGTTAGTCTAGTTCTGGGTGTGGGGGGTGGATTTGCTGAAGAGGGAAGACCCACCCTGGGTGTGGGGCATCGACAACAAAGGGGATGGAGGAAGGCTCACAGCTTCCTGCCTGCCCTGTTTTGGGCTGTTCTCCTCTGCCAGCCCGTCTGCCACGTTGCTCCGCATTGGACCCACCCAACTGTGGACTCCAACCTCTACAAACTGTGAGCTAACACAGACCTCTCTTCCTTTGGCCTGTTGGTATTGGGTGTTTTGTCCCAGCAAGGAGAAAGTAACTAGAGCAGGGGCGTGCTGCTCCCAACAAGGGTCTAGGTGTGGGCCAGTTGAACAGGAGACTGGGCAAGCCTACATGGCTTTGAACTGTGTGGTGGCTCCCATCTGCATGCCCCCCAAAGCCTCATGGGTTCACAGTCAGAGCTTTGTAGCACATGACTGGGCCACAGATGCGTGACAGCTAAATGTGCCTGAGGAGGAAGGGCCTGGTCAGAAGAAGCAGGTCGCTTGGAACATGGCCTGGAAGGGTTTCTTTCCCCTCTGGCTCCTCCCTTTCGTCACTGTGCCTGGTGTGCCACGCCTTGAGTGGCTGTCCTTGGCCAGACCCTCTGCCATGCCTTTGTGCCTTGGAACTAGCTGACTGCGGACTGAAATGTGAGTTCAAATAAGCTTTCCTCTTTTAGGTTGTGGGCTTTGGATATTGTGCCTCAGGGAGGAGGAAAGTGACAGGCTCAGGATCACCGTGAGAGTGGTCACGGCCATGTGGCTTGGCCAGCCTACAGGAAGGCTTGGTGGAAAGACATGTATGAAGATGCAAATATTCCTGCAACCTGGGCTTCCTTCCTTTCCTTCCTTCCTTGTCTCCTCCCTCCCTGCTCCCTTCCTCCTTCCCCTCTTCTCCCCTCCCCTCCCTCCATTCTTCCCTCCCTTGCTCCTTCCCTGCCTCCTTCCCTCCCTCCTTCCCGCTCTCCCTCTTTCCCTTTCTCCCTTCCTTCTTTCCTCACTTGCTTGCTTGGTAGAAGCCACAGTGCTCCTCCTTGGTTAGGAACAGGGACTGGGTGTGGAGTGGGGAGGGACAGAGGATGTTGCTCGCTGAAGATGCAGACACTGAGCCCGAGCAGTCAGGGCTGGGGGGACAGGGCTGCTGAGAGCGTGGGGGCTTGGCTTCCCTCCTGTGCCTGCTAGCAACATCAGCTGCTTCCCCGCCAGCTTGCCCGGCCCAGGTGGAGCTCGCCCAGGATCAGGCCTGAGTGTCCACACAAGGTAGACACGGGGCAGGGAGTGGGACTGGCACAAGGGAAAGACCAGCAGGAAGGCAGCTGGCAGGAGCGTCCTGGGAGAGACTGTTCCTCAGCAGGGCTATTTATAAAGCCGGGCACAGCCTGTTCTGCTTCCTGGGCTGCATCCTCTCAGGCACAGTGCGACCCAGAGCTCTGGCAGAGCCAGGCCAGGGTCATGCAGTCCCTCGTCCTGGCCCTGAGAGCCACATGTTCTGACAAACAGATCGGAGTGTCACTGTTAGTGGCCAGGGCTTATTTGGTATAGAAGGGGGATGGGGTCCTGAGGCGTTCGCTTCTTCCCCCATGCGCCAAGGACATTATTTGGAACTAGAGTGTGTTCACAGCGTTGACAGAGACACGAGGAGCAAAGCTGCCTTATTGTCAGTGAAGTCATAGCTGTGGAGGGCAGCACAGGCTGCGCAAGAAGCAGCCCTAAAATAAGTGGTTCATGAAAAGAAACTGCAGAGCAGAACTAAAAATGAGAGAGGGGGAGGGAGATGGAGAGGGAGAGAGAGAGAGAGAGAGAGAGAGAGAGAGAGAGAGAGAGAGAGAGAATAATGACCTTATCAGAAGAAACCAGGCAGCAGGAAGCATAGCAGAGTGGGTGGCAGCTTGGACCCTAGGTTGGAGGACGTGATTTAGTCCCATCTTTGCCACTTACTGCTGTGTATCCCCAGGCCACACATTACCCTCTCTGAGCCTCAGGCTTTCCATCAGGTGAGTCTGATCCTCTGTGCTCTGCTGGCGTGAGGCGGTGCTCTGGTCTGTCACAGTGGCCATGTAGCATCTGCTCCTTTTCTTCCTGCCTCCGGGCACAGCTCTGCTTTCAGCATCCTGGTGTCCCGCCTTGTGCCCCTTGTGCCAGTCTGTGTTGCATTCTCTCTGTGTCTCCTCAGCTTGCCATTTGGACTAGAAGCAGGGTGAACCTGAGAACGTGCTAGCCAGATCTGGGCGCTCCTGAGTCCAGGACAAGGAGCTAGCCCCTCTGCATTCACTCCCTGGCCCCACCACTCTGGCTTTCATCTCCTCTAGGAGCACAGCGGCCTCGCTGCTACCGCAGGGCCTTTGCACCTCCTGTTTCCTCTCCCTGTGCTGCTCTTTCCCTGCTCAGCTGACCAGGCCTTCCTCGTACGCAAGGCTTACACAGTCCATTCTGTGTGAAACGGTGGAAGCCCCTTCCTGCTCTGTAGCAGTCCTGGGCTGGGGACCCCATCTGAGAGTCTAGTTTAATGATACTAACACAGTACTGACTATTTTTTGGTTCATATTTGCCTAACTTGCCATTTTTAAACCTTTGGCTTTTGATCTTTGCATGTCTTTATGCTAAATTTCTCTTGTGAATAACATGTATGCGGATTTTAAAAAATTCAATGTGTTATTTACCTAAGCAGCAATGTCTTTATTTTAGTGACCTATTTAGGCCAGTTTTGACTTCCTTTGTCTCAAGTTTTATTTCTGTTTAATCTTCTCTTGCTTTTCAAAAAAAGAAAAAATGGGATCAATATCTCTCTCTTACCCTTGACCTCTTTTGAAGCTGTGCCCTCAGTTATATTGTTGAGTAGACCTCTAAGCTTGTTTTTCTGTAGGACACTGGCTTACCTTCAGGTGCCACTGAATTACAAATGGCCACTAGCACAACAACACTGAGCTTCCATCTTCCTCCAGAAAGATAGCCATCATCAAGAATTTGAGGGCCAGCCAGATACTCAGTGGATTACAGCTGCTGCTTGGGCAGACTCAGGGGCCAAGGTTCAATCTCCAGCATGCCATAACCGCCCTACCGCAGGGGCGCGCTGAGATGGCAAATGGGACTGGATCTGGTGGTGCACGCCCGTAACCCAGCACTTGGGATGCTGAAAACAGGAGGATCACTTCCAGTCTGAACTGTGTAGTGAGAGCCTGTAGACCTGTACCAAATACACTCACATGCACACACACGCACGCACACACACGCATGCACGCACGCACACTCACATGCGCGCGCACACACACACACACACACAAATGAACAAAGGCTGGTGAGGCCAGGAGAAAGGAACACTTCTGCATTGCTGGTGGGAATGTAAACCAGTACAACCACCATGGAAATCAGTATGGAGATGCCTCAAAAAACTAAAAATAGAAATTTCACTTGACCCAGCTCTCTCTCTTCTGCATATCTTCCTGAAAGAGCTGAAGATACTGCATTAGAGACATATGCTTATACAGTGGTACAAGCATACCACATCTACAGCAGCACAGCTTGTAATAGCTTCGTTGGAAGCAACCTATATTCCCATTAACAGGTGAGTGGGTTAACATGTGTTGATACACGGTGGTGTGCCGCTCAGCTACAGAGCGGGATACGTGCAAGCGTGGCTACAGGGAGCCGGGGGCGTGGCTAGAGGGAGCCAGGGGCGTGGCTAGAGGGAGCCGGGGGCGTGGCTAGAGGGAGCCGGGGGCGTGGCTAGAGGAAGCCAGGGGCGTGGCTACAGGGAGCCGGGGGCGTGGCGACAGGGAGCCGGGGGCGTGGCTAGAGGGAGCCAGGGGCGTGGCGACAGGGAGCCGGGGGCGTGGCGACGGGGAGCCGGGGGCATGGCTAGAGGGAGCTCTGGGAGGAAGGCAAGGCCAGATTTCAGGTACTGAGGTTTTTATTTGAAGAACAACTGTGAATTGAGGGCTTGATATTCGCTCTCCAGGGAGAGTCAGAATTGGGAGATGCTCTTAGAATCTAAGCCCTACTTTTCAAGTTGGAGGAGGGGTAAGAAGGAAACTCTAAGAGTGTTCAGTCTTTGATAATTTTCTTTCTCTTTCTTTCTTTCTTTTTCTTTCTTTCTTCTTTCTTTCTTTCTTTCTTTCTTTCTCTTTCTTCTTTCTTTTTTTATTTCTTTCTTCTTTCTTTCTTCTTTCTTTCTTTCTTTCTTTCTTTCTTTCTTTCTTTCTTTCTTTCTTCTTTCTTTCTCTCCTTTCTGGAACCTGAGATTGAATTTCAGCCCTTGCACAAGCACTTATTCTACTGAGCCATTTCTCCGGCCCCCTTTGCTAATATTTTTTATCTCATCTACAATGAACTTCTGCAAGCCCAGAGGCTTGGGGTGGGAGCAGATGCCGGAGGGTCTCCCTCTCGCTTTATCTTTCTGTAGCTGTCTTGCAGGAGGCAGAAGCAGCCTCCTTTTCCAGACTCACGTCCGTGAAAGCATCCCGGTCGCCTCTGGCTTCTTTCAGCATCTTGGTGCTTTACCTTCTCAGTTCCTGGTTTCCCTCCTGAGAAAAGAGCCTGTGCTGTTGACTGCTAGCCTCTTGGAATAAATCCCACAGGCCTCTCTCCCTTGGGTGCTGCTCCTGCTGCCGCCGCCACCCGCCATTCCAGTCAGATCGGCCCTGTCGGGAGCGCCTCCGCAACTTCGAGCTACTGCCCTTCTGGTTTCCAGGACCCAGCCGACTGTTTTTTCTTCACTTCTTTTATCCTGAAAAATTACATTGTACTCCAACTCATGACCTCTCCGGGAGAGCTTTTCCAGAATCGCAGCCGCTCCTGATCTAGCACAGTGCAACCTGACCCACATTTGCGCTCCTTTGATTCGGGAGCGAAGCTGATGGAGCTTGACAGCCTGCTCGGTCCCATGGAGCTGCCCTCGCCGCAGCCCTGTGATAGCCTTAGTCCTGCTGTCCTCTCAGGGAGAACAATTTTCTTCAAACTCCGGGTTTGATACGTTTCAGAGTTGGGGTGCAGAACACAGTGGAAGGCAAGGGTGAGATTAGAGTTTAAACAGGAGGCATAAACGAGTGTTTGAGAAATTGATGGTGAGACTTCACCAGACTGCTTTCCCGGCCCACCACTTGGGGCACCAGAAGTCAGGGATGCCCCCAAGTCCAAGCGGAGCGAAGATTCCTCCTTGGAGGACCTGGAAGGCCTCAGAAAAAATGCTTTTAGAAAAGCCAGCACCCAACTGCATGGCCACTCCCTGAACTGGTCCGGTCCCACAGGTTCTGCCTGTGCTGCTGGGATGGCCAGCTGACCTTGAAACTTTCTCATTAGTTACACGTAGACCACTAGCTAAGGATTTCCACACATTCAGGCGTGGGTCTCATTAGGAGATCCTGAAACTATCAGCACACACACGCACACACGCACACACACACACACACACACACACACGAGCACGCCAGAAGACAAAAGAAATTTAATTACAATAATATCTTTGGCTAAAAGGAATGACCTAAGAGTCTGGGCATGGTGGCGCATGCCTCTAATCCCAGCACTGAGGAGGCTGAAAACAGGAGGATCGCTATGAGTGTGAGCTGCGTAGTGAGACCCTGTACCAAATACATTTAAAAAAAAAAAAAAAAAGGAATGACTTAAGAATAGGAAAAACTCATTGAAATTAAAAAAAAATATGGAAGCTGAAACAAAAGTTTCAGAAGGATTTGGAAGATACTGACCTTTTCCTAGAAAGTAGAACAAGAAGACAAAAAGAGAGACAATTGTGAGATAAAATGAACAAATCAAAGAGTGTGTTTACGAGGTTCAACATTTTTCTTGAGTTCAAGGTAAGGAGAATAGAGAAAATGAGAGGAATTTTAAGATAAATCATACATAAAAATTTCCTAGAACTGAAAGATGCAAATTTTCCGGCTCAAATATTCCTCAAAGAAACTAGCTTAGTAGGATATGTGGGTAAAACTATCAAAAGGGGTAAAAAAGGCCACAAAAGTTCAATAATGAAGATTGCATCAGAGATCTTATTAATGATGTTGCATATTAGTACAATAATAAAATAGTATTTCTAAAAACCTGCAGAACCACAATTTCAGTAAATACAGGCTCTAAAGTGATTACACTACAGTGCATACAAAATAGGTAAACATGAGCTGGTACCTTGTGGGTGTAAAGCATGCTGCCTCAGCTGGGCATGGCGGCACTCAGGGGCTGAAGTAGGAGAAATGCCGTGAGTTCGAGGCCACCCTGGGCTACCTAAGTGAGTTCAAGGCCAGTGTGCCCTACACAGATCCTGTCTTGAACAACAAAACAACAATAAAAAGAATGCTGTCCCAAAAAGCTCCTTCTATTTTTAAAATCATGCTCATTGGGTTATAATTTACAACTTCACTAATTTCTGTAGCTCAGGTCCACTGTTGTTGGGTTTTGCCCAGTGGTTCACAACTAGAGCTGATTGAAAACCCCCAGGAAACATTCTGCAAAATCTGGAGACAGGCCATCACAGGGGGGTGTGGGTGGGTGCTGTCCTTGGCATGGAGGCCTGGGCTGCTGCTGAAAACCTGCCACGCGTACGATGTCTCCTGCCACAAAGAACTGTCCTGCCCAGGATGCTGGCAGTGCAAGCTGAAAATACCTGATTTTGCAAAGTTCTAGCCTTATAACTACCACTGTGGTTATACATGATACAGAACACTGCAACTATCTGAAAAGGTTTCATGGGCTCTTCTCCACAAGGTTTAGTTCCCTCTTCCTTCTCTTCCTGGCCTCTGGGAACTGCCTGGGTACTTTTTACTGCTTGATTTTGCTCTTCCTAGACTCCAAATGCATGGACTCATGTAGTATTCAGTCTTTTGTGTCTGGCTTCTTTGACCGCATGACGTTTTTGAAGTTCATCTACGTCGATGCATATATCTGTGATTCATTTTTGGTTAACTGCTTTGTAGAATTTCATTGCATGACTGTATCATAGCTTGCTCATTTATTCACCTGTTGAAGGCAAGCCACATAAGTTGTTTCTAGTTTGGGGGAAATTAAGGATAGAGCTTCTGTGAATGTTTGAGAGTATGATTTTATGAACACATGTTTTAATTTCCTTTGGGTAAATGTTTAAGAGTAGAGTTGCTAGATCATATAGTAACTATGTCTAATGTTATAAGAAACTGGCAAGTTTTCTTCAAAATAATTGCATCACCCAAAATAAAGAGTTCTGGGTTGTTTTTGTTGTTGTTGATGTTTTGCAAGTGCTTGGTCTTATCACTTCAAAAAATGTTGGCCAATGTATTAAGTTCATTTTGTGTTGCTCTAGCAAAATGCTTGGTGCTGCATATTGTATAAAGAAATGAGGTTTATTTGATCCATGATTCTGGTTTTGGCCAAGTCCAAATGGCAGGCATTAGTCCTGGTGGGGGCTGCGGGTGAGTTACCACATGGTGGAGAAGTGGGAAGGCTAGCAGCCAGAGGAAGCGGGCACCAAGGGCACGAGGTGCTTCTTTTTATGAAAGCTCTGGAGAGAACTGTTCTGCTTCCTTCCAAAGGCCACGCCCCCGACCACTGCCTCTCGCGAGGCTCTCTGAAAGGCTCCGCCAGCTCGAGGCCGAGGCTGGAGCTTCCTGGACAGGAAAGCTTGGGGCGCAAACTCGAACGATGAGGTGAGCGTGTGTGATGTCATGTATGTGTCGTTTACATGTCTGCAATGGATAATTGATTGAGCATCTTTTTATGAACTTTTAAACTTTTGCAAACTCTTTCTTGGTAGCTTCTGTTTGTATCTTACTCCCAATTAAAATGAGATTGCTTGCATTTAATTATTTTTTAAAAATGTTATTTATTTATTTATTTTTGCTTATGTTTATGTTTAATTCTGTGGTTGTAAAAGTTCAATTATATATTCGGTTCCTGTTTGTTTTTTCCTCAGATGTACACATAGCAAATATTTTCTCCTAGTTCATGGCTTGTTATATTTTCTTAGCATTGTCTTTGGAGAGACCATGGCGTTAATTTTGATAAAGTCCTATGTATTGCATTAGGCCAGGGAAATGGCTCAGTAGAATAAACGCTTGCCATGCAAGCACAAGGGCCTGAGTTCAATCCCCGGTTCCGCAAAAGAAAAAAAAAAAATAGGAAAGCCTATGTATTGCATTTTCTTTTATTATTAGTAACTTCTTTGCTACCTCAGGATTGCATATGTTTTCCTCTAGAAGTTTTATTCTTTGTATTTAGGACTATTAGTTAACATGGGCATGGTGTGAGGAAGAATGATTTAGATATTTGGTTATTTCACCACCATTTGTTTGAGGAGCCTGCTCTCGG